>NC_143576.1:67656957-68256957 GCF_048544385.1 Mastigoproctus giganteus
AAAATCAGCATAGGAGGCAGCTTGGTTCCGTCGGTACAACAAGCTAGAACAACTGTATAATGGCTCTTTTCATGTCCACTTGTCTTCACAGTTAGTTTTCACCCCCTTCTTATCAACAGTTCTGTTACTTGGGACATCAAATTGAAGGGGGACTTCGTCCATATTTGCAATCTGTCCCAACTCAAACTGCTGTGCGCCGAGCCATCGGGCACTTGTGCAGGAATGTTTTGAGGAACACAGTTCTGACTTCCAGCATATCGATTAGCCCCTGAACTCTACTGATATCAATCCCATAGAGCACTTGTGGGACACTATGGAAAGGCATATTAGGCGTCTGGATACACCAATCACCTCCATACCTGCATTTTCTTGCTAGCCGCATTACACACAGCTTGGCTGGTGTGCAATGCGGAACGCTTCCGACATCTTGTTGAATCAATGCCACGTCGAATAGCTGCTGTACTTAGAGCAAAAGGAGGACCTACGAAGTATTATGTAGGTAGTAATAATTCAGTGATCACTCAGTGTATAAAGAAGCATACTTGCCCTCAACGCCTCCATCAAGCGTTGAAGGCAAGTATGCTTCTTTATATAAGAGACCGTGTCCTGTTCAACGCCTCCATCAGGAAACCCTCAACCTCCATTCTCTAGTAGTCTCCAATGAACCGGCAACCTTGAATCCTGCCATACGGCCTTCGGATGCTATCGTCAAGGTGCTTCGTGAATTCGACCCCATCTCCTGTCGGAGAGGTTAGCAGCCAATAGCACTCATCTCAGAACCAAAACGCTTCTGTGAAATTGTCGTTCTCGTACTATAACAACTGCCAAAGTGCTGTTAAAGATATTCTCTGCCAAAGTGCTGTTAAAGATATTCTATCCTGCTTTCATTTTGTCTTTTCTTATTGTAGCAATCATATACCCTCGTCCTCCGGAGCGAAACCAAACTTATTGATGTTGTCTCTGGCAGTGACTTCTAACCTCATTGTTACTCTGTTTACAGAACAGTCTTCTTGCATAGCACAGTACTTCTTCAAATTCAATAAACGTGTAGGTATTTCTCGATCTTTTATCACTACATTTTCCTCTTCCTGGCTTTTATGATGTTAGTAATTTTGATCAGTAATTTCATTTAGCTGTGAATGAAATTAAGAAGAACTCTTTATTGCATACAAAAAGCACACGCCGTACACAATATCCTTCACGGCTACAAGCCAAAGAAAATAATGACGCCATTATTTTCTTTTCCTTTATAACAATTTTAACCTACCTACTTCCTGCACATTTCGGGGGGGGGGGGAAGAGAGAGAGAGAGAATGGCCAAAAGCAGAACGTTTTTCAGAGTACTGTAATCTTTAGTCCTGTTAACCCTCGTTCGCTAATCGAAAGTCATTGCATGGTTAGAGTACCTTATATAATGCAATGCATATCATTCAATCATGTAGCCTCACTCTTTCTCGACTGAACTAACTCTAAAACTTTAAACAACGCATGCGATGATTAGCTGAACATGCAATTAACCACTACACAAATTTTGAATGCAACCAGACGCTACTAATTTGCATATTCGTAAAGCTTGCAGTGTTGTTTGAATTACGTATCACACTTGTGAAAAACTTAACAGACAAGTTTAACACGTGCGCGTCCTTGACGCCAGGTCGTCCTTGACCAGTTCATGAATCTTATGCACGTGGGTGTAAGTATGCGGGTAAACAACCCTGGTGTTCAATTACCTTGACTTTTTATGAGTTTAAGTTTACAATTAAAATTAAAACTTTTTATTCATTCATGCAGTTCATGTAACTACATGTAAACTGTATCCATAATTCCAAATGCATCTAACATATAAACTGGGTTACTTTATTTATTTCTATTAGAAGTTTCAATGAAAATATTCAATATAAAGATTTACTTCAAGCAGGAAATCTTTTAATACCGTTTGTAAATTTCCCCAACATGGTCGATTTTGCACACGCCCATCCAATTCGATACTCTGCGCCAACCATTCCATTGACAGACACTGTTCTACTGAAACGAGTGCAGTCTTAATCTAAAACGCCAGGGGTGGTGCAAGAAGTACAGCATCCTCAAATCAGCAAAAAGCATCCCCACATCATCACCTTTGTACTTCAGAGAAGGGACGATGTTGTCCGTATGGAATTTTTCTATTGTCACTAGAACCAGATTCTTCCAACTTTTATGTGATTCATCACTCGAGAAAATGCATTTCCATTTATTCAATGTACAGTTTCTGCTGGCATAGCACCAGTGTATATTCGATGGGAATTCACTTTTGTGATCACTGGTTCGCGTGCCATGGAAATCATCTCGATGCATAAGGTAATCACGCTGACGATTTCTCTCGCACGACAGAGTGATTCCGTGCAGCAGTAGCGGAGACCTCGTTGGCAACCGGTTTGACCACACTGAACGCGACGTATTCTAGAGTCAATTTATACCCACGTCCTACGAATGTCTCTACGTTATTAGATAGTCCGTATCATGCAAATATCCTACGATCACCCAACACTTTTGAAAATACAGTACAGTACTGTATATACTTCGCCTAAAAGTTTGGAATCACGTTTCATTTTTTCTTAATTTTCATAGTTTTTATTAAAATATGATCGACTTGTTTACCAATTTTTATTTACCTATTTTCTATTATGTATAAAAAAATAAAAAAAAAACTTAATATTTAAGAAATTTCTAGAATATTCCAAAAAGATGTAGACTCCTAAATGTGATAGAACATTGTAGATGATTCTAGAATGCTTTGTAAGATAAATTAAGGTGTAAGAGTAACTTATAAAATTGAATACCCGTTATCCAGAAAGAGTTTTGTATTTCGTGATAAATGGCAAAATATAACGAACCGAGTGTTGAAAAGAGAAGTGTTATTATAACTCTGAATAAAGAAAGTTCCGTAGCCGAGTGGTCTTAATACACGTGTTTTGAGTGGCCGTAATTCAAACCCATAACTACTAAATACGGTGCTGTTTCTTGTATTCTACCTTGCAAACTCCTCTGACCGTGTGGTCGTCCCGGAGAACAAACAGAATATTTATTTTTGGTTCGCAGTAGACGAGTGATCAGGTGCGAAGTGTATACAATTTGTTTCGCATAAACTCTACTCTGAGATCCAAAATTTTCAAATTTGGATCTCAGAGTAGAGTTTATGCGAGACGATCAACTGAAGAAAAAATGGTGCCACACTGTTTAGTGCCTACAGCCAAGCACGGTGGTGGTTTCATCATGATCTGAGTAATGGGGCTGGTTCAGCTGGTCCGAACCAGTTGAAACAGCCCCATTACGTAACTCTTGGACTATTTTGGACTTGGATTATTTTGTAAATTACTTAAAAGGTCCAATTCAGTTATAATCGCATTGGAGAAGTCGAGTGTGACCTTTATGCTGATTAGGTCACTGGGAACTTAGCTTTAATAACTTCTTGGAACGTCGGTTATGCAATCTCTACTAAAAAGTCTCCTAATTATAGTAATTTGCCTATTTTGGATGATCTCGCAGCATTTTAAAGACGTCTCTGCATAACAGGAGACAGCCCGCTCATCATCATTATTATAAAAAATAATTTTTCTCCTTTATGGGATTTCTTCCCCTTCCGCGACGGATACTAAGTATCTGGAATGGTTGGTTGTGTTCGGTTTTTATTATTCTTACTGTTAGTGGAGGAGCTATCTTACTATCCTACAGGTGTTCAGGATCACGGCTTTCTGGAGTTCCATGTACGTGTTCTCTGCGATGTCTATTGCTCTGGGGTTCTTATGAACGCTCTTTGGCACCATGCCGGTGGTTGACACCGTTATTGGTCTTTCCATGATCTTGATCTTCTCTGGAGGATGCTGGCGTTGGGCACTACTATGTTGATCTGGTAGGTATTCATTCGATGAGGGTTAGATCTCGCTGTTGTGCGGGATCGTCTTGTCCGTTATTATGGCAGGTCCAGTAGGGGGCTCTAAACGGTCTGAAGTTCATTCCTGTAACACGGTACACTTCTTTTAATCAACTGGTATTTTTGCGCTAGCTTCTGATGTATTATCCTGGCGACGTGGCTGTGTGGTCTTGATGGAGGTCATTGTAGTGTTTGCCATGGAGCGTCTTCTTCGCCCATTCTTTTATCTTTATTTTTTCTGTGTGAGTGGGAGTCTCTTTGTTGAGGTTGAGCGGCGTGTGCCATTCGTCTATCTTCCTTATTTATTAGTATTAAGATGTATTATTATTATTATCAAAGTCAGTTTATTGACCCATTAAATACGGAATGAGCCCTTACAACCATTCCGCCAGGAGGCGATCCGTCTTAAATTAATAATTTATATTAATCCACGTGCCTAGTGGAAAAGTCCTGAGTCCAAATCCCTTTAAACGCAAGAATTTTTATGACTATTTTTCCAAACGTGAATGAGATAGTCGGTCAAAAGCACTCTAGTAAGGCAGCATGTGCCCCCCCCCCCCCGAAACTCGAGTTTTTCGTCTAGCAAACAGACCACAGAACACGCGAAATTTACAGACACAATATACAGGGGCGCAAGATGGTCTAAGTTGCCGAAGTTCCTAAAAAAACCCGATTACAACAACATTTGCATTATATACAATCTCTTAAAACAAATCAAAACCATTTTTTTTTTTTTTTTTTACATATCTCCTAAAACATGTATATAAAGGACTTTTTATACACAATAGTTACAAGTTCAACTCACATAATTAAGTGATATATACAGATAGGTAAATGTTTGCAACTTTCGGTAGCATAAACTTTGAAATTCACATGCAGTATGCCTGGAGGGAACCTTCATACTCTTCAGTATCTGGAGTTTTGTGCTGTGCAGTTTTTCCGATCTATATGATTTTGATTTACAGAACTTGTCTAGGTCAATTGCTAGTCAGCTCGATTATGTTTCCCGTAAACATGCTGTTAGGTTATCTAGCCCAGTCTGAAGAAGTAGCTGGGGGTTATCCTGGTTTGCTATCCTAGGTATCCCGACAACATCGTCGATTCTAGGCCATCGATGCGTCCGGTTACAAGTTTTGTAAGTGATTTGATAATTTGAGCTGCAATTTGTTGTTTCCAAGGCATAACTTCTAGGCTGAGTTTACAGAGAATGTGCTCGTTTGTATCCTTTTTTTTTTTTTAAATGCGCGTTAACAGCATATACGCCTAAAACGCCGATGAATTTTCATATTTTATGAAAATTCATCATATTTCTATGATGGACACTGCCGATATCTATGACGAATGCATTCCGGTCCATTCCGAAGTCTGGTCTCGCGTTAAATATTTTGCATTTACTGTTATAGTCGATTTTCCTTGAAAAATTATCTTAACATACAATGGGATTTGAAAAGTTCGTGGCCTGAAAACGAAAGTGTAGTGGTAGAGTGTTAAAAATTTCTGTACTTTATGTATAACACTTCAAACAGTAACTTACGAAGTTTCATGCAGTTTCAATAAAACATCTTTTTTAATTACAGCTGCTGAAGTCAACAAATCTGCGTGAATGATCAGCACAAATCAGTTACTGTGCAGTAATTCAATATTTGGGAAAAAAGGGACTATTCATAAGAAACATGGTTATAATATTGGGGGAAGATGCACCTTCCTATTCCATGGTTAAAAAAAAATGAAGTGGACAGCAGAATTTAAACGAGGGAGGGAAAGCCCGGAAGACGGCCCAAGCTCTGAAAGACCTACAACGTCTAACACTCCAGAAGTTGTTCACAGTATGCACGATTTGGTGATTTTTTTTTTTTTTTTGCAAGGTTTGTGATGATGGATGAGATGAGACAAGGGAGCAATCCAAACAGTGTTAATACAGCTGCTTTCTGCCCCCAAAGAAAGCCAAATTCATTCCCTCTGCTAGCAAGGTGATGGCATCGTTTTTTTTTTTTTTTTTTTTTTTTTTCGGATGCTGATGGAAAATGTTGCTAGTGGAAGGCCAGACAGTCGCGGAGCCATATTATGCAGGCCTTGTGAGGCGCTTGCATGAAAACATCAAAGACGAAAGCTGAGAAAACTCAGTAGAGTAGTCCTGTTCCGCCAGCACAATCCACCTGCTTACAAGTCTCACTGCCATGGCTGCACTGCTTGAGTGCAGCTTTGAAATCTTAGACTATACCCCATAATCTTCAGATCTAGCAACACTGGAACTTCACCAATTTTCTAATTAAAAAAAAAAAAAAATACCTAACAGCATCAATTTTTCCCACCGACAGTGACGTCATTGTTGTAGTGGATGCATTCCTGGAGGCCCAAGAGAAAACTTTCTTGGCAGCTGGAATCAACGAACTGCAGAATCGGTGACAAAAGTGTATTGACTATGAAGGGGACTACATTGAAAAGTAACATAGACTCTTGAAATAAACCCTTCACACTCAGGCCACGAAACTTTCAAACGCCCCTCCGTACATTCGATTTTTGAATACGAAATACATGTTTTGTTTTTGCTTCAAAGTGACTAAGGCTATGTCTAAAACGTTGTCTGTAATTTCGCGTATTCTGTAGTAGGTTTGCCCGTTCTCTGATAGATGAATCGTGCACCTTTTAATTACAACTATTATGACAAATTATTTGAAAATCTTGATATTTTGGTAGCAAAATAAAAAAAAAAAAGCGTCGGAATATGTTAATCAAAAGTTGATTAATAAAGACATTTGTCATTTATAAAGCGGGCATTCGTAACAAAACGCATTTAAAAGAAAACTGTTTGCTAACATCACAAATTCCAGGACGAGAGAGAGAAATCCAAAAATACAGTTCAGAATCAAATGCTAATTTCGCCATTACATAGGAGTTTGCAATATATACGAGTCCAAGGATGCTGTCAGATGCGTGCAGCGCATCATAAACTGGCTCACCCAGTTCTGCATGCTCATGAATGGAAGCCTACCCCATTCACGTATAAGGGTAAGCCTCACCCAGGTCTCTGCTTCTAAAAGAGCCAGTGACCAGGCAGTCACTGTCCACCCTTTTCCTAGCACTATACTTGTATAATGTCTGTGTAGTTAGAAAAAGTTTTTTTTTTTTTTTCAAAGTTTAATAAAATATTATATTTCGCACTAAAGTGAAGCTGAACGCGCGTAAATATCACCATATAATACATTTATTATATTGGTAATAAGCGTACGGCTTCAATGAAATATAAATTGAGATATTCTTTAAAGTTTAAAAATGTTTTAATAAAAGTTTAAAAAAATATATTCGCTTAAGTAAAAATAAATTATGTTATAAAACGAACTAGTATATTAGTATTAGTAATGGTCACATGGTGCAAGGAAGCCTATGGCTTATTGTGCACTAGTCAAAAAAAAAAAAAAATAATAAAAAAAAATAAATAAATAAAATAAAATAAAAAAATAAATAAAATAACAAAAATTACATAAAATAAAATAATAAGAATAAAAACGAATTAATAACAAGAAGAAATTTTTTTAAAATAATAAAAATTAATAAGAGAAAAGGAAATAGACAACCTATGCATGTCCCTCCTCCTTTAGGTAATTATCCAGCTGACCTTTGAATTTCCCCAAACTGTCAGCCTCTACCACCCATGTAGGTAACTTATTCCAGTAATTTATAACTCTCTGGCTAAAATAAAACTTCCTGCAATCCAGTCTAAACAACTCGAAATTTTCACGGTTATAATTGATTCTAGAACTAGGGCCCATAACTTGAAATTATGGCCCCTAGTTCTAGAATCATTTATAACCGTGAAAATTTCGTCCTTATTCATTTTTCTTATGCCTCTCAGAGCCTTAAAGACCTCAATCAAGTCTCCTCTAAGGTGCCTAGTTTCCAAGCTCTGCAACACATATTCGAAGTCTTTCCTCATATGGACGCCCTTTTGCCGATCTCACCAGGCGAGTTACCCGTCTTTGGACCCTTTCAAGAAAAACCCTTTCTTGGACCCTTTCTTTAGGTGCGGTCTTTATACTTGAACACAGTATTCCAAGTGTGGTCTGACAATAACCTTATATAATGGGATTATGACGTCCTTATCTCTACTAGCGATTGTTCGATAAATCAACGATAGGATACCACGGGCCCTCCTTGCAACCTGTCTATAATGCTCGAAGAACTTCATATCTGACCGTATACTAACACCCAAGTCCCTTTCCTCTACTACCGGCTTTAGTTCAACTCCGCCAAGTACAGTATATAAGTTATTTTGGGGTTACTGTTCCCCAGGTGCAATACCTTACACTGCTGGATTAAAGCATAGCTGCCATTTTTCCCACCTATCTCTGAAGTCCAAGTCATTCTGAAGAATGTCTTTCTTTTTTTCTTGGCCGCAATCGTTAACTACTCTACCAATCTTTACATCATCTGCAAATTTAGACATCACGCCCTCTATCCCTTCATCGATGTCATTCATGAAAATTTAATTATTATTAATATTCTTTAAAAGAAAAAATAATTAAATGCTGTAGCTTACTTTCATAATGTTATCCATTTTTCCAAGTAATTGGAAATTCATTTTATATTGATATTATACACAGAGATTAATTTCTAAAAAAAAAAAAAATAATAAATGAATGAATTATAAAAAGTAATTTTATTAATTGCTGGCAAAATCTAATGCTGTAAGCCTGTTTTAAATCAATATGAAGCCAAGTTACATAGAACTTATAACCATAAAAGAACATGTTTCTAGCACAATAAATTGTACACTATAAATAAGATAGTGTGCGAACATAGGCGATTGGAGGCTTTTTTTTTTTTTATATATCTATATCAACTATCATTACAGTCTAACAAAATATGGATATCACTGATCTTCTAAATCTTCGCTTTGTTGATGTTGCAACTGTATCTATATTTATGTATATTTATTTATTTATTATTATTTTTTTTTACTTCTAAAGTGGACGGCGCTTATGGTGATCACTCTTTTTTTTTTTTTTTTTTTTGGTAGTTGTTGGCGCATAGGCTTCTGTGGCCATAATGCACCTCCCAAGGTTTTTGCAGTGCATTGATCCAAGCCCGAGGCGGGAATCGAACTCGCGACCTTTGGGTTGCCAGGCAGGCACTTTACCCACCCGGCTAGCCCGGTCGGCGTGATCACTCTGGGGCAGAGCTTAAATCAGTGGTTTTCAACCGGGGTGCCGCAACAACATTCCAGGATGGATCCCAAAGTTGTTGACAGCAGATGAAAAACCGCACGAGAGTTTAAGTGAATGTTTGCATTGTTTTAAAACAGATCCAGCAAAATTCACTGCAAGGTTTGTGACGATGGATGAGATATGAGCCCATCACTTTCAACCAGAGATAAAGGAGCAGTCCAAATCGTGAAAATACCGATATGTTCAGATTTGCTGAATTTCCTTAGAAATAATGCAAATTTATTTGCTTACATTCTGTTCCTTATAAAATTTGCAAATAAAATATACTTTCAAATTGCAATGTTGCAGCTTCTGGTCAAAAGGAGAATGCCGCGGCGATATGTTCAGATTTGCATTATTTCCTTAGAAATATATGCAACTTTATTTGCTTTACATTTTTATATTGACTGTAATCCTAATTTTAGATTATAGTGTTAATCTTCTTTATTATTAAAGTAGGGTGTTGGGCCCTTGGAAAACATTTTGCCTAGGGGCCCAAATCACTAAAGACAGGTCCTGCAGAAGTGACATAAAAACTTTAAATCAAACAACATAAAATACTTTAATTTGACCGTCCACTATTTATTCGAGAAAGCCATTAATCAAAATTCATGAACTATCATGATGTTTCTGGTAATCTATACAAACCATTAAAAACAAATAAAGAAAATAAATCAAGAATTAGAAAAGAGTTAGTTCTAGTGTAAAACAATCAGATTGGATTCTTTTCCACGGAGTAACGACACCGACAACCGTACGAACTGTATACGGTAACTAGATTCGCAACATGTCGGAGTTCAAGAACAAATCGGGACGTTATGTAATCACTTCCATCGCAAATAAGTAAACCGCGATAAGGCACAAAAGCGTTAACATAAACCGAAGCGATGAGTTACTACTGGTTGGGACATCATAAATGATAACATTATCTGTGATCACAATAAGCACCATGAAATTAATATTTGATTGATATTTGAAATTAATAAAAAAAAAAAAAAAAAAAGGAAAATTTATTAAGATTACTGTTTTCCACGTAACCAAGAAAGGCTACGGCGTGGAAATAAAGTACACGTATACAAGCGTTGAGTTAACCTACCTGACCAGAGATGGACATCCCGGGGTATTTATTATTATTAGGTGGTATCAATCAATTTTCTGGATTCGCAGCAGAACTCCGGCCGTAGCCAAGAAAAAAAAAAAAAAAAAAAAAGGGTTGCATCACTTTACACAATACATACTAATTAAACTTCCCCGTCCCCCACCAATATCAAAATTTTTTTAAAGGGATATTTAAGTTTTTTTTTTTTTTTTTTTTATGATGATCGCAAACACGAACTGTACTGGAACCTTATTGACTCTAATGCTGTATGTCGATTGAAGGTTGATAAGAGAAAAGCTTCTTGACGGGTATGAATTTCTGTAGAATGCAATTTTCAGGAAATACACAAGGAATTCTGTTGCAAACAACAGATGAAGAAGAGGGTTACATGAGAAACAGGAAAAGTTAAAAGTTTGCAGTTAAAATGTTAATGGATGTTAACTGTTTGATGTACGCTAGTCGTTTCTGACAAGTTTGGAAGAGGAAAGGGAAATAAAAGAAAAGTGAATCACCCATGGAAATATTTGTGCAACAGACACAAGTGAGGTGAGTTTATTGGGGATCATTAATTAACTTTTAGACTCTAGGATGTTAACTCAGAAAATCGACATCCAAGTGTGATATCACTTGATGTCACTTTATATTAACTTTATTTTAGAAGAATATTTATTTATTTTTATTTTAACTAATAGCCACTTTAGCGTGAAGGGCTTCGAACGGTCATTGCCATGCACAGTATTTTTTAGGTGTTTATTTTCATGACAGCAAAAGTTTATGCACCATAAGGTTATTACTCTCATGTTCGCTGTGTGTCTGTTGGGTCTGTAAATTGCGTGCATTCTAAAGATTGGTCTGTGTTTTGTGGGGGGGGGGGTCCTTATTTCCACAATGACATTCCTCTTTCTGAAGACACTCAACACCTGTGGGTGGAGGGGGAGATAAAAAAAAGTTCTTCCATCCACTGGCTGGACCCAGATCAGCCAATGGTGAATCCTTTCCACTTAGCAGGAATGTGATTATTATTG
The DNA here is from genome assembly GCF_048544385.1 of Mastigoproctus giganteus. NCBI lineage: Eukaryota > Metazoa > Arthropoda > Arachnida > Uropygi > Thelyphonidae > Mastigoproctus > Mastigoproctus giganteus. The sequence goes on from NC_143576.1 coordinate 67,668,196, forward strand.
ACTGAGCCATTTGAAAACACTTTTTTTTTTTTTTTTTTGTGAGGGAATAGGCATGTTTAGTACGAATACGTATAGAAATAAGAGTTACACGATTATATATCTCGTGGTACTCTGCTGAACTACAAACCTCTGGCGATAAAAATCCTAACTTGGTTTTTTATTACTTTATTTTTAAAATTCAACAATATACAGTTTAGGAACTTGAATATGTATAACTTTGCTCAACAATAATATAAACTATTTAAAATTCATAGCAGAAGCAATCCAGTTTTCTGAATATCATTACGGAATTCATAGAAAACTATCACGTGCAAGAAACGATATCAAAACGGAAAAGGTAAACGTGACAAAAAAAATCTCATTACAAGAAACAGCATTTCTTCTCAAGGAAAGACTGCAGAAAAATTAGGGCCACATAAAGCTAACTTAAAAAAAAAAAAAAAAACCAAAGAAAAGGGAAAAAAAAGTGGGCGTTGGCGCATTGTGTGCGCGCGGACGAAGGTTAGTGCACTTCCGTAGCCTCTGGGTGACGGCTACCGTGAGTGACGGTAGAACTACAGAATCAGGCGGAGATGGAGGCTGGGCCATCTACAAGTCCAAGGCTGACCTGGAGTTTTACGGAGAACGAATTATTAGAGAGCACTCTGTCACCTCTCTTCGTGTAGTGGAAGAGTTATTATCCCTTCATCCGGTCTCAAGTGTTCTAATTGTTTTGCTGTGTGTGTGTGTGTGTGAGAGAGAGAGAGAGAGAGAGGGGGGGGGTAAATAAAGCTGAAGAAACAACAAACATAATTCATAACAAGGAGTCAACGAATAAATAGTAAAACCAGAGCGGTTTCAAATATCAAGTGATTATTCTTTGGTTATGCATGCTGTGTATATTCTTTTCGGTATACAATGTCGAAAATCTTGCCAACTGAATGGAAATGTAAATTTACAAACGGGTCAACCAATTCCCAAGCCAAAGTTCCCAAATTAATTTCTGCAACGGATAGAGCAAATTTCGTTCAGTACACAAGTTTTGTCAACTCGTGCACAGTAATGTTTTATAACTTTAGTATATCGGGAAGCTTTTGCTCTAGACTTAATTGATTTTAACGGAATTTAATTTTTTTTTTCGAATTTTATTAATTATTTTTTATTTAACATTTTTAAATAGAAAATTCACAGAGAAACACTAAGAAGGCTATTCTTCATAAACATTTTTGAACAATAGTTTCATATGGTTGTACTTGGCAGGGGTGGTTCTAAAGGATATGCGGTCACTGGGAGTGGCAAGGTTTGAGGACAGCGAGATGTGAGGAATCATAACCTTCGAAGGTAAACTGCACTCATTATCAATTCACTGAAACCCTCGCTTCAACGATTCATGTTGAGGGAATTGGACCATAATCTGCCACGCTGATCCAGTGCGGGTTGGCAGATCGATCGTATTTAGCAATCAGGGGCTCGAACCCCGGTCTACTCAAAGAGCGTGTGCTATGGCACTCCCGCTCCTGACTACTCGGCTACGGATCGAAGACTGGGTAGAAATTATCTGTTTGTTTTTCGTGAATTTTTTAAAATTCATCCTTAATGTACGAGATGCAGGGTTGAAATAAGTGCATGGCGAATGGTAAGTTTTAGAAATAAAACTGATTTTAATAAAAGCTTACTTTACATGATCTATCATTTTACGCTTTGCTAGAAAGATAGCTACCCACTACAATCATGACGAATGATTAGAATGCATGACTAAGCAAAGTGATAGCCATCATTCCAAGGAAACGGAAAATCCAGTAAAATCCATCTTCGTGTTAGGTAATTGCAATGCAAATCCAATGGCACCTCCGTAGCCAGGTGCAGCAGTGCGTAGCACACGCTTCTTGATTAGACCGGGGTTCGAGCCCGTGACCACCAAATATGGAGGATGCGGAAAGGTCAGGGAATGACTACCTCATATCCCCGGAGCAATATGGCCTTAGTTACTAATGCTCCTAAAAAAAAAAAAAAAAAAATAAATAATAAATAATAATAATGCAAATCCATGATGGGTTTACGCTGCAACTATCCTTGCATATCAGAACAACAATCAGTGCAGTCAACTAGTGATGGGCATGATCGAGGGTTGTAATTGATTCATTTAATAATAACAAATCATTCGATTATACTCGTAGATTTATACTCCTATGTCGAATGAATGATTATTCTCTCACAATGGACATTCCGAACGATTGTTAGTATTTGTTACACTTCTTTGAGAGATTATTTCTAATAATTTTATTCAATGAAATACAAACTACATATCATTTACCGTTCACGTATTTGCATACGTGAAGGTAAATGAAAATTTTATGTTATTAAGAGTTCACACGTATGCAAATATAATAACACTGAAAAAAAAAAAAAAAATCAGTTTTATTATAGGAAATGAAGACAGTAATATTCTTTTAAATTAAATTTTAAGGGAACACTTACACCACGAAATAAATATACTAAAATAATTAATGCCTCTTAATAGGAGAAAAAAAAAAAAAAAGAAACCTTACTTTACCTAAAACCCTATTAACATAATTATTTTCGTTGTATTTATTTCGTGGTTTAAGTGTTTCTTTAAAATTTAATTTAAAATCAGTTTTTGTACATTCTTTGGTGTATCCGATGGTTGTGAGTTTTTTTTAATATTTATTTTTAAGGCGCGTTCGCAAATGCGTAACGCGCCTACTGTCTTTACAATGTCTGTTGGTCCGCATGAAACAACTCGACTTTCAGTGAGTTGATTATTCGGAAATTTCATTAAAATCGGATTAAAATGCATTTTTATTATTATTTTTTTTCCCCTGTAAAATTTCGGTTATCACTATGACATAAATAGAATTTTTTCAAGTGTTTAACCGTTACTAGAGAGGGAAATATCAAACTGACACCAAATATTCAGCCTACGTTCTGTTAGCCTTTGGGAAAGTCTTATAATAAATTCAGATCCGACAATCCTAGTCATTACAGAAGTCTCTATTAGTTTCGGATGTTCAAGCACTGATTGAGAAGGAAATGACGGATCGACGCTAAAATTTCCCCAATAAGTTTCGTTTCGGTAGTCCCTGGGTAGCTTTCAAGACTAATTCTCTTCTATAGCCTTTCCTGCCAGAACCCTAAGAAATCCATATAAAATTGTTTCGTGCATTAGGCTGGTGGGGGGGGGGGGGAAGAGCGGCATGGACTTCATTGTGTAGCATGATCATCTGAGAATTTAGAAAGGTTAAGATCTCGAATTGATTTTTTTTTTTTAGAGCGAATCAGGTGCAGTAACCTAAAATTTGGCTGAGTTTGTAGTTATATTCTTGTCAGTTATATTCTCTGATCTTTGTGGTCGTACCGGAGTATAAACCCAACCCCCCTGCACACACTTTTATATCAGTAATATTTTGAGTAGCAGTCGAGTGGTCAAGAATAAGTGTACTGTAACACACACCAATATGAATGGTCACTATTTCTACTTTATGTATACAGTTGTTGTTGTTATTTGGTTTTTAGGAGGATTAGCAATTAAGGCCATATTGCTCTGGGATATGCGGTGGTCATTCCCTGACCTTTCCACATCCTCCGTATTTGGTGGTGACGGGCTAGAACCGGTCTAATCAAGAAGCGTGCGCTACGCACTATGTATACAGTACTATGTTTTTCGTATAATACAGATTTGTATAATACAGATTTGATTCCGACTGATGGAGCACCTGCAGCTACAGCAGTAAGGGCACATTCAATCTGTACAAGTTTCCCAGAAACTTGAACAAATTGACCGTGGTTCAAGCCCGTGACAGCTAAATACAATTAATGATTGTATTCGTCATTTATTGTAAACTCCTTTGGGCTGATGATCGTGCAGGAGTATAAACGAGAACATTTAATAAGCGTTCAATTTGACATTATCTGCACAGCACAAAATGACTTTTTTGTCAAAAGCGAATAGCATCATTTAGTTGCGAAGATATCTCCAAGAGGACTCGGTCCTTGCAGAACCAAGTGAACTTTGCAGTTGTTGGTTTTACTGTGGGTTTTGAAAAGGGACTTCATTCCTAGATGAAGAATGTCAAGAACTAGAGGATGTCCTTTTAAAGTGTAAATGTTGTGCGTAAACACGGTCATATTTTGATTACCCCAATGACAGCCCGGGTGTAATTGGTGACTGCAAGTAAGTTTGTGGTAAGTGTCTTTTCTTAATACCATACTGGATAAATAAATAAAATAAATTTACCATACTGGATCTACTCTGGCTTACTAGACATGGGTTGACGCTGGTGATAACCGGTAGCACCATTTTTATAATAATTTTCAGCAAGCAAGATACCTACGCTGGTATACATACCAGTACATAATTTTAAATATAAGGGTGAAAATTAAATGCCTTAGTTTCTACAAAGGGAAACGGACTGAGTCATTTAATGGGATATTGGCACATTCGTTTTCTATATACTGAGGTTACCAAACAGGAATTCACACGATGAACTATGTCCAATGTGCCAAAGGCAGTTCACGAATTATAAGTCGACACATGCGACAGACATCTGCGCAGCAAATCGCGCTATTTAGTGATTAGGCTGCAGACAGGAATGCTGAGATCTCTACGATTACAGCGAATTTATCTAGGTGCGGATTCACCACCCCCTCCAAAATTTTGGGAGATTTCAATTACATGGGACTTAACACTGCTTATTTCCCACTTTCCGGGTGTATCTGCACTTCTCGCGAGAGTGTTCCGACGCTATTATATTGGTTATATGCAGCTCCTTGATAGGAAGTTACAGTCAATGATTTATACAGTTAAATCTGCTATTCCTTTGCTGTAACGAGCAGATTTCGTTTATGGGTTCACATGCCCGGATTGTGGGGTGCGTTATATTGGTGAGTCAGACCGGAAGCTTTGCGATCGCATCTCGGAGCATGAGGCGGCTATTCCCCAACTTCCCACTCGGCTGTTGCTGAGCATTATTGGTGTGAACAGCTCGTTAACTGTGCACCATATTCCAATGATGAAATTTTGTATCGCGCACATCATTCTCGTCATTGCCCCTCTTCGAAGCGCTCTATATAGCTGTGGCGGTTCTAACATTAATCGTAATCCCGCATACACCCTACTATGGACGAGGCTATTTTACAGCATGATGAAACACTTGGCAAATGTATGTCGACCTATTACCACAGAGAGTCTGATATTTTGTACTCACTCCCTTTTTTTCACCGTTCACGATCTGCAATGGTTTGTTGTAGCGCATGCGTATATGTTGATCTTCTGTAAAATGTAATGATATTGTGTCATACTATTTGTCTTTTAAATTGATAAAGGGGCAGGCACATCGCTCCGAAAGTTACTTAGTGTATATTTTGTTTTTGTTCTTATTTCTTTTCTACTTTTATTTTTACTGTATTTTAATAAAGTTTTATTTTATACTTTTACGTATAAAATACAGTGCCAGTGCAAGGAATCTATAAATAAATCTTGTCGCTACCCACGTTGCCGTCGGTAGCGACAAGATTTATTTCAGTACACAAAGATGGAGTTCATAAACTGCTCGATACATATAAAGAAACTGAAACTTCATTTCTTGCACTCGTATTTAGATTTCCTTCCCCAAAACCTTGGTACGGCCAGTAATAAGCAAGGGGGAAATAATTCGAAGAAAACATTAAGTCAGCGGAAAATCGCTTACCAAGGTTTCTGGAACGAAAGCATGATCGCAGACTCTTGATGAATGTTTAAAGCGACATTCTCGACATAGTGTACCGTAGGAAATAATCCATACATTTTTAAATTTTACACACAGATATATATACACTGGTGTTCAAAGAAAGTGCATCACCTAGGAATTTCACATTTCTAATCCTTTTTCTCAATGGTATGTTACATTAATGACTAGCATCACAAATAGAAATATAAACAAAACATTTATTAATAGTTAAGGCAAAGCTAAGTAATATTTGACAAGTGCTCTCAAAATATTCCAAAATGAGCATTTGCAACCTTTATACAACAGTTTTGGTAAACACTACAATTATGGCTGAAATGTTATCAGAAGCCCTCAATTTGCTTCAGTTTATAATTTTAAATGGAAAACAAAATGAAAAGTTCACCAGGTGCAAACTGATATTTAGTTGAACCGCCTCTGGCCCTGATGACAGCAGCACACTGTTGAGGCATTGACAAGATCAATTTCTGATGATAATTAATGATAGTTCGTGGTTCCAAACACGAATTATGGCTTCCTGAAGTTCACAAAGGGTCTTTGGTTTCTTTCTGGCAACTGCAGATTCCACACGATGCCAACTGTTCTCTATACGATTCAGGTCCAGGCTGTTTCCTGGCCAGCTAACAGTTATAAAAGACCATTCTTCCAACCATTTTTTTCACCTGTAACAAACATAAACACATTACTGTCGAACCTCTAATGCAGAAATGAAAATAAAGTAACCACAGAAGTGTCTACTTACACTTTTCGCCCGATGACAAGGAGCAGAGTCGTCCTGAAAGATGCAGTTACTTGGCAGGTCGAAATGGTCTCTAATGGTTGGCAGCAATTTGCCTTCCAATATAGCCACATATCCACTGGCATTTACAGAACCTTTTATAAACTGCAGGTGATAAGAAATGCACCCCCATACCAGCCTCAGGAAATTGGGGCCCCGAATTCTGGGTGCTGAAGTGGGCCAACTTGTGGTCGCACCAGATCTACACGACATATAAATATGCACTGCTCCAACCTGCAATACACGCCCACAGTCCCCATGTTCATCTATGCTCAGCTAAGCATGATCACATCATCTGAAACACGGTTGGTTGGCGTTTGCCAGGCAGACAACTCCGCAATATCCCCTCCTCGTACTCAAGACACCAGAGGTTACAGAATTTCAAGACACTTCCCAAATGTGACTCTGGACACTCTCGACATCGACCTGTGGTCTATTGACAAGGCATACCGCGATGGCATCTTGGCCTATCTTTCTGTTTGTAAAGGAAAATTATGTAAGTGCTGGTCTTAGTTAGCCGATGTCATTTCATGTTCTGCTCAACTTGTAGTCCTTTTTCGTTTTAATTACTATTTCATTATCACATTTTGATTAATACGTTTGTTTTTTATTTATTATTATTATTATTATTAATTTTTTTTCTAAGAAAAAAAAAACTTGTATAAACAACGTATTGTAAGATTCCTCTGGCTTTCTGTGTAAGAAATCACTATTGTATATAATTTATGTTAATAAAGAATCTTATTATTATTATTTATTTGGCTGGTAGGGAATTTCACTGCAGATACCATACAGTCTGGATGATATTCTTCGCTACGTCTACGGGGAATTGTCTGTCTCCCATCAGAGCTATGCAGGTTGAATTTCTTTTCATCCGAGAAGATAACTGACTTCCACTGCTCGGGGTCCATTTGACATGCTCCTTACACCAAATTAATCGGGCCTTTTTCATTTTTTGTGTGAAGAATGGCTTCTTAGGACGACGGGCTACAAGTCCATTTTTGAAGAGGCGTCTTCTGACTGTTATTGCACTTGCTACCACTCTTGTATGTTCTTCCCATTCTATTTTCAGCTCAGACGAAGAAGCTTTACGGTTTTTAAGGCATACGCGCTTCAAAACGCGGCCCTGTTTTGGCGTAGAGACTCTTTTGCGTCCGGTTCCTTTTTTCCTATCAGCAGAGCCAGTACTGTTGAGTTTGGAAAGAAATCTACTCACTGTCGACTGATTACAAGACACTCTATAAGCAATATGGCGTGTAGAACATCCTTCCTCAAGCAAACAATAGCACTCTTTCTTCGTGCCGTCAACTGCACGTAACTCGCCATCCTGAAACACGTAAGGAATGACTGCAACTCTTGCAGAGCGTGCTTATATAGCTGAAAGTAACAGCTGATGAAATATTACGTCATCAACTACGTGTGTCTATCTTATCTGATGCAATCTGTAACAAATACAGTATTGCCATATACTTAGGTTATTCGGACGACAATTACAATTTTAAGGGATAATGCACTTTCTTTGAACGCCAGTGTATATGTATTTTTATTTTTTTTTTTCAATAGTGCACGGTATTATTTTAATTATATGTATAAAGTGTATTGGATTTAAACTGTAAAAGTGATATAAATGCAATTTAACTAGTCATGTGATGAAATCACATGACAAGTTAAATTTTGTAATGAAATTCTAATTAACTTGTACTGATATTATTAGTAGACGCATTACGAAAACTACACTTGCTACGACAAAACCGAGAACATATCTGAAATCAACAAAACGTTAATTAATCTGTTCGCATTCATGTAGGATAAATAGGATTCAGTAATTGAGTTTGTTGCAATTTATGCACTTTGATTCGTACCTGGATAACACTGTTTCAAATTGAATTGCATCGTATTTTTAGATAATCTCAACGAAACAAACAAATACATATAAATCCAAATATTGAAACTGCATTAAGAATATACATTGTCTAGCAAAACATTATGATTACCCTCCTGTTTCAGCAATCGGTCATTCCTCCCCGCCTGGTAGCACAACATGTCGCGAAGAGAACTGATAAATGTGATACTGGAGGTTCGTGGCAAGCGGGCCATACGATCGACATGTGCAAGGGAGGTAATTTGACGGACTTCGAGAAAGAGATGAATTACTGTTTGAAGGGTGGCAGTATTACAGAAACTGCGAATCTTGTGGGTTGTTCGCGGATTACTGTAGTTCAGGTAGTTGCAAGAGCGGGTGGACAGAGCAGCAGTCGCCAGTCCACGCCTCATGGATGGTTCGTTGTGAATTGGCTGTATCGCCGAGAGACGGAAACATACCAGGAAATGATCACTCTTTGATCTTAGCCAAAAGGCCGAGAAGCGATACGAGGAAATGATCGGGAAGTACTCAGACCTAAGATAAGAAATCAAAAGGTATGTGGTATATGGAAAAAGTAGTGACCGTCCCGCTAATCGTGTCAACCGCCGGTATGGTGGCAAACAGCCTTCATCTCGGTCGGGGAACTCTCTAAAGAGAGTTCCCCGACCGAGATACCAACCATCCCATGCACTTAGTACCAGTACTCTAACGGGGGTGGAAAAAACCCCATAAAGGAGAAAAAAAATTTTTTTTTCTCTTTTTTTATAATAATAATAAGCTTCCCAGAGAACACTTACATGGAAATCCAGAAAGCCGCGATAGGACAGACGACTGTAGGATAGCAAGAGAGTTCCCCGACCGACAGTAATAACAACAACAATAATAATAGTAACCGGACACAACCAACCACCCTCTGCACTCGGTACCAGTTATCCGTCAAGGGGTGGAAAAACTCCCATAAAGGAGAAAAAGTTTTTTCTTTTTCTTTTTTTTTTATAATAATAATTTTCTACATTTTTTTTTTTTTTTTAATTTAGGATGTGGCCTTAACGCAGTGTTTGAAGTCCGCGAGTCTCAACACAGTTTTCAAAACTGTCTGAATACTGTAATTGCACAAATGCTACTGTAAATGCAGCTGAGATGACGACGTTGCGAATTTGCTGACGTACACGAACACGTGACGTGATTAGATTGTTAAATACAGTGAAACTTCTCCTAACGGACACCTCTCTTTAACGGCCATCTCTCTACAACGGACATTTTCAAATTCCCCAACTCACCTCCATTGGTTTTAACGTGTTTTCAGCTTCTGTCTAGCGGACATTCTCTGTAACGGACGCGGACATGCAATCTGCACTGTTTCGTTTAGATTAGCACTTAATTTGATCTCCCCATAACGGACTGCGGGAGAGCTCACGGCCCTTTTCTAGGAACTTTTCTTCCGTATTGCCTCGATCGTGTATTTATTTTCTATTTCCGATTCTCTGAATTTTATCAAGGTTTACGTCGCGGTTCTAAACTCTTTTTCAAGAATTTTAAGGCACGTGTAAAACTTCTGATGAATTCGGTGTATGCAGGGGGGGGGGGTATTTGGTCGGCCTCTCGTCTTTTCAGTTTCAGTTTTCAGTTTTGTTCAGTGTCGTGTGAAGTGCATAATGTCTTCTCGTAAACATTTAACTTTAAAAGATAAAGTCGAACTCATTAATGCGTATGATCGGCAAAAAAAAAAAAAAAGTGTCCGCAATCTCGCTGCAAAATTAAAAATCGGGAAGACGCAGGTAAGCGACATCCTAAAGAAAAAAAATGAACTGCTCAAACAATTTTGGCAACACGGAAATGATGAGGTTCAAAAATTATTCCCGAAAACTGTTGGACTTCAAATTGACAATGTTACGTATGAGTGGTTTTGTCGCGCACGTGCTAAAAAAATTCCCATTAATGGGCCTATTATTAGGGAAAAGGCTTTGGATGTTGCGAAATCTATGGGAGTAAATGAGTTCAAAGCTTCTGTGGGATGGCTAGACAAGTTCAAAACTCGGCAAAACATTTCTTGGAAAACCGTAAGTGGTGAAGGTGGATCTGTTGATACTGGGGTTGTAACAGAGTGGACCGTTAAATTGGAAGATTTATGTCGTGATTTTGAAGCTAAGGATATTTACAATTGTGACGTAACAGGGTTGTTTTTTAAAGCTCTTCCTGAAAAAACAATGAGTCTAAAAAACGAAAAGTGCAAGGGCGGAAAAATTTCTAAGCAACGCTTGACTGTATTATTGTGTACAAATATGCTGGGAAACTTTGAACAACTTCTTGTTATAGGAAAACCACAAAATCCTCGTTGTTTCAAGGACATAAGTTGAATCTTTTGAATGTTTACTGGAAGTCTAATAAAAAAGCGTGGATGACACGAGATATCATGAGCGAATGGATAAGTCACTTTAACCAAAACTGATTCGTCAAAACAGAAAAATTATTCTTTTCATGGATAATGCTGCATCTCACCCGCACATTGAATTGTCCAACATTCAAATCGTTTGTCTGCCACCAAACACATCTGCAGAGTGTCAGCCCTTGGATTAGAAGATAATAAAAAATTTTAAACTTCACTACAGAAAACGTGTTTTAAGACATCTCATTGCAAACATGAACGATGTAACATGTGCGAGTGACCTTGCAAAGAAAATCAGCATCCTAGATGCGATTCAATGGATTTCCTCTTCAGTAAACGCAATTAGAAAACAAACTGTCGTGAACTGTTTTGTAAAGTCTGGCTTCTCAAACGCAAAAATTGAAGTTGTGAACAGAAATGTGGAGCACCAAGAAGAACAAGAACTTCAACATCTATTGATAATGTACGATACTTCAGCTACAAGTGACCCTGCTACAAAGATATAGACTCAAACCTCACTACAGAAGATGGTGCTCTAGATATCAACGACATTATCATCGATGTTGTTCAAGAAGTTCCTCATGAGGATGAAGAAATGGAAGGAGGTCATTCTGTCGAAGAACATATTACCGACGAACCACCGATGAAAATAGAAGAAGTGCTCATACAAATCAATCGTTTAAAAATGTTTTTCGCCGCTGAAGAAGATACTGAAGGACTTTCGATGGTTTCTTCACTCCAAACAAATGATGAAAATAAAATTATCAGACGGAAGAAGGTGCAGAAGAAAATAAGTGATTACTGTATGTATTTTTCTTAAGATAAAGATAATAATAATATGCATAGCACAATTGTATGTATATTATTTACAAAAATATTGTGCAAAATCTGTATATAATTTAATTTAATTTTACATTAAACGTTTAACGATTTTTCTTTCTTTCTTTTTTTTTTTTTCTTCCTCAGACTTCTTGTTAGCGGACACCTCTCTAACGGACAGATTTTCGTTCCCCATAGCCGTCCGTTAAAGGGAAGTTTCACTGTACACGTAATTGCACAAACATAATGTACATTTCAAGACTGTGAAGCAGACGAAACTGTTGGAAGGCAGGCTGCACGACATCGCTGATTCGAAGTTTGACCATCGGTTTGCCCACGTCCGAAAGACCGAGTACCGCACCCAAAAGTCAGTTTTAAGGGAATCAATATATGATCTCTGAAATAACGAGTTGTCCGAATATAGAGGCCTACCTTGTATTGATTTTGACCGCCTCCGCAAGGCTATGTCAATCACGAGGAAAGAAAGAAGAATGATCACCGTATTTTCCAATTTAGTTTTCAAACAAAGGGCATTTTGAAACATGATATTCAGAGTACTATGTAACTGAATTTCTGCTTATATTTAGTACCCTTCTGTCGCAACGTGGTGCAATATGCTGTCCATAAGAGCTATAATTCTGATTGGAATATTTGGAGTGTTGGATTGTTTGCTGAGCATTTGCTATGATCTCTGGCTGGATGAGCCAGGGGTAAATAGTTAGCCTTTCGAAAGTAAGTGGCGGTGGCGTTTCCAACAACTCTTTCTCATCGATTCTAATGTAGGATTTCGGATGGGTTCTCAAAGGCAGTGGCGAGAGCCCTTGAAAACTTTTACTTTACTCTTCACTTTTACGGTGCGCGTAAAAGTGAAGAATAAGAACAAAGAAAAGAAGATGGTTAAATTTTAAGGTGTTCTGCAAGTTGGTACGCAATTTTAAAACGAATCAAAGTTGCCTATTATGCAGATGTTTAGTGCAGTTATATTTATATCGAGGTCTTTTCGGAGAGCAGCTTCCATCTGTTCTGTAATCATCTGAGACTAGAATTGGCTGACAAACAGGCTTTGACACAAAACTCGGTTTTTGTTTAACTGTCTTAAGTTATGATGGACTTTAGACGTCTAAATCTTTTGCGGCTTTTCGGACCTAGGTGGTGTTGCAGGAATTGTTATTTGTAGGTGATATCTTGGTTCAGGGTACTGAGGCTTGGCCTGGTGTGAGAGCAGAGGTGCGATTTCTGTCCATGAGTTCCTCTTCTACTGGGTTTTAACAAGGCTCGTTGTGTTCACCTATTCTGCAATCCATGCAGGTAGTATTAGAAGGTGGAGAGGCAAGGATGGTTGGTCAGTGTTGGGGCCTTTAGCACAGTTCTTATTCAAAACTATGAACTCTGACTGTGTCAGGGCCAATTTAGCATCAAGAGGGCGGTTTAACTTAGCCAAGGGTAAGTTCGGTTTGTTAGCATCATCAGGTACAGAGGAATGCTGGGAAGATTTGGGTGTAGATTCTGCCCTCTCGCACAGGCTCACCTTGCCTATATAGGAATGAATGTAGGAGTTAGGGTTGTTTTCGGAATGTTCCTTTTCATTAATTTTGTGGCGCAACGTGTTGCTCTGAAGATCTTAACAAATCATGAGGAAATGATTTGTTAAGATTGGTGAACTAATTTATTATTATGTACAGTGAAGAAATGTATAGATATCAATATTAAGAGTAACTCTTTATATTATATTACATAAGTATGAGAAATTAATTCCCCAATTACTGAGTAAGATATGTGACCTTATAATCTAGATACTTATGACGAAAGAGTGATGCTACTTTGAGAAAATGCGCTCGACTGGCCATCACTTGCAGCTAGTAAGATTTTCATTTCAAGGTCGCTCTCGTGGTCTACACAGGAAGCAGCGTATTATATTTACCACATACTTTAGCCTAAATGCATTCTTTTTCCGAGTTAAATAGTAGATGCTGTCTTGTTTACCTGAGTGTGTCGTATCATCGCCCACACTTAAAAAATGTCTGAAGTGAACTGGTACTCAAAATGACTCATCTCTCCCCGAGGTACCACTGATGACGGTAATCATACTTGACTTCCCAATTGATGTGCGGTAACTGTATTTTGTCATGGCACTCCTTTTATTTTTTACGTCGCTAAATGCTCGTTGTCCATGAACTTTCACGGTAGATGGATGGTAGGTGTCATCGATTGCACAATGACTATGAAAATAACTTTACCATTTCCCTCTTTTTTTTTTTTTTTTTGTTAAATTTACTTTCACATAAACATGTTTATTTATATATATATTTTTTAGATTTACTTTTACATAAGCACGTTTATTGTTTACCAAGTTCACTAAAGCACAAGTGGATATACTGTATATTCCAGATAATGCAGCTTATTTAATAGTCATACGTTAATTCATTTTTTAATTATTGCATTAACGAAAAGACATTACAGCTTCACTTTAATTCATTTTCAAACTAACTGTGTTAATCCTTTCTGCATTAGCCAAGTGCGAAAGGTTAACATAAAAAAAAAAAAAAAAAAGAAAAAGAAAAAGAAACATGGTGCCTATGACTTTAGGCAGCTCGTTATGATCAAAAATCGCTTTGCCTTTTAGTTTCCAATCATGAACCACTGCAGTTATCAAGGTTTCCAACAAGAAAGAAAGACCCCCGACCCCAACTTACTAGCTTTAAACACAAATAAATTCAGGAAAGTAGTTTGTTCAACGTGAAAAAGTGAAAGATAAGGTTGGCGGAATTAAGAACAGCTTTCGTCCTGGTTTATATAAATATGGATGATCAAGGTTGATGTTCTTAAAAGGAATATCACAGTTGAAATATATTATATAGCGATAATACCAAGTATTGCACCTGTAAATAGACAATAAAGCTGACTTAAAATAATCACTTGGGTATAAAAATACCTTGAAAATGACATGGACATTCTTAATTTGATTTATGCAGAAATTTATCCTTTGATGACGTTACCAAGGATTAAGTGTGTGTGTGTGTGTGTGTGTGTGTGTTATGGAGGTTTAATGGCGCATAAGCTGCTGGGGCTATAGTGCGCCTTAAGGATTAAGTAAAAGTCTCTCTCTTTCTATCCACACACACGTTTCCAGCTCGTCAAGAAAGTATTCTTCAACGCTTTACTTTTTCTGAAAGTTGTCTTGTCTTATTTTTTTTTACATCTGCCAATTTATTACAGTACACCAGGGCCACGTTATAACGCGGTTCGCTTTACGCTGATTCGCTATAACGCTCTTCCTATATTATAACCCGTATTTGACTATAACGCTGTCACAGATCACTATAACGCTCTTTTACAGATTGCATTTTTGGCATATTTAACGAAATCGTTTCATTTGATGGAGTCGATAGCTTGAAAATGAATAGCAAAACAAAATTAAAACGTTTCCCACGCCGACTTGAGAAATTTTCCCACGCTCAGTGAAATTTTCTCGCACACTAAATTAATTGCAGTACAGTGACTTGTTACGTAGTTCCGAGATCAACATTTTAAAAAATGATCAAGTATATTGCTTGTAATATTTGCGTTAATGCATTTATCCGAAGTCTAGTCATCACTCAGTACAGTATTAGACATCGTGCGTAACGGACAGTTTACTTGAACATTGTATCATAATTAATGCCACTAAACGCAGTTACATTTTCGAAGAGCTCATAATGACCGATAGGAATGAAAAAGCAAGAACGTCTGGGCGCAGTACGAAGACTATAAATGTAAGAAAAAGACTGAATTTAAAAATTAAATTAGACGTTTTGAAGCGAATCGATTCCGGTCAACAACAAGCGGATGTGTGCCATAATTTAGGACTTGCAACTTTAACTGTAAGAACAATTATAAAAAAATAAATAATTTTAGCAGCGGGAAAGATAGCTATTCCACTGCAAGTAAGTAGGACTAGGTCGGCTATTAGGATTGAAATGGAAAGACTAATTTTATTGAAGATAATATTCCAATGCAGAATTCAGTTAAGTTAAATACAAAAAAAAAAAAAAAAAAAAAGAAAGAGAGAGAGAGAGAAAGAGATTAGCCAATATGATGATCTGAAGAAAACTCGCCTAAAAAAAAAAAAAATGTGGAACCATTTAAAACTGGTAAGGGCTGGTAGAAGAGATTTAAAATCCAGGGAGAAGCCGCTAGGGTGGCTTCTCCCTGGATTTTAAATCAAGGAACCGAAACTTTCAAAAAAGAACTTGTTAAAATTATTGAAGAGGGGTATTATGTGTTATACTTCTCAACAAGTTTTTAACATAGATGAAGCAGGACTTTTGTGGAAACGAATGCCTAAAAGAAGTTTCATATTGGAAGAAGAAAAAACATGCCAGCTTTCAAAGCGGCGAAGGATCGGTTGGCTTTATTGTTGGGTGATAACGTTGCGGAGGATTTAAAATTAATACCCCTTTTAGTTTATTTGGAAGGGGGCCAAAGTTCAACCCAAAATCCACACATTTTTCATGATTCAATTCTTCCCACGTTTATATGGGGTCGGCATTTTCGTCCTTAATTATTTTCATCCATTCCTCCCTATTCTGGGCTTCCTCCATCCTCATTCTTTTAAATCCTCTGCCACCTTGTCCTTCCATCTCAGCTTAGGTCTCCCCTCTTCCTCTTCTCTATCACCTCCAACTTTTCACACCTCTTCCCCACATACTCTTCACTTCTTCGTTCCACATGTCCAAGCCACTTCAACCTAGATTCCTGCATTTTTTTACTCAGAGGCCCCACCTTAACCGTACCTCTGATGTAGTCATTCCTTATCCTGTCCTTCCTCTTCACACCACACATCCATCTTAGCATCCTCATCTCCGCCACTTCCATCTTCTTCTCCTGGGCCCTTGTAATCGCCCATGTCTCAGCAACGTAAATCAATGCGGGTCTAACCACAGTTTTATACACTCTTCCCTTCATTCTACAATTTACTCTCTTCTTATCACACAGCACCCCACTCATCTTTCTCCAGTTCAACCATCCACATTGCACTCAATCCTTCATCCCTCTTAACGTTCGATCCCAGATACTCTGTCCATTCAATACCATATATTCTGTCTTTGTTCTACTTATCCTCATGCCTCTCTCTTCCAACGCTTTCCTCCATTTCTCCAATTTCTTCTCTACCTTTCCTTGGGATGGTTCGCGCAGTACGATATCATCCGCGAACAGCATACTCCATGGTGCTCTACTCTTCACTTCTCTCACCAACACATCCACTACCAGATCAAACAGATATGGGCTAAGAGCTGATCCCTAGTGCAGTCCAACTTCTACAGAGAACCCCTCAGTCATACCTACACTACTCTTAACCTGAGTCACCGCTCCCTCGTACATTTCCTTCTCAAGCCTTACGTACTTTTCTGATGCACCCTTCTCCCTCATGCAGCCCCGTACCTCTTGTCTGGGCACTCTATCATATGCTTTTTCCAGGTCTATGAACACCATATGCAACTCTACTTGCATCTCCCTGTATCTTTCTATCACCTGCCTTAAAGCGAAGACCGCATCTGTTGTTTCTCTTCCCGGCATGAAACCAAACTGTTCCTCTCCTATTTCCGTCCATTGCCTTATCCTTCCGTCCACAATTCTTCCCCAGATCTTCATCGAATGAGACATTAACTTTATTCCCCTGTAGTTCCCACATTCCTGCACATCACCCTTTCCTTTATAGATTGGCACAAGTATACTTTCCCTCCACTCATTGAGTATCCTCTCCTGCTGCCACAGTTTTTCCATAGTCCCATAGGATATCGATCCCTTCTTCTCCCAGACTTCTCCATACCTCTACCGGTATCTGATCAACACCTACTGCTTTCCCCCTCTTTATTTTTCTGAGTGCGCTTTCCACTTCTTTCCTGCTTATGCCTTCCACTACTCTTTCATTCGTCTCTTCATCCTCGCATAATGCTCTTGGGTTTTCCTCATTTAATAACTTCTCAAAATAGTCTTTCCACCTTTCCTTAACCTTCTCCTGTATAACCACTCCCCTCTCATCTTTTATCTGTTTTATTGATGAGAAGTCCTTTGATGCCTTATCTCTCGCTTTGGCAATTCTCATCAATTGCCTATCTGCATCTTTCCTTTCCAGTTCCCCATAGGCCTCGTCCACTGCCCTTGCCTTTGCTATTGCCACAGCCCTTTTTGCCTCCTTATTTGCTAATTTATATGCTTCTTCATATAACCTTTAATTTCTTTAATTTACATAAGTAATTTGTAGTTTCCTCTGATTCGCTGATTAAAATCACAGACTCAAATTAGCCAAAAGATCGTTTTGCCTATTAGTATACATAGTTTCATCATAAAAATTTAATCACTTATTTATAATTGAACTTAGATTCTTTCGTTTTTGATTAGTATGTTTTCATAATAAAAGATGTTGTTAGTTGTTAAAACAAATGTGAAATTATATTCATAAGTTAAAACGCATACATGGTGACTGGGCGTTCACGTTGAAACAACGCAAATCAATTTTCAAGTGGTATTGGAAATCTGAGAATTAGTGAGTGACAAGTTCAAAGATAGTGGGCAAGTGACTCTCGCAAAACTACCAATGAATGGAACAATTCTTTGTGATTCAAATAATTGGTACAGTATTGAGAAAATGTGTTTAGTGTCAAACGGCACCAGGGGTTTCCACCATAAACAAAAGGTTTTTGGAAGTCTTATTTTGTAGACTATTTTAGGCAGTTTTCCTTCAGTGTTCTGTTTTAATTTTGGGAATAGCCAAAAATCGCATAGCGCCCAATCAGATGAATAAGGCGAGTGCAGCAGGATGGAAATGTTTTCGTCGGTCAAAAATTACCCAATGGCGAGTGATATATGACGCAGTCTATTGGCCTGGTGGAGACAACCATTTAACCATTTTTCAGAGAGTGGTTTGAAAAAGTCTGCATTGAGGCTGCATTAAGATTGACAAAAAAAAAAAAAAAAAAAAAAGCAGTGATGTTTTTCTCCATTGGGAGCTTTGAATCTTGAACTCTGAGTCATATCCATTCACCCAAAACCCATCACATTATAATTTTTGTTAAAAAAGCAGGATTCGGCAAAGCTTGCATGAACAACTCAGATGAAATGACGGCATGATGTCTTTGATCTGGAGTGAGAATGTGTAGAACTTGGCACTCGCTCGCCTCATGATCCTATCTTTAATCAAAGCGAAGTGAATCGAAACACCCCTCAGCTTTTGAACAGTCAGTCATCAATCCGATCAAATGATAGTACGAACTACACTCATGTTTGATCGTTTCGTGATGGTTACCGATTCATTTTCATCTCGTGAAGAAATATTTTTCGAAAAATCTTTAAAACCACTTGAAACATTTTTTTTTTTTTTTTTTCGTTATAACATCATACCCATAAACTATAATGGGCCATGTGTTCCTGTGGTTGAACTTGCAAGTTTACATCGAAATTTAATGTTCACCGTTATTCAATTTTTCATTTTCAGTACACGCGAAAAACGAGTGTTCACGAACGGTAGTTTCCTGCTAGACTAGCACGTAACAAAATTTAGTGTGCGCATGCTCCAAGGATGTCGCTGCAAACTCCCGCTCAATCTCTTTAGGTACCGCTCAATGTTCAAGATTGTTCACCGAAATTTTTGGTCATTTCTTTTTTTTTTTTTTTTTTTCTTTTTATGAAACCCCGAAAACGAAAGGTATTAGAATCCATAGCACTTAGTACCGTGCGTGGATTGAAGATTGAGAAGATGAAAGAAAATACTTGTTGATATTTGGCATGAATTTTAGTAGATTGTAATTTTAGGGAAATAGGTGTGAAGGAGGGTTGTTCCAGAAAACGAAACAGACGAAAAACCCGCGTTTCCGGGAGAAAAAAAAAAACGCTATCCCCACCTGAGACCGATTAATTCAGCCACGTTGTGAAAGGAAAGAGTAGAAGAGGAATGGGACGATGTTTTGATGGGAGAAATTTGTCACCCCTTTTTAGGATCTGGCTCGATGTGAGCAAATTTCCAAGTAGAAGGAAAAACACCAGTGGAATAGGTAAGCATTAAAAGGCGATACAGAATAGGAGTAAGCTCAAGCGCACAGGTTTTGATAACAAGTGTTGAAACACCATCACGACCTGCCACTTTCTTGGCACCAGGGCTGTTCAAAATTTTTCTGGCGTCCTTTCGATGTAAGACCACAAGAGACATTGAATGGAATGTACTAGGAATGACAGAAACTGGCTTACCGAGATCATCAAAACAAGGGTTACAAGAAAAGTATGATGTTAACTGGTCGGCTTTATCATTAGCTAAGATGGCAGTAGAGCCATCGGGTTTTAACAGAGGTGAGAGTAGAGATGGGCAAAAGTTGTGCCCAAATAACTTTGGCAAGAAACCAGAATGCTCGACTACCATTTGGACAATAAGAAAGTTTTCTACCTTTAGCCTGTTCGAAATTACACTGGTGTTCAAAGAAAGTGCATCACCCCTTAAAATTGTAGTCCGAATAACGTAAGTATATGGCAATATTTCTTACAGATAGCATCAGATAAGACTGACACGCGTAGGTGATGACATAATATTGCATCAGCTGTTACTTTCAGCTACATAAGTACGCTCTGCAAGAGTTGCAGTCATTCCTAGCTTGTGTCAGGATAGCGAGTTACGTGCAGTTGACGGCACGAAGAAAGAGTGCTATTGTTGCTTTACGTGAGGAAGGATGCTCTACACGCCATATTGCTTATAGAGTGTCTTGTAATCAGTCGACAGTGGGTAGATTTCTTTCCAAACTCAAAAATACTGGTTCTGCTGATAGGAAAAAAAGGAAACGGACGCAAACGAGTCTCTACGCCAAAACAGGGCCGCGTTTTGAAGCGCTTATGCCTTAAAAACCGTAAAGCTTCTTCATCTGAGCTGAAAAGAGAATGGAAAAAACATAAGAGGCTGCCGTAGTCTAGTGGTCAGGCGCGCGGGTGCATAAGTATACGTGCCTTGAGTGACCGGGGCTCAAGCCCGTGACTGCTGAATACGGTGCTGTTTCTTGTATTCTGTATATCTTGTAAACTCCTCTGACCGTTTGGTCGTCCCGGAGTATAAACAGAAAACTTTATTTATAAAGGAGTGGTAGCAATTGCAGTAAGTCAGATGACGCCTCCTCTTCAAAAATGGACTTGTAGCCCGTCGTCCTAAGAAGAAGCCACCCTTCACACAAAAAATGAAAAAGGCTCGATTAATTTGGTGTAAGGAGCATGTCAAATGGACCCCGAGCAGTGGAAGTCAGTTATTTTCTCGGATGAGAAGAAATTCAACCTGCATTGCTGGGAGACAAACGATTCCCAGTAGACGTGATGAAAAATACCATTCAGACTAAATGGTGTCTACAGTGTAATTCCCTACCAGCCAAATGATATGGGGGGTGCATTTCGTATCACGGAGTAGATCACCCGTAGTTTATAAAAGGTTCAGTAAATGCCAATGGATACCTGGCTATATTGGAAGGCAAACTGCTACCAATCATTAGAGACCATTTCAACCTGCCAAATAACTGCATCTTTCAGGACGACTCTGCTCTTTGTTATCGGGCGAAAACTGCAAGTAGGCACTTCTGTGGTTACTTTAACTTCATTTCTGCATTCGGGGTTCGACAGTAATGTGTTTACATTTGTAAGAACCAATTTGTACTTTGTAAGAACAGTTCGTTACAACTCTTAGCTGGCCAGGACACAGCCAGGACCTGGATCCTATAGAGAACTGTTAATTCGTGTTTGGAACCACGAACTATCAGTTGATTATCTTCAGAAATTGATCTTGTCAATGCCTCGACGGTGTGCTGTTGTCACCAGGGTCAGAGGCGGTTCAACTAAATATTAGTTTGCACCTGGTGAACTTTTCATTTTGTTTTCAATTTAAAATGGTAAACTGAAGCAAACTGAGGGCTTCTGATAACATTTCAGCCATAATTGTTGTGTTTACCAAAACTGTTGAATAAAATTACAAATGCTCATTTTGGTTTATTTTGAGAGCACCTATCAAATATTACTTAGCTTTGCCTTAACTATTAATAAATATCTTTTGTTTATATTTCTATTTGTGATGCTAGTCATTAATGTAACGTACCATCGCGAAAAAGGGTTAGAAATGTTAAATTCCTAGGTGATGCATTATTTTTGAACACCAGTGTAGTTTGGACCGATTAATAACTAACTGCTATACAATTATTGCCAGCTTAGGTGTATGCAGAAAATGAAGCTGGAAATTTGAATTCAAGCGAGTTGCGAGAAGCAAAATTCTTATCTTGAACAGCCTTAGTGCATTTATTGAAAAAAAGTTTAGATAAAGGATGAGATTTTAAGGTTGGGTGTGAAATTAAGGATTTAACCCCTATAAGAATAATTTCACTGATACGATCTGAACAAACACTGAGACTTCAGAAGATTTAAAACAGTAATCCAATCAAGGAAAAGAAGAACAGAAATCTTGCAGATTTTCCCACTTTGTATTCTTGTAATGTTAAACAACACGAGGCTGAGAATGGTGGCAAGAGAAAGGCTCCCCTGGAGAAGGGATCATCACCAATTTGTGATCTGAGGTGCCTAGAGGAACACTCACCTGGCCCGTGTACTTGGAAAGGTTTTTTTTTGACTGTGTGGGTTAGAGCTGTCTGGTATTCTGAGAGAAAAATGAACAATCTGTGCAAGGTCATTAGTAATTGCAAAAGCCTCAACATCTCGACCAGCTGGATCTGTGCGACTACAAAACAGAAGCCAGCTGGAATTGTGAACATTAAAATCATCAAAGAAAAATTATATCACTGTAGGAAAGTTGGATATGAGAAGCTAAATCTTCAAAGAGTCAAGTGATTAGTGGAGTTGGGAGAAAGATAGAGGTAACAGATGAATTTGACAGGATGGGGTAGAGGGAGATTTTAAGCCAGGTAAGATCGAAAAGAGGAGATTTCAAATTACTATGTCTCTGATAGGGAATATCAGAGCGGACATATGCACAAGTACACCTCTGAGACGGAAGGAATTGTACAGCGAATAATTAAGTCAACTGAGATGAGCAAAGGTTGAATCAATTGATAATTCGGATTCTGTAAGAAAAAGTAAGAAGGGGCACGGCAGACTAAGCAGAAATGGACATTATTGAGCCTAGAACCGAGACCACGTATATTTATGAAATGAAGGATGAAGTGTTTGGAAGGTTTAGATCTTTTCCAAGGTAAGTCTATTCTATTAGTTCACTATTCACATTATGTATTTTGTAGCAAGAAAAAGTGTGGACATGTTGTATGAAGTAATGAAATTTTTGGATATTATGGCAAGAATATACCCAGTTTTCATTTCATAAAAATAATAAAGGAAAAGAAAATCCAATCTTAAAATAAATTAAGTGTCAAAACAAACGAATATTCAGATATGCCTATAAAAACGCAATTTTTTTGATATAGCGTGGCCCTGACAATATGCGGGATTATACATCAGCTGATCTGGATGCCTCCTAGAGTTACCAATAGGTTCTGTCTGGTGGACTATTTAGAGGCCGGCTTGCGGACACCATTTTAGAGCTGTACCCTCGAAATGTCAGTAAGACTGGATTTCGCCATGATGCCATCATATAACTTCAAAAAAAAAAAAAAAAAAAAAAACACCAATCATATTGTATGATGGTTTCACTTATTGCCTGCAATAAGCAAAGTGGTGGTAAGGTGTATTTTGTGTCAAACGGCACCAGGGATTTTTTTTTTTTTTTATGAAAACTCCAAACACGAGAGGTATTAGAACCTATAGTACTGTACTTAGTACCGTGCTTGGGTTGGAGGTTGAGAAGACGAAAGAAGATATTTGTTGACATTAGACTTGAACTTCTATAGACTGTAATGTTCAGGAAGGAAAGTTGTTCCAGAAAACGGCAGTTGAATGAATAAATGAGGAAGATGAAAAGTTGGTTCTGTGAGTTTGAAGTTGGACAGTAAATGGATGGTGGCGGCACGTGTTCGGACTGTTTTGAAAGAGAGTGGTAATTATAGAAGACAATTCAGAAGAACAGTGCCAATGGAAGTATCCGTAGAAAAGGCATGCAGCAGAAACAGTACATCTACGAGACAGCAAGTGGAGAGACTCTGTTAGAGATGAGTCATTAATTAACATAACTGCCCTCTTCTGAAGAGAATCTAGAAGCCTGAGAGAGGTTTAGGGGGCACTGCCCCAGATGTGGGAACAATATTCCATGATAGGGCAAATTTGTGATTTGTACAGAGTGAACAGCTGTTTAGAAGAAAAGAAACGTCGAGAGTGAAAGAGAAAACCAAGTTTTTTTAGATGCAGATGAAGCAATATTTGTAATGTGCTTGTGCCAAGAGAGATTAGAAGTCAGGGTAATCCCCAAAAGAGATATATCATTTTGCCTAGAAATCGGAGTGTCACCAAAGATAAGCATAGGAGCTGAAGAATCCTTTTTGCGAGATATAAGACAAGACTGAGTTTTAGAAGGATTGAAATCAATTAAGTTGTCTTTGCCCCACTGGAGAATTACCCGGAGATCGGCATTTAAGGAATTGGTAGCGGATATTCGAGAAGTTGAAGGTGATTGAGCAGGACAAGGTTTCTCAAAATGGAAAGTGGAATGCAATGCGCTATCATCGGCAAAACTATGGATAGGATTTCCAGTCAATGGAAGGTCATTAATATACAAGAGGAAAAGAGTGGGGGAAAGAACTTAACCTTAGGGGACACCAGCATTAGTGGAAAAGTTAGAAGAGAGAGAGCCGTCTACTATCACCCTCAGTGAGCGATCAGAGAGAAACTGGATAGCCAATTATAAAAAACAGTTGGAAAACAATAAGATGAAAGCTTGTTTAGGAGACCTTTGTGCCAAACACGATCGAAAGCCTTTGAGATGTCAAGAACAACTGCCTGTGTTTCCCCGAACTTTTCCATTGAATTTTTTCCATAAATGGGTAACATAAGCCAGAATATCACCAGTGGATCGACACTGACAGAATCCATACTGGCGATCATTGATCAGACGGAAAGTTTCCCCCATTTCCGCGTTGCTTTTATTGTGGGTGTACCAGTTCACTGGGAAGGCGACAGATTTAAAAGTATATGGGTAATGTAAAATACAGGTCGTGTATATGTTGTTCCTCTGGTCATTTGGACAGGTCGTGTATATGTTGTTCCTCTGGTCATTTGGCCGCTGTGCCCTTACTGGGGCACAACGTTGCCCACATCTCGCCCCGTGGAAGCAGACCAGGTATCCAGTAGTCTAAGATATTTACTCTGGCAGGTCCTGCCACCTGAGATTTCAGTGGCTAGCAAAGTGGTGGTACTGCATTTGATGGGAGTCATCTACCATTAGTATTGCCTTGTAAAGCAGAGCATTTGGTTGTCGCAGAACGACTGGATTTCGCCGAAATTCGGTCGAGAAACACGATGTGTTTCTCGATGGAACTGGTTTCCATATTCCGGAGAGGAATTACTATCAGTTAAAAATTTTTTTTTTGAAAGTTTTCACCTTTTCACTTTTTTTTTGGGGAGCACAAGTATAATTTTTCACAGAAAATATGACTGTTCAGTTAATTTATTTAATATACGTGATTCCAAATGTGGGCCACCAAATTTCTGTCTTCAAAATCGGAAGTTATTACTTCTTGTCGTTGATTTTAAATGCGCGACATACCATCTGCATAAACCTATGACCTCAGAAATAGATTATTTTCAATAAATATTTGAATAAGCGTAATGCAAGAGAACAGTTCAGTTATAATACGGTTTAAAAAGAGTTGTACTAAAAGAAAAAAGTCATGCGGAAAGTGTTGCGTGTTTGATAGACCTGGTTAAGCATACCGACCGCAGTATATAGGAACTGGCTGGCAGATGACACCGATTAATAACTCCACACAAACTGAGAGATAAAATTTTCAGCAAAATGAACTTTTTGGATATTTTTATGAAACGAAAATAAAAAATAACAATCAAGGAAAAGAAAATCCAATCTTAAAATAAATTTAGTGTCAAAACAAACGAATATTCAAATATGCCTATAAAAACGGAATTTTTTGTGCAGATAACGTTTTTAATTATTAAATTATTATAACATATTCATATATTACTTGTGTGACAAGTCTGAGTGCAAACTTTAAGCCAGGTATGTGCTGTATTAAGATCTTTCTCTGGGATGCTAGTTATAACATTTTTGAAATACGCAACTGAATGGAGGATAAAGGACTGATTTTGGTAACCAACTATGCATTTGAAAAGGTTAGCAAAAGCTGCTAAACAAAATAAAAGTAGTCATTTGATTAAATTTTTTCGCAAAGATGTTTCGGAGAACTGTTTTATAGGATGACACTAATGATTTATATTAAGAGAGGAGGAGGAAGAAAAACTGAACAGGTATGGAGAGAAGACTATTAGAATTCTGTAACTTCAGCTGGGCATGAGCGACCGCTGAAGACAAGACAATAAGTGACCTTTACGAGGAGATCAGTTAGAGTTTCGCAAGGCTACTTGATGGCGTCCAAACAATCCGGATGTAGGGTGACTTTTTTCACGAATGGCGTGCCGCAAGCACACCTGATTGCACCACCAACGTAAGCATGTAATCGGATCATTTCTTAGAGACCAGAACTTCCTGTCTGAAGTTGCTCATTCCCGCTTTATTCGTCTACGTAATGAGCTATTTAGTTTTGGGAAGGCAGGGCACCTCTCTTTACCATGTTAATTTGGTGGCAACAATGACCACAATGCAGGCTTGGAAATATATGACATCCAGCAGCAGCATCTTTGTTCATAGAGAGCTTGTAAAAACTGCCATTCCTCCACCAAGAATTAAGCACAAACCGATGCTCCCTGTATAATTTATTTTGTATGACGAAGACAGTACGTAGAACCATGAGGAATAATACTATGAAATTGGAATTATAATAATAAACCTTAGTTGCATAACACTTGTTTATCCGTTCTGCAAAAGGATTGCAGAACAGATGTACTTATATTAATTTTGTTAAATTAATATATTAAATATTATACTTACACAGTAATATAATTAAATTAATATACAACTTTATATTGTGTACAAATGAAAGTTGAAAATAAAATCAAAAGTAGTCATGTTTCAACTGGTGGTTATAGACCGGTCCGTTTTATTGCTCAGTAATGACCTGCGAGAACTGTAAATGTGTTAAAAAAAAAAAAAAACGGCATGAAAACTGAAACAGAAAATTATATTCTCTTGATATTTATGTTAATAGCTGTAACTCTACTTCACTTTTTATAAAATAGAATATCACAATTTTGCAAGTATAGCTCGTTGATTTGCTGCATTTTTTGACTACAAGTTTATCTTCACAGAAAAATAAAATAAAAATGCCCAGTAACTGATATAGATCTACTCCACTAAACAGAGCTTACTCCACCTCCACACTACTGATGGGTTGTATATCACTTACTGAGAAAATAGCCTTATGATTACTAGTGACTCTTTGGATAAACTACTTCCCACTTGGTGGGGGGGGGGGGGAGATGGCTACTGATCGAATAACTTTAAGGGTTTGAGTACGAAGTGGTGAAGATCTGGACTTTGAATTTCTCCATTGGAAAGCAGGGTGGTGGCCATATTGGTCTTGACTGCAGATAGCATTGGGGAAGAAACAGTAGGACACCTTCCTTTAGCTTTGGTTTGGCAGGAAAACAATTTAATAAGGAGTATCCAGAATCATACTTTAAGGAATTGTTGAACAGAATAGTGCAGTGGTTTTTAACCTGGGCGCAACATAATTTGGGTTTAAGTTACTAAACTTATTATTTTTTTAAAATTTATATGTTTATTTCATTATAAAAAGGTGTACAGTACCTTTTTAATTTTGTGGTGATCTGTAATTGATGTTTACTTAGTACCTCTATATAAAGAATAAAATTATTATATACTGTATACATATAATTTGTATTATGAATTATGTATTATGTAATTTTTATAATTATATTATTGTAATAACTATTATATATATATATATATATATATATATATATATATATATATATATATGTGTGTGTGTGTGTGTATGCAGAGAGAAAATCGGATCTAACAGGCAGAAAATTGAGTAGGGGTGCCTCAAAATAAAATAAATTACTTAGGGGTGCCGTTATTAAAAGTTTATCATGCGAAAACCACTGAAATAGTGGCACGTTTGTTTGTTTGTTATTTGGTTTTTAGGAGCATTAGCAACTAAGGCCATATTGCTCCGGGATATGCGGTGGTCATTCCCTGACCTTTCCGCATCCTCCGTATTTAGTGGTGACGGGCTCGAACCCCGGTGTAATCAAGAAGCGTGATAGTGGCACGTAATGCGAGTAATAAGTAAATTCGGATTATAACTGGGGAAATCAAGAAGGGTGTTAATAAGTCCGAGAAGCCTATTGAGAAGAAAGAATACGTTACGTCTAGTGAATATCTGGGGGGGGGGATAAGTCAGGGAACCATCCTAAAGGATTGCAGAGTCAGATCGGAAGAGTCAATGTCCGTCTGGAAGAGAATCAACTGGTTTAGGCATTGAGTCTGGTGTACCAGAGAATGTGAAAAATGACCTGCTCAAATGGACAGTGATGTCATGGATAGCATATGGATGATTCATTTATGCTGAGGAAATTTTAAAACAAATTGAGATCCTTCTGCACAGTGAATGTAGAAAGATCCTAGAAGAAGATGCTACGTGCAAACAAAGATATGTTTGGCATGGAAAGGAAGGTGATAAGTAGGTGGTATGCATTTCCTTTATTTCTGACCTTAGGGGTTCAACCTCACGGAAATCACTAAAACGATTCAAGTCCACAGGAAATGCCTATTTCATGAAGCTTTTAAAGATACCAGGAACAAACACAAGCGCGGAATAAGGAATCGAGAATTTAATCCGCAGACCCTAAAAGAATATGGCAGAAAACTGCAGATCTTTTATATGTGGGGCATGAAAGAAAAACTGACTAAATATCAAATGAAAAAAATATTTAAGTAAATTAAAAAAAAAAAAAAAAAAATTAAGTGTGTGTAATATGTTATATAACAGGCCTCTTCGCCACCAGGGAGCAATCACCACCTGGGTATCTGCTACCTGGTGCCCTCAACAAAGTCCTTTGTGGACTTTGAGGGCACTAGAACAACTTAAAAGGTGGACTTTGAGGATACGAAATACAGCGTACTAATGGTTCTGCGAACCATTAGTATGCTGTATTTCGCCAGAAATGCAACCAACAAATATATTTCTGCAATTAAAGACTACTTTCGCAACACGTTTGGCACTGTAAAAATCATCTGGTGGATGTATTAAACAAAAAAGTGGTGTAAGGTTGTCCACATGGTTCCGTTTTCGGTCCTTTGATGTACAATCTGATGCTGAATGAGTGACTGCTTCGGACATATAGCGATGTAGCTATGATAGCATATGCAGATGACTTGGTCGCTGGTGCAGGGAAATTCTCGACTGCAGCTGGAGGAAACATTGAACACCGTGTTATTATTACTACTTAGCCACATGGTGCAAGGAAGCCTGAGGCTTATGCAGCAGCAGCCAAAAAAAATTCCCGTGTGAGAGAGAGAGAGAGAGAGAGAGAGAGAGAGAGAGAGAGAAGAGAGAGAGAGAGAGAGAGAGAGAGAGAGAGAGAAAGAGAGAGAGAGAGAGAGAGAGAGAGAGAGAGAGAGAGAGAAAGAGAGAGAGAGAGAGTAGAAGGGAATCACCAAGAAAGAGAAGTGTTGGCAAAATTACACCGTTAGAGTGAACTGCATAGGTTGTGAGTCTCACGGAGTAAGAACACAACCATCCAACTAAAAGGACAATTGTCTATAAACAGAAACCACCTCGCGACCTGCATAGGTGGGTTCAGCTTGAGGTGCCTTAAAACTATGAAGTATTGGAGAATACAAATTGATCGGTAGTAACGATTTGCATCGTACGTTAGACATACTGCGAAGATCCGGCATTTTGTTCATATAATTGCAAAGGGTAACTAGAAAAGGGTGGGGAATTCGTGGTATTTCGTTGGAGTTGCTTTACGAGTGCGCTTTCCTTCTAATTTTCATATATGGAGCTATGTGTAGTTGGATTGCACACTGCAAAAAATGAATATCAGGAAAGTATACTCTATACAGCGAACTCAATATTGCTGAAACTGTTCATGGTTTGCCGAACTGTTTCGAACAATAAGCTTCAAGTTATAACTGGACGTATGCCACTACATTTTGTACTTCAGAAGTATGTTATCACCTACGACGAGCAATACCTTACGAGAGACTCGCTATATGAATACAGTTCGAGGCAGGCTATAGACAAGAGAAGAAACGTATATGGAATTCTCTGATAGTTATTTGGAAACGTCGATGGAGCAATAGCGAAAAAGGGAGCATCACAAGAAAGTTCTTCCCGCATGTGGCAAAAGACAATAAGAGGATTAAGCGTTGGTTTAATCCAACCTTGTGGGTTCTTTTATGCTAAATTGCATGCTTTAAGAATCTGTGAACGTATGCCCTGCATTTGCGGGAGTATACAGAAATTGGAAAAACATGCTATACGTGTATCAAGAATATGAGGACCCCAGGAAGGACTTTGTGAACACAGTTTCAACTCTGCTTGCCTTGGAACCTGGATGTGAGGAACAACTTTCAAGGATACTTTCAAGGCTTTTCTGGCGTTCTCTGTCCGGGTTTTTATTAAACGGCGTGTGCTATTATAGTTGGAGCAGCACTTGTGGCACATCCACATAACAACTGTACTACTACAGAAATGGCGATTAATGTCTCTCAATGCAGCAACGCATGGTCGTATTAAAATTTTGGCTGTACAAGGGCATGTGGACTAAGTATCTGACTTCAATTCTTTTCTTGTATGCCCTTGTCAACATCGACCAATCCTGTGATATATATGGGCGCTATCTGCATGTCTCACGTAAGTTAAAGCTACTGAGAGTAGAATGGCTATCATGGCTATGCATCTCCTAGTGGTGCATATGACCTGAATTTCCTTCGTGATCCACGGTCGCTGCTACTCCGTCTCCTTGTAGTACAATGGGATGCATATTCTACTGGTGCGTTACTTCCGTACTACTCAATAGTCATCCTTGTGGTGCATGACCACTCTTAGCCCTGTGTCTCCTTGTGGCGCAGTAAGCTTCTTCTCAAATCCTACTGGGCCATCACATCTGTGTCCTCTCATAATCAGAATACTCTAATGGATAAATTACCGCTATCTCAGTGTTCTTTGTTGCATCCCCTTGTGTTACACTGGAATGTCAATCTCTGACTTACAATTGAATAGCAGCTGGAGGAACAGGTTCTGTGAGTATTCTCTGATTTAGAATTGTACTCCACGGTTATGTGAGTATACAGTGCAACTCGTGCTTGAGTACGCAGATATGTTTGAAAACAAACTGTACAGTATTGTAAATAGGTGGCGGGGCTGCCGAAAAAGCTAGCTGGGACCGCTGTTTAATAAATAAATAAATAATAATAAAAAAAACCCTTATAGATTACTAGTAAAGGACAATAAAAATTTTAACCCAGAGCTGCACAAAATGGGCCAGGAGATTTCTGTAATCGGTAAGAGAAGGTGACAATTGAACGAGAGCCATTACCTATTTCCACTGACCAGTAAACATCGACGTTATATGTTTCAGTTCCGTCAGAAAAATATACGATCCTGGTTTTGAATGAATCGCGCATGTTGCTAGGGCACAAAACTGTTCAGTCTCAAATGAGAGAATCTAGTTTTTTTATGGAGCGCAATATTCCAAATCGCGTTTGAATATACGAAGTGTGACAAAAAGTTTACGGACTGGTATAATAAAAGAATACGAAGTGAAGGAGCTCAAAAATGGTTTTATTTTTATTTAAAGTAATCAACACCGCACTGCACTTATTAAATCGTTCTAAAAGTTTCTGAAATGAGTCAGCGTTATATGTCCGTTTGTTGTTGTTGTTGTTGTTTGGGGTTTAATGGCGCAAGAGCAACTTCGGCTATATTGCGCCTGTTCAAGTTTTGTTATTTCCTGTTATATTGTTACTGATTTACCATATTAGATATGATTAGTTAAGTTTATTAAGCTGAGGTATGAAAAGAGTTCACTGACGTTTGATTTTTCTCCAATAATGAGTTCAAGGCTTAATGGTTCATTTGAATGCGATTTGAAAGCTGATTGGCGAGCAATTTGGTATCGTGGACATTCTAAGATGATGTGCTTCACTGTTAGTGTGGTTAGACACTGAGGGCATTGTGGCGGATCGTCTTTCTTTAGGAGGTAAGAGTGTGTTAAATATGTGTGTCCGATGCGAAGCCGGGCGAGGATAACCTCTTCATGTCTGTTTGACCGAAAACTTGATTTCCAGGATTTCTGCTGTTGTTTGATTTGGTATAATTTATTGTTTGTTTGAGATTTCCAGGTCTGCGTCCATATATTTTCAGAGGCTTTTCGATTGATGTTTTTAAAGTCATTGAGCGGTATTTTATGCAAGTGAGAATTTTTGTTAGACGGATTTTTTGCAGCATCATCCGCACGTTCATTGCCAAGTATTCCAGAGTGTCCAGGAATCCAAGTGAATCTGACTCTTTGTTTGTTTTTCATAAGGTGTGATAAGGAAGAAAGAATTTTTCTTACATACGGATGAGATGGATGATCTTCTGTCTGTAAAGCATATATTGCACTTAATGAGTCTGTGAAAATGATACTTTTTACGAGGGAAGTTTTGGCAATGTGATCTAGGGCGAGACTTATTGCAAACAATTCAGCACTAAAGATACTGCACTCTATTGGAAGAGACTGTGAGATTATGTTGTTTGGCAATACAACAGCAGCACCAACGTGTGTGGCCGTCTTGGATCCATCAGTGTACAGATGAGAATAGTCAGAGAATTGCGTTACATAAGAGGAATGAAGCTGTTTTATATGTTGACTTGGGATATTGCTCTGTTTCCATTTTATGAGGACCATGTCACAGTCAACTGAGCTGATTTCCCAAGGTGGAAGGGCTGTGGGGGTATCTTGGTAGATTTTATCCATACTTAAGTTCAATTGTGAGAGTATTTCTTTTAGCCGGATGCCTGCAGGTTTGCATATATTAGGTTTGTTCGTATATAAATTTTCCCATTTCGGTTTATACAGGTATTGCCAAGTTGGATGTCCAGGAAGGCTTTTAACTTTCGCAGCATAGTTCATAAGAAGAACTTGTCTACGAAGACTGAGTGGGAGTTCATGGATCTCTGTGTATAGACTATACACAGGTGAGGTACGGAAGGCTCCTGAAACAACACGTAAAGCATTGTGATGAATTGGATCTAACCAGTTTAACACACTTTTCCTAGCTGAGGAGTAAATGGGAGAACCATAATCTAATTTAGATCTTATCATTGCACGATAAACATGCAAAAGTGAATAACGATCAGCTCCCCATGTCATGGCTGATACAGCTCGTAGAATGTTTAATTTCTTTAAGCACATTGCACGTAGATATTTTATGTGTTCTAGGAAATTTAATTTTTGATCCATGATTAGTCCTAGTAGCCGGATACTCTGTTTGAGTGGAATTTGTTGATTGCTTATTCTTAGTTCCGGATCAGGATGCATCTTTCGTTTTCTGCAGAAGTGTATTGCCACTGTCTTTTGTACTGAGATTCGATATCCATTATAGATGGACCAGGACTCTATTTTGTTAATAGCACATTGGAGCTGCCTCTCGATTGTCCGCATATTCTGTGAGTGACATGATATTGTGAGGTCGTCGGCATATAGGTAGGTTTCAACTGTTGCTGGAATAACTTCTGTTACAGGGTTTATTTTGATAGCGAAAAGGGTTGCACTGAGGACAGAGCCTTGGGGGACCCCCTGTTCTTGATTGTATATTAGAGACAGAATATGATGGTAGCGGACTTGAAAAGTTCTTTTAGTCATGAAATTCTGAAGGAACTTCGGTAGATGGCCTCGAAGACCTAATTTGTGCAATTCATGAAGGATACCATATCTCCACGTAGTATCGAACGCCTTTTCAATATCAAGGCATATCATTACAAGGTGTTCGTTTCGGAGAAAGGCATTGCGAATATTTGATTCAGCTTTTGTCATTATGTCTATTGTTGATCTATTTTTCCGAAAACCATATTGACTAGGACTAAGGAGGTTATGGAAGTCAAGAAACCATGTTAACCGATCATTTACCATTTTTTCTAAAATTTTACCTAGACAGCTAGTGAGCGCGATGGGACGATAATTATATGGATTTGAATGGTCCTTCCCAGGTTTTGGAAAGGCCAGTACAAACGAATGTCGCCAAGAGTCTGGATATGTATCCTCAAGGTATATCCTATTATATAGCAGTAACAGCATGCATAGAGAATTTTTAGGGAGGTGTTTAATCATTTGATAGTGGATTCCATCCGGACCTGCTGCACTTTCTTTAGATTTGGCTATGGCTTTATGCAATTCATTTATATTGAAGGATTGATTGTATGAAATCTCATGAGCTGCATGGAAATTAATTTTGTATTTTTCGATTTGAGCTTTATATGTTTGAAAGATTGGTCTGTATGACGTTGTTGCTGACAATTCCTCAAATGTTTCTCCTAGTAGATTTGCAATTTTTTCTGGTTCAGTTATGTCATGACCTTTCCAGCTTATGATCGGTTTAGGGATGGTTGTATATTTGCCTGAAATTTGAATTTTATTCCATATTATTCTGCTGTCCGTATTTCTGTTAATTTTGCTTGCAAAAGATATCCAGGATTCTTTCTGAGATTTCCGGCGTATATAGCGTGCTTTTGCTCTGGCTTTCTTATATTTTATGAGATTGGTGGTGGTGGGATACTTTCTGAATTGATTCCAAGCCTTATTTTTTTCTTTCTTTGCTTCCAAGCATTCTTCATTCCACCACTGCTTGTAATGTTTATGAGACTGGTTAGCTGTCTTTGGTATTGCAATGTTTGCTGCAGAAATTATTTGATTTGTGATATGAGTAACAGCATTATTGATATCAGTATGTCTTATAATTTTCTCATCTAAAGAAGCAGCATATTGGTATTTTTCCCAGTTTGCTTTGCAAAATTTCCATTTTATACCTCTTATAGGTTGCTGTACATCATTTGCTAGTAGGTGACAAACAACTGGGTAATGATCACTGCTATAAGGATCATTGGAAACAGACCAGTCAAGGAGAGGAAAGAGAGCTGGGGAACAGATGGTGAGATCAATTGCAGAGGTAGTCCCTGTTGGTAAGTGGACATGGGTGTGGGTACCTGTGTTTAAGAGTGTTAGGTTCCTATTATTTATAAGTTTTTCAATCATCTGTCCTCTTTTGTCTGTATGAAGTGATCCCCAGATGATATGATGCCCATTAAGGTCCCCCATCAAACAAAAAGGAGATGGTAATTGTTCAATTAAATCCTCAAATTCTTGCAGTGTATATGCATGATTAGGTGGAAGGTAGAGCGAAATCATAGTCAAGGTAATTCCAGTCACGATGCGTACCGCGACTGCTTCAAGGGGTGTTTGTAGCTGAATATGCTTGGATGGAACATTAGAGTCAACAAGAATGGCGACTCCTCCATGACCTGTATTGGTTTTTCGATCTTGCCTATATACATTGTAGTTCTTGATTGAAATACTTATTTGCGGAGTTAGGTTTGTTTCTTGCAAACAGATACTTGCAGGAGCATATACGGAAATTAGATCTTTGATATCGCTTAGATTACTTCGAATGCCACGACAATTCCATTGTAGAAGTGTACGCATTATTTGGGTTTAGTACTTGATTCAGATGACTTACGATGAGTTGCTTGTTTTAAACGATCTGTTTTGATTTTTTCTTTTCTGGGGAAGCTTGGTCGGCCACCACTGTCCATGTCATCATTTGCGTAAAGTTCCAGAACTGGTTCATCTTCTTTCTCCTTTTCATCAATTTCCATAGTGTCAGTATTTTTTTGTGTTTTTTCAACAGGTTTGGTGGAATTTGTACTGCTTGTTGGTGTTGGATCTTTAGCATCTGGTGGGATTACAATGGATGTATTAATTGCCTGATCAACCTTTTGTTTTGTTTGTAAAAGAATGTTACGTGCCCAATCTGCTATTGAGATGTTAGGCGGGATTGTGATGTCAGTCTGTATTGCAATTACCTTTGTTTTCTGCACTGTAGCTGCTGCTGTTGCATATGATCTCACTGCTGGAAATAGTGGTATCTGCTTTTTGGCTTCTTGATATGTTACCTTATGTTCAGTTTTATATTTTTGAACATGCTTTTCTCTTTTCCATATATTACAGTCTCTGGAATAGGCAGGGTGGTCTCCTTTGCAGTTTGGGCAGAGAGGAGACTGTGTATTGCATTCTTTACAGGTATGTTCTTTTGAGCCACAAGTGGCACAAATAGCTTGTCCTCTGCATACTGTTTGGGAATGGCCATATTTTTGACACTTGAAGCATCTTATTGGATTGGGGATATATGGCTTTACCTGGCAATTCAGGTACCCGGCTTTGACTGATGATGGTAGAGTTGGAGTACTGAAAGTAAGTATGATGGTGCGGGTTGGAACGAGGTTTCCATCCTTTCTAATAAGGATTCTTTTGGCATGTGTGACATTCTAGTTTTGTAGCTCTTGTACGATTTCTTCTTCAGAGCTATTTAGGAGGTCCCATTCCACGATAACCCCTTTAGATGAATTTAAAGTGGCATGTGGAGTGACTTTGATGGGAAACCCTCCAAAAGTTTTAGTTTCAAGAAGAAGCTCAGAATGTCGATTATTTGTCGTTTCTATCAGAAGGTCGCCTGATTTCAAGCGGCGAACCATTTTCGGTGGACCAGCTATATGTTCTAGACACCTCTGTATAACAAAGGGAGAAAGTTTACTAACTGGTTGGTCTGATAGGGAATGAACAATTAGAAAGAGTGGCGAGATGGTTTGGGTCACATCTTTCTTTTGTCTTTTGGCAGTAGATGGATTAAGATCATCTTGCTGCCGATTGTGATCAGTTTGATCCATAATTCCAGGAGAAGCCTGGTTTGTCAAGTCCATTGTTGCTCCTTTTAGCCCTGAAAGGATTATTTTTCCTTTCAGGTTTCCGGCCCCACCACGGGGAGGCAGGAGCAGTGCCACCTAGTGACCAAGCGGCTGGCGGATTAGTTTGTTAGTGAGAAAATGGATAATTATCCTAAAAAAGAAAGGTGATTTTCCTTCCTGGGTTCTACTTAAAATCTGCTAAGTGAAGGACCACTTACAATGAACTGAGAATAAGAGCGGCTAGAAATGATAGAGAACAAAATCACTTGGAAGGATCACTTTATAATTCGCTTAAGAAAATCGCTTGGCACTTGGCACTTATATGTCCTCAACATCCTGAAATCGTTTTCCTTTGAGGGCAGTTTTTACCTTGGGAAAGAGGAAGAAGTCCGCTGGTGCTAGATTGAAAAAGTAGGGTGGATGGTCGATCTGTACAATGCCATGTTTCGTCAAAAATGTTTTCACAAGTGGGTAGTGGGCGGGGTACTGTTGTGCAATAAGAACCAGTTGCCTTTCTCTCGAAACTAAAGCTTCACCCAGGAAATGCTCTTCAATAGTCAATGAAGCACCTGTACGTAGAACGTAGCATCGATTCTTTCCACCTTCAGGTACAAATTCCTTGACATCGGGTAAAAATCATTTTGGCAATCCAATCGTCTCGAAAATTGATACTAGACATGTTAGATAGACTTGTGTAGTCGTGACTCGCTAATATTAGCGGGTCTTGACTACACACGTTGTCTGTCCAATATGTACAAATTCCTTATGAATTCTCTATTTGTCGAAAAACATGATCAGCATCGTCTTGATCCTGGACTTCTCTAAGCGAAACTTTTTGGACCTTGATGATGATTTTGAAATTACTGCATGCTCTGACGCTTCGTCTCCTAGTCTGAAACATCCAGCACTCATCTCTAGTGACAATTCAGTCGAGGAAATTACGATAGTTTTGACGTAGTCTGGATGAAGTTTTCCCATGATGACACACTTCCTTTTCTTAGAGAAAAGGAAGAACCTTCATGAAGTATCTGACAAATCGTCTCCTTATTCATATCCAACCGTCATTCACCATTCTGAAGATCAAACGATGATCACTTCGCCACAATTTCCTAAACTTTTGTAACTATGTACACATTTCGAGAGGTTAACGGACGCCTACTTCTTGGGTCAACGCGAACATCCTTACGTCCGTCTTAAAACCACATCTTCTGCCTTTCAAACACACTGGTAAGACTTAACGTTTCATCACCCAAAACAGTTAACATTTCATTTGTTTTTGTTGCAGATTTTCCCAGTTTTAAGAAAAATTTGATATTCGTCGTTCGTTGACATGGATACAGAATATTAACGCCACTAACGAAACTGGTTGTTATTCGCACCCTATCAGCCTACTGGACAACGTCTGTACAACCAACTGTTGGAGGAAGTCTGAACTACAACATACCACTTTTGTTTATTTTCAAACATGACCACAACAGCACTAGCCAGGGAACTTTATTGAGACACCTCGTATACAAGGTAGGCCACATATCAGTATACCAAGATGAGGTGCAATTTACTCTGAATTACATTAACCACACCACAGCATGCATAATTCATTTAAATGAATTGTGACTGTGTTTGGTTGCATTTACAAGCTTTTATAAATAACATCTTGTAAATGTAATATTAATGAAGTAATATGGACATGAAATTGTTAAAAGAATTAAATTATAAAATTATTTCTCGGTAAAATGATACATGCACCACCCTGTATATCGGTAATAAACGAAATACAGTTGGAGCCGCTTACGTTATCACTTCCGGACGGCTTAATAGATAACAATAACGGATGAAACAAGAATGAAGCTGTGAAGATTAATTATTATATTTTATAAAGCTTATAGCCCAAACCACTATACATTTAAGGTGACGTTTCAGGCATCTTACCGATACCCATCATCAGACCATGGTGCTGACAGACTCCTACTTGCCGATGCTACCAGAACCTGCTGTGCCGACCGGGCTAGCCAGGTGGGTAAGGTGCCTGCCTGGCAACACAAAGGTCGCGGGTTCGAATCTCCCCCTCGGGCTTGGATCAAAGTACTGCAAAAACCTTGGAAGGTGCACTATGGCCACAGAAGCCGATGCGCCAAAAAAAAAAAAAAAAAAAAAAAAAGAACCTGCTGTGCAAGAATGAAGATGTTCAGCGATATTTATCGATGCAGAGGGGAAATACGTACACAAAAAGGTGGAAGTGGACAGTTTTTTTTTTTTTTTCAGGAGTATTAGCAGCTAAGGCCATATTGATCCGGAAAGTGGACAGAAAGAAAACATTAAAATAAAGCACATAAAATACTTTAATTTGACTGTCCGCTATTTCTCGAGAAAGTCATCAATAAAAAATGAAACTGTCATAATTTTGTGAAAATTCATACAAACCATTAAAAACAAATAATGCAAATATCATAATCAAGAATTAGCCAGTACTGCCTTAAATACTGTCACATGTGTTACTGCATGTAGCCACAAAATAAAAAGACACAGGAACTAAAAACTCTGTTGGTTTATTCTTGAACACCCAACAAATGAAGCAACACAACACTCATTTAAAATGTCCCCTTGTTTTTTTACACAAGACCTCAAACGTTCCGGTCATTCATCAATAGAAGTACGCACAACATCCAGCGGGAAATTTGCCACAGCATGCTCCAGTGATCTCTTTAGGCTCTCCAATGTGGCATACCTTTTACCACAGA
Organism: Mastigoproctus giganteus; assembly: GCF_048544385.1. Taxonomy (NCBI): domain Eukaryota; kingdom Metazoa; phylum Arthropoda; class Arachnida; order Uropygi; family Thelyphonidae; genus Mastigoproctus; species Mastigoproctus giganteus. The sequence goes on from NC_143576.1 coordinate 67,707,502, forward strand.
CCATCTCTTTCAAAATAGCCCACAAACGGTAATAAAGTGGATTAAGATCTGAGCTGGCAAGAGATCATTCGTCATGCTTGATGAACTCAGGGACATGCTCTGTAAGCCATGGTTGGGTGATCTTTGCCTTGTGGGCAGGCGCTAAGTCCTGTTGGAAGATTCACTGCTGACCATTGAAGACAGTCTGATTGAGAGGTCTCAACATGCGGCTCCAGAATATCATTCAGGTATATCCCTGCACTGGTTTTCACCCCCTGAACACAAAAATGCATCTTTGTTACACCTTTGAGACTCCCCACCAAACCATCACTGATGCTGGATGATGATCCCCTTTCAACCCTTTTAACGGCCTGACATGCCTCTGTAGAGCTACACCTTGTCATTTTGACAGTTGTAACTCTTGTCAATAGAAAAAATATTTTCATCTGTGAACAGTATCTGTCGATGATTACCATTCAACGACGCTGCAGTGCCTCTGATCTTTTTTGCCTCTATTCCATCAGAGCTGGAGTTAGGAACTGTACTATTCACCTGCAGTGGGCACCCATCCCTGGATCACTTTTGAGTATGCGTGACATCGATCTTGGTGATATTCCAATTTCTCTGGACATGATTTTCTGTTTTCGTAGGGTATTCCTACGAATTCTGTATTCCACCGCCTTGATAGCTGCAGGGGTCCTCACAGTCCTTGGGTAGCTGGACCAAGGCCTGTCATCAATTCTTTGTTGTTCATTGTACCTATCAATTGCCCTGTAGACAAATCTTCGGCTTATTCCAAGTGGTTTCAGAAGTTTGAAAATTGAAGGTGCATCATGTCCTGCCTTATGAAGACCTATGACAATAGTCCTGTTTTCTTTATCTCCCCATTCTATTTTCACTGGCTTCCTTTACTAGTTGATGATATCTGTTAAAGAAAACCATACATTAGTACTACACATGCTGCAAAACCCACAGCTCTGTGATATAACTTTCTACTTTTACAGAAGTCTTATTTTTGTGACAGTATTTATGGCAGTACTGTGTAGAAAAGGGTTAACGCTCTTTTGTAAAACAGTCAAGATTGATAGGAGTACGGATACAGAATTTTTTTCCCACAGAGTAACGACACCGACAACCACACGAGCTGTACGAAGTTCGTGCAGTTAACTGGATACACAACTCGGAGTTCAAAAACAAATCGGAATGTTACGTAATAACTTCCATTGTACATGCGTAAACCGCGATAAGGTAAAAAAGGCGACAACATAAACCGAAGCGCTTTTACAATAAAGTCTTTTTCTCTATGTATTCGCACACGTCTGATCAGGACTTCATAAAAGTGATAAAATTATAATAATGATAACATTATCCATGATCACCATAAGCGGCGTGCAGTGCACTTCTTTTAGGCTATTTCATTAAACGAGAGAATCATCATCAGCCATTTTCAATCCACTGTAGGATGAAGGCCTCTCCAGCAACTTTTCAATTCCTTCTGTTTTGTGCAATTGCCATCCATTTACTACCCACAAACTCAGGAATTTCATCTGTCCATCTCCGTCTTTGTCTTCCAGGTTTTCTTTCAGCTCCGCTTAGGTACCATTCTGTTATTTTCTTAGTCCATCTGTCATCATGTCTTCGAGCTATGTGTTCTACCCAAGACCATTTTAGTTCTTTAGTTTTGATAAGAATGTCCGTCAGTTGAGTGTGCTGCCTAATTCACGTATTTCTCTTCTTATCTAACAGCCCGATTCCCAATATAATTCGTTTCTTTCTTCGCTGTGTAGTTCTCAGCTTCTCTTCCATTCTTTTGGTGAGTGCCCTAGTTTCACTTCCATAAGTCATGGTGAGGAGTATACATTGGTTCATTATTTTACGTTTCAGACAAATTGGGATATTGCTCCTCAGGATGTGACTATATTTCCTGAATGCGATCCACCCAAAATTTATTCTTCTCTTGAATATGATAAATGACTTCCAGCCATTTATCATTTTTACAGCTAATGATTTGTCCCAGAACGGAATGAGACAAAACAAACCTGCAAATAGCAGCGAGACGACACAGAGGAGCCGACTATACGGACTATGGACTGACTACAAAATGCACTGGGAAAAGACAAGTGACAATATACTGTCTAACCACAAGAGTCATGATTACCGCCAATGGAAGCGAAAAAACACCTTTAAATAGTAGTGACATCAGAACAAAGGGACACTGCCCCAAGACCTGGCAGCATAGACCTACTACATAATGACAAAAGGTAGTGTGAGGAGTAGCAAACATCACGGAAGGGATAAAACCCCATAATGACAGCCAGTAGACTTGATTATGACCCCAAGATAATGACCAGAAAATAGGACCCAGACCACATGCAGTCTGGAAGGATGAAATCCCAGATTTAACCCCCTATTAGCGTCCCACCTAGATGAGACTCAACGGCCAGCTGTTTAGGGCCTGCAAACTGATGGAGACGACATACGGTGACACTCTCCCGCCGGAACAGCCTGTTGGCGACCCAAATCCGCACTCTCTTGAGCAGATCTTTCTTTCCAAACTCCTGGGGAGGAGAGGCTTGCCTCGCCAATTTTCTCATTCTAGTGGGGCACGGGCATGCCTCACTACCTGCAGGGGCCATCTACTCTGTCGGCCCCTTATTTCCAATTTCTTCCCCCCAGTCTTCATCCTCCCCCCAAACTTTTGTCTTGCACAGCGTTTAGCCCTACATTTCAAAATCAAAAGAGAACATCAAAATTCTTGCCCGAACCTATTTGGTTTTTAAAACTCACTTTCACCGCACAGCCCCACGTCGCATACTATTAATACTAACTTGTTAAGTATCACTAATATCAACCTCGATTTTTTTTTTTTTTTTTTGGTCCTAGCCACTGAAATCCCAGGAAAGTAAGTGGCAAGAGTACAAATATTGGTAACACCCGGTCGGCCTCCCTGTGACGGGTATTGGTAACGTCGGGTCTCACTAGGCGCCCGGCGGCTAACAGGCCGGACAAACAATGGGCACTACAAACTATATAGTGCATATCCCACACACTTTTAAATCTCTGGCTTGTCCGATACAGAGAACATACGCGGAGATGGGAGAAATCCCAGGTGCCGTCAGACCCCGAACATACCTAATAATAAGTATGACTCCACCTTTTCAGTTACTGTTCCTTCAATCATTATATCCCTTTCTGTGGCATACTTGTTCATCATACTTTTGTTTTAGCCATATTCATCTTCAGTCCAAAATCCTTACTAACTCTGCATAACTGATTAAGATTTTCCTCTAATTCTTTGGGATGGTGGCTTATGATCACAATGTCTCCTTTCTCGACCAGTCTAATCTTCTGAAAGCTTCCTCAAGGGCAGCTATTGATGCTCACTCAGGAGTAAATAACTTTGCTATAAAACAATTATGAAGTTGCACAGGAGGTAAATAAACTGATTAATATTAATAATAAACTAACCAGAAAGCATCTGGAAAGAACCTAATTTAGGAATAAAGGGCCGATATGCATAACGTAAATGTGGTTTACAATGTGGAATAACAGTAAGAGAATTAAACAAACTAAAGTGAAATTTAGGACGACGGCCTTATACAATTTAAAAGAGAATTAAACTAATGCTCTATATAGTTACTGTACAAGTCGGATATAGCTTCTTTCTGTACACAGCTAAGAAGCAAAAGTAGTAACTCTGTTTGCTACTTAGTGCATCGATCTCATATTTTGTAAGCACTTCGCCACGAGTTGCCTCGGTGTTGCGTTATGCTAAATAAAACTGCTCCAATATGAGATCGATGCAGTAAGTAGCAAACTCAGTTTGCTCATAGTTATGTACAAAAAGAGGCTACGCCCGACATGTACAGTGATTTTATATGGCTTTCATTGCTTGTGGTGTTTACTCTAGATTACCTATGTGTACTTTAGTCGCTGAAACATCTCGCATCTCACATATTGTGGATATATCTTGTCACTGAGCTGCTCAGATCATCACAATGCCATCGATGAGGCCCCAATCGGAGTTGATACTCGGATATGACTTGTCGACTCGGAGCTAAACTGAGGTTGAGTTCAGCCACATTAACTTCAAAAAGAGTCAAAACCGAGGTCTAGGTAGTGGTATACACTTCTCCAGCGAAAAAACGCCTTTTCTTCAGAATAGCGCAATACCAAGAATATGAGATTGATGTTCTAAGTAGCAAACCCAATTTGCTCATTACTATGTACAGAAAGATGCTATTCCCGACATTATAGTGACTTTATATACGTTTCATAGCTTGAGATTTTTTCTAGATTTAATTATGTCTACTTCATCATCACCATCCATTTTCAATCCACTGCAGGACGAAGGCCTCTCCAGCAACTTTTCGGTTTCCTTCTGTTCTGTGCAATGGCCATCCATTTACTACCCATGAACTCTTGAATTTCATCTGTCCATCTCCGTCGTTGTCTACCAGGTTTTCTTTCAGCTCCGCTTAGGTACCATTCTGTTACTGTATTTTCTTAGTCTATCTGTCATCATGTCTTTGATGCTATATGTCATGCCCAAGTCCATTTCAGTTCTTCCGTTTTGATCAGAATGTCCTTTACCCGAGTTTTCTGCCTAACCCATGTTATTCAACATGGGTTAGGCAGCTTCTTCTTCTGCTCTTCTTATTCAACAGTCTGATTCCTAATATACTTCGTTTCACTCTTAGCTGTGTAGTTTTCAGCCTCTCTTCAATTCTTTTGGTGAGTGCCCAAGTTTCACTTCCATAAGTCATAGTGGGAGTATACATTGGTTCATTATTTTACGTTTCAGACAAATTGGGATGTTGCTCTTCAGTATGTGACTATATTTCCTGAAAGCTATCCATCCAAAATTTATTCTTCTCTTGACTTCCAGCCATTGATCATTATTACAGCTAATGACTTGTCCAAGATAAATATATGAATCCAACTTTTCAATTACTGTTCCTTCAATGATTATATCGCTTCATGTGGCATACTTGTTCATCATTACTTTTGTTTTAACCATATTCAACTTTAGTCCAAAATACTTTCTAACTCTGCATAACTGATTAAGATTTTCCCCTAATTCTTCGAGATCATGTTTTATGATTACGATGTCATCTGCAAATCATAAATGGTTTAGGTACTTTCCATTCACACTGACTCCTTTCTGCGACCAGTCCAATCTTCTGAAAGCTTCTTCAAGGGCAGCAGTAAATAACTTTGGAGATATTGTGTCTCCTTGTTGAACTCCTTTCTCAATTTTAAATTTGCTGCTGTCTTTGTCTAGTCTAATAAAGGAGATAGCATTCTCATATATTTTCTTCAAAATTATAACGTATGGGATGCCTTGTCTTTCCAGTGCCCGAAACATTGCCTTACGCTGTATGGAGTCATATGCCTTTTCATAATCCACAAATGCCAGGTATAATGGCGTTTTATATTCATTTGCTTTCTCCATTAGCTGTGATATTACTTATACTATAATTATATGCTCGTATGCAGTGCGTTATATATTTTTATGTATTTATTTTATTAATGAAAATAATAAAATTGAATTATATAATTATTAATATTATTTATACAGTTGAGGCATTCGGCTACTTTTTGCTTAAAAGCCGATTGGCAAACCAAAAGCAAAATTTTAAAGATTATAAAATTTTGAGTTGATTAATTTTTAATGTTACTTTACACCAATTAATCAAATGTGAAAAAAAAAACCGAGATCAGGAATGCCAGTGAAAAAATAAATTAAAAATTATCACTACAGAATGAACCTCTTAAAAGAGTTTATCGTTCCGCAGTGATTTGTATTAATCTGCTAATGGTGATGCTACGCGCTTACAGGTGCAGGCATTCGTTACTATCATTCTGTTTCTTCCACTTACATGTGGGGAAGAATCCGAAGCCTGAGAAGCGTCCCTTTCTAACCTACCCGTCAAGTATGCCTTCGTGCGTGTATGCATGCACGTACATACAGGACAGGTAAGAAATTCCAGTGGATAATAGTCCCTCCAGACAACCTACCTGCACCCCCACTACAAACTATAATAGTCTAGGCGAGTGTCATTCATGAGTGAGTCACTTATAAATAATCGCGTACTACAACTGCTCAAGAGGAAGGTGAATGAGTGCGTAAGTTGTGCTGATGTCAAACGTACGGAGCACGAGTCTGGGAAAGTTCCCAACGTGACGTTGCCGCCACTGTTTGCCGCGAGGAGTAAACTGTCCGTCGCTCGTGAGTGCCCACCCTTCCGCTTTGTAGTTGTTTACGCACAGCCACAGGTTGTAGAGCAGGACCAGCCGCCTGACTTTGTGGAAGATTAGTTAAGGGGACCAATCACCCTTAGTGACCATGTACTTCACTGTTTTCTGCACAATGTCATCTTCATCGCTGTCATCAAACGCTTATGTGCAGGTGCGCCGCTGGTGGCTCGCGGCAATGGGAGTCCTAACACTAGTATCAGTATGGTGTCCGATTACTGCTAGCAGGTTACCTATCAGTTTTAGGCACAGTCACAAGCTTGGGTTTCGGGTCTTCTACCAGACTGGAGTAAGTTGAAATTTTTTTTTTTTTCTCCACACCTTATCGATGCACCCAGAGGTGAATAATTTAAATTTAAGGTACCTGTTTTTCGAAGATGCCACAACGTGGATCTCATTAAGCAATAGCGCAAAACTTGAGTCTAAATATACATTTCATACAGACAATCAATATTTTTAACTTCCACATTAACTTAATATTTAAGTGCATATTTAAACAAGCAAACAGAGATACTAAACACCCGAGAAATGCCTATGTGGTTCTACAGAAAATAATAATAAAGTAAATAATAATAATTTCGCCCTATAACTCAGTTTTAAATCTGATACGTACACGGGTTTTTTTCAAAGCCAGCAACGAAAGCACTGAATACACATGATACACAAACTGCGTTAATCATAAGCTGAAATAAAATATCTAATTAATGATAATAAGAAACCCATGTGCCACTGCTGTGCTGCTTACCCAAAAAATTATTGGTGAGATGGAATAAATTCCTTTTCAAAACTAATACGAATTGATGACATTCAAAATGGTTACTAACGCCAATCGATTTTCTGACGGGGTAAAAGAAAGAACTGTCAAGCACGCATACTGGCGTGGATTTACGTTTTGTAGAAAAGCCAGGGAGGTATAATTATAAAACAACTCGAAATGGTAGTAGTTAATGCATGCATCGATGCTCTTTTTTTTTTTTTATATATGTGTAAAGATATCCGAAAGCCCATTGCTGGCCGATATAAACTTTCTGTTTACATTCCGCAATGGTCAGAGGAGTTAATAATCGATTTCCTCGTCCATTAATATGGACGAGGAAATCGATACCACGTCCAGTGCAAATATTCGTATTTATTTTTCATCATTGCTATGTTTCTTATCAGAGTTGCCTCGCTTTACACTAATAACTAAGGCAATTTTCGTAGTTCCACTGCAAATTATTTTCCGAATGCCGCGCCCTATTTAATAATATATATAAAATACACACAGCTATTTCCATAGTTACCATTTCAAAAAAAGAAAGAAAAGAAAATATACTGAGCAAGGTCGCATCTCTAGACATCACTCATTTTGAAAGGTTTCATCAATAAATATGCATCTCGGCATTGGGGGCAATGGTTTTTATGAACTTACCGTACTTTCTGAGTGCGTGTATCCTCCCATATCAAGGATAGCACATAGAAAGTTAGTTGTTTCCCTGATCATGAAAGTTAACTGTAAAAGGTAATTGTTCAACTAATAAAAAGCAAACAAACATGTTACAGATATAACTTGGTGACTGTCTCAATGAAATTTTCATACGTTAACAGTTATGCGTACTCAGTGTGTCAATTAGAGGTAATCAATCATTTGAAGCTTACATATTTTCAATAATTCTGGAACGTTTTAAACGCGATTTCTAATACTTTGTGTACTAATTAATAAACAACTAACACTGGTAGAAAATTTGGATTCTTTTACTCATCTAGAGTAAAAGTTTCCAAGGAAGTCGACATTATATGATACCAAGAAAGGAACATGAAAAGAAAACAATATATGGAGGGGAGCAAGGTATTGCCGGCATTCTACATACACACTCCCATCGTAAGTTCTGGGACTTTCAGGTTAAACATTAAATGAAACACGTGGTTGTCTTCAAAGCTGTTAAAATGAACACTGTTATATTACTACTGCTGCCGTCGCCCGTTTCTCATTCTACCTGAAATTTAAAATAAAATATTATTGATTTAACTTTTTTTCTTAGTACGAGTGCTGTATTCCTCTGTGGTTAATACGAGGGTTGTGCCTCCTTGGGCATGGCGTTGTGTTTGCAATACTGGAAGCGGGCTCGGTATTTATGACTGTTTCTGATTAGTTTCATTGATGCTGAATTTTATTTTTATTTTCATTTCAGGTGGCCTGGGATACAGCAGTATTTTCAACCTCCCAAGCTGGACTTTAATTTGCATCAGCATGTCGCATAGTGTTCATTTCAGTAGTTTTGAACACTTGTAGTTATTAATAAAACATGTATTTATCCAACGCTATAAGTTATTACACGTAATGACTGCTTCAATGCGTCGAGGAAGACTTCCTACTCATTTAAGTAACAAGTTGGTGTAAGTACACCACCTTCAAGTGTTCGTAAACCACAATAAGGGAGAGGGCCATTGGTTCTTTGCTATAAATTTGTCTCTAGTTCATCCCAAAGACCTAAGTACTAACCACTTAAAATATTCTAATTTTATTCTCATATCAAACCAATGCAATGAATGGGACACTGTCGTGTTGGAAGGCGTAAGTGCCGCTTCCATAAAATCGCCATAATGTAGGGCACAGAACTATCCAAAATATCAGTGTAGGTTGAAGAATTCATGGACCCATGCACTGCGATTACCGGGCCTAGACCACATCATGAGAAACGTCTACAGATATGACACCTTCAACCGACTTCAGTTAGAGTGAGGGGAAAAAAACCAAAAAAAAAAAACCACCCATTCAGGTAGTACGCGTTCTCTAGACATTTCCATTTCAAACACGTCCATTAACGTAACTCATCGGTCCACAAGACTGATTTCTATTGACCCCCACAGTGCATGTTCGGCGCCTTTCACCATGCCAATCGACGGCTGCACTTGTTTTTTGATATCAAATACTTGTTGGCTGCAATTCTGTGAAAATTTAGGTGTAGATCTTTATATGTTATGGAATTATCTGTGGTCGCTGAAAGCTCCAAACTCAGGTCTGACCGCGAGATGAGATAACAAGATGTCACAGGGCATATCGGCATCAGCATTTTTACGCTTATCTGGTCATTTCTTGGCTCAATGTCTAGACTTGCATTTCTTCAGCATGTTGCCACTTTGTGTACCTGATCAACAGAACGCACATATACTTTCCCCACATAATATCCAACTACCGTTTCCGTGTGCTCATCTTTCTGATACTGCGCTTTAAATGAATTCGGAACAAGCTGTTGATCACATTTATGGGCGCAAATGTTTGCATATTTCTTAACTGTACACAAATTCCCGTAATCGGAGGAGTTTAGAATATCGTATTTATATATACATGGTTACGGCAGTAATGGAAAATAAAATGTCTTCGCCTGCATGCTGCAAACTAATATGTTGGTTCAAAACATTCAGTGAGTAAGCCGAAACTACCAAATCACAAAATATATAAAAAAAAAATGTGAGAGAGAGAAAGAGAGTTGGTGGGGGGCGGGGCATGTACTTTCAAAAATACGTTAGGTCTGTTATTACTTCATATACAAAAACTCTGCTTTACATCAAGCAGGACAAGTGTCTTATGTTATACTCTCGACCAAAATCTACAAATGGTGAACGATTACGATAAGTAGAATTAGTTAAAGAGAAGTGTAAAGCAGAACAAAATATGATATTCCACTAAGGATAGTGGTTTCGAATTCCGTCAGAGACTGCCGGGGGTTGCAGTTAGCCAATCTAAGGGGGAGGGCGTAGGGTTTTCCTCCGTGTGTTATTCCGGGTTATTTTGCTAGTGAAAATACTGTTAGAGACATAATACACTGGCACTAAATGGCGTAAGTTTAATTTTCTGGTGCTGATGCACCAGAAAATTAAAACTAAACCATCCACGACGTATAGAGACTCGTCTGTACACGTTGCTCTATTCTAGAAGACAAAATCTATATCATAAAAATTTTAATGTAGTCTTAGAAATGACAAACATCCGATTAACATGAAAAATTGATGAACATTAAAATTTAATGCTCAAAGAAGTAAAATGCCATGAAATTCTTATGAGATTTATGATTTCGGTATTACTGGTTAGTTTCGGAATTTGTTAAACCTTGTGCATATAAAGCAAATCATAAACTAATCTCTCACTCATTCACATGAATGTTGCCATAGAGAAACAGTTTTGAATGCGTGAATTTGCCAAAACATTTAATAGAAAACGATTCACATCTATTATAGCGCCACCGGTTTTCAATTTTAAACAAGCAGTGTGGTGGGGATGACTATGTCGGGATAACTATAGATGTATATAATAACTCCATTCCTTCAAGTAGGTTTCTATGTCCTCCTTCCCCATCTCGCATCATGGCACACTACTAACAGTTATTCCACTGAAATATAGAATATCAAAAACTAAGAAGGAAACCAGTTAATTAATGGCCTAAAAATTAAGTTTCAAAACCCTAAAGCAAATAGATAATACTCAATATGAATTAAATTGACTAAAAACCCATTTATTAATTATAATTTTTGATCGTTATCCCGATCTCTGAATAATCAGAATAACTCTCATTACCATCACTCTCCATTAGAGCAAGTGTGCTTGCTCACCGTTTTGAATGTGCAGGAGAGAAAAGGGGAACAAACAGAAATTTCCCCGCATATTCGCGAGGTCGCTCGAGATCACGTGCAAGCTGACTGTTCGTGCAGAAAAGCTTAAGAAGGTTTAAGCACGCAACGTTCGTTCTGAGTGGCGTGGGGTTACGTTTACTTCCGGTGCAAGAAGAAAATACCCTAGGGTATAACACTGCAGAGCCAACGGCTACACCAGTACAGGTGTCAGAGTAAAATGTTGAATTCGTTAAGAGTGTGCTGCCAAACTTTGATCGGAATTAAGAAAGTAAACAGAGGGTGGAATGATAATCAAAGTATGTATAGCAAATACAGTAAAGAATGAGATTTAATGTTCACTTATGGATTACCACCGAAAATGACAACTTTCCTCAAAATGCTTCATAACGTTATTAACATGCCTAGCAAAAAGTAAAATTCTGGTAGGCGATACAGCATTTTGAAGGCAAAGCAGGCTGATCTCAGTGACAGTTATCAGCTTATTGCACATAAAAGTAGACATTACATTTCAAGAAATACATCAACTACATTCTTAGACCACACCGAGGAAATCACAAGCAAAATGTTAATTTAGAAATTGTTCTTCCCAATTTGAATAATAAAGCCGTTTCAATGATAGAAATTTCTCATAAGTCGAACATAAAACAAAAAAAATAAATATAAAATAAAAAAATAATAAATGTTAAGTGACATATAAAAAAGGCTTATTATTTTGTCTCATAAATGAAAATAAAAACCAAATTAATGAAGTATTTAATATTCCTTCAAAAAATTGAATAAAGGACATAACGCAAAAAAAAGTGCTATGTCCTTCATTATAACGCAAAAAAGTTTGCCGTACAACGCCAATCTTACTAAGTAGAATTGAGTCATACGAGGTATCTCTATTTGGAAGACAAGCTTAAAAAAAAAAAAAAAAAGCAGACTACAGACATTTGTTTTTTTGCAAAATAACTGCGAAGCAGTAGCGCACTGTGACTTTTTGATGTAATCACAGTAAACTTTCCATATAACGGACAGTGTTCAGTGAACCTGGCTTTTCTTGCTTTCGTGAGCCAGTGACATAACAGCTTCAATGGGATGATATTTACCATTAGTTAAAGTTTTAATTAATAATAAGGCAGATTTCTCGCACAGCCAAACACGAGGTTAGCCTTCCTCTCGTTGATAAAATATTGTCTTGATCAACGAGATAATCATAATAAACATGACTATTGCAGTAACTTGTTGTTGAAACACTGTATTTAAGTCATGTTTTCTGCGCCCTTCACCGATGAAGTAAGCGTGGCAGGATTTTCCTCATCACCTTCCATCAGCTTGCTGAGCATGTCACGAGCCAGTAGGGTGACGTCTGAACTACCAACGAAAGCACTCGCAAACTTTAAGAAGCAATAGGCGTCAATTAGTTTCCACTGCCGCTATAAGACATGGCAAAACTTCAAGTTCTACTTCACATAACTGGTAAATACAATATTGTATTTAAATGCGTGTTTTTTTTTTTTTTTTTTAATTTCATAAAATTCTAACAATTTCGACGACCATTTCTTTCGAGTTTAACAAGATAAGCGGATTAAGCGGCCACACTCACTGTCAAATCGTTCGTTAAGTCGAAGTTTTATTGTATAATCCAATATTTCCGAAACAGTAGTACATGATCTGACCATCCCCATATTTTCCTTTCTTATTTCTGTGAAATGTTTCTGAATTCTGCTTGGAGTACATACCTTTTTAGCTAATGGACTGCAATACTTATTAAATGTATTTTTTTAAATCTCCTATTGGGTTATCTAATCTTCATGGAGCGAGATGCTTTATGAAGATTATTTAAGTTATCGTATCCATATTTAATCCAAAAACTGAGTATCTGCAGAAAATAAAGTATAAGGGTAGCAGAATGTTCTAGTTCACATATTTCCTTGACTAGTTCGAGGCCTTCCACACGCTAATCGGAAACGCTGCAAATACTGAACATTGTCAACATATACTGATATACTGATCACAACGTTAGTGACCTATATCAGTCATTAGTGGGATTCTTTACAAACAGAATATCATACAAAGTGAATGCGTCGGGGAAATTGCTTCTCTTCCTCCGTATTCAGCTGAAAGTGGCAATCATAAAAGTCGTATGAAACAGCAAAAAATTATATATACGGTGCGACTGAAAAAAGAAACCAACTCTCCTAGCAGTTTTAAAAGTGATAAAATACTCAATTTCAAGAAAATATTAACATGAAGAGTATATCTGCAATAAAAATCATCAGGCTGATGATTTTTTTTTTTTTTTTTTTTGCAGCTTTAGGGGTGCATGTGGAATAGACAATGTAATTTTTTTTTTTAAACTCTAATTAGCGAGCGGCAATATATGGATAGAGTAGCTATAGTTCCGATTCGAAGACCGGTCTCTCCAAAGGGGTGAAAAGCGAGCCCATTACACAACAAAAACTAGGTACAGTATTGACCAGCGTTATCGTTAAAGCTTCTGTGGAAGAAACGCCACTGGTGCAAAGTGTGTGGCAGCTTTAATTCCTTAAAAAATTTATTAGTACTTTATCTCTTAGACAAATGAATCTTTAATTCGACTGAAATTACTTGTCCATTTATTTTTTACCTTATGACTGAAACAGTTTTTTGAAACTCTTATATATGGTTGGGAGACGATTCGGATTATTATTTTTGGATGATAGTCATTCGGTATTTACTGCATTTTTCAAAATTCTGATTTCGATTTGGTCTTACATAGGTTTTATACACAAAATAATTAAGAGTAATTATAGCCCACTGAGGGGAGGGGGGGGGGGGTTAAAGACGTGATGCGCAGTTCAATCTCTCTCTTTCTTTCTCTCTCTCTCTCTCTCTTTCGCGCGAGCACACACACAAGCTTGGGGTATCTACGTAGAGCGAGAAAAAATATATTTAGATATTAGTAAAAATTTACTTACAGAACATAAAAGAGCAATAATTAAGCACATTTATATAAAGCCCAATTGCTCGTAATGAGTTAATCTCATGACTAATTCCTAACGTACGTTTTTCTTTTAACTATTCCTTGATTTTTTAAAGAAAAATTGAACGAAGTGATAAAAATGAGAGATAAATAAAAACGCATATCACCGGGAAGGGAATTTACGGATTAAATAAACTAATCACTAACTGGAAGTTCATTTTTGATTTTTATATTCATTATTTACATACATTTCATATCTGGTAATAAATATTTTGAAAAATTTACTTTATTGAAGGACATTTAAAATGTGTGTAGAAGAACATTAACTGATTTAGCGGTTAAGTGGGTTTAAATTACGTTCAACTCAAACCGTGTGTTTTACTGCCCTCTAGAGCTGAATAGTCGCTGCGCCAATGGAGTTTATAAGTAGTCACTTGGAAAATGAATGAAAACTATGGCACTGAAAATCTGGCCGAAATTCATAATTCAATATGTTATACAGTCGCATTAAATTTATAAACTCTTCTGGCATCGGCCGTATAGAACAAATAAAAATTTATTTACTGTATTTATTTATTTATCAGCCGCAATTAACGGTTAAAATAGTAAGTGTAACTGAACGCAAAATTATGCAGCAACAAAATTCTCATTGGAAATTTTCAAATATTGTTTACCACTTTATAATATCAAAAACTATTTATAATTTTTAATTTTCAATAGTATTTTTTTTTTCCCTGTGCCACACGAAAATTATTTCAACTTTTTTTTGGTACATAGGCTGGAAAAGGTACGCCATTGCCCTTCTAAGTTAAGTTTAACATAAGACAATGAGTTCACCTGTTCGTTGCCCGTAACGACCAAATAATCACACCATACCACAGTTTTGTAGCAATTACAATTCATAACAGTCTCGGAAAATGAGCCAATAAACGGACTTGCGTAACGTTTTCGCCACGTCTGATGGTGCGTGAGGATTAGGCGGCTGTTTGGCGCCAAAACCAGTTGAGTTGGAGGGGAAAAGAATGACAACTGGGGTATATGCACTACTTTCTACACAGCACAATGGTTTCTGTTCTGTGGCATTGACAACTTACGTCTTGCTTTTTCATTATTTATGTATTATTCTCGTTTCATTTTAATTACAAATGTAAGCACAAAACTTATGAGAAAGGCTTGCAATTAACTTTTATCCAAGGTAAATACTATGTTAAAAAAGAAAACTAGGTTTATTAATAAAGCCATTCTTTTTCTCTATTGCCGTTCTCTACATTTTCAAATATTTCTGCTACAAATTAACATGAATTATTACCGGTGCAATGCCTAGATCAGACTATTTTCCTACGCTTGGCATCCGTAGGCACCTACTTTCTACACAGAGCACAATGGTTTCTGTTCTGTGGCATTGACAACTTACGTCTTGCTTTTTCATTATTTATAATATATACTGTACATATATATATATATATATATATATACATTGAAGAATTTGGTTAATGGTCTCTCGTTCGTTGTTGTTGTTGTTGTTAAATTTGTTGGTGCATCAGCAACTTAGGCTATAATGCACTGATTACTGTCTAATATCTTCTTAGTTTGTCTTACACGTGATATGGTTCATATATTGTGATATTTATTTATCAATTTTAGAAAGAGAAAAATGTCATTCATGTCCTCACGATCTCCTAGAACATTCTGTAATGATAACTGGCTGGAGTGATGAAAATGAGAGAAGAAAGCAGATTTCCGTTCTTGCAGATATAGCGGGCATTCCAGGATGATATGTTTTACTGTTAATAAACATAAGCAGTTGCTGCATTGCGGAGGATCATTTTTTGTTAGTAGGTAGCTATGAGTGAGGAATGTATGACCAATGCGTAATCTGGCTAGGATGGTTTCTTCTTTTCTGTTTCGTCTCAGACTGGATTGCCATTGCTTGGGTTCTCTCTTGATTTCAAGAAGTTTATTATTTGCTTGACTTTGCCACGTGCGTGTCCACTGTTGTTTATACATCTGTTTGATAATGGATTTATGGTCAATATAAGGAGTCCTGAAATTAGATGGTATCACATTTGTAGCACATTTAGCAGCTACATCTGCCTGCTCGTTTCCTAGTATTCCAGCGTGTCCAGGGATCCAACAAAATATTACTAGCTGTCCATGTCCGTGAAGTTCTTGTAGCTGTGCCCAAATTTTTTGTACCAGCGGATGACTAGGGAAGAATTGACGCTGTAGAGAATTCACAGCACTCAATGAGTCCGTATATATGATGGATTTGGTATACAACTCTTCTTTGATATTCTCTAGAGCTAGAACAATGCCGTATAGTTCTGAGGTATAAGTACTGCATTCAGACGGAAGCTGTCTGGAGATGGTGATATTTGGTAATACTACAGCAGTACCAACTTTTCTACCAATTTTGGATCCATCTGTATATATTTGAATGAAAGTGTTAAACTCAGCGGAGTGGGTCTTATGAATTTGTCTTATGTTGGAATCTGGAATGTTATTCTTTCCCCATTGCTGAAAATGTCTATCAATATGTATCGGGGGCATTTGCCATGACTGTATTTCCATGCTAGTATCCTGAAGAATGTTAGTAAAATTCAGGTCCCAGCTTGTAATAAGAGCTTGAAGCCTAATGCCAGATGGTTTATTGAGCCGTGGTTTATTTTCATAAAGTTTACTCCATTTGGGTATAAATAGATATTGCCATATGGGATGATGTGGAAGACTGCTGATTTTGGCTGCGTAATTTAGTAACAGAACTTGTCGTCGAAGATGTAGCGGTGGCTCATAGGCTTCGGTATATAGGCTTAAGGTTGGTGAAGTACGGAAAGCCCCCAGTGCAACTCGTAGGGCACTATGATGTACGGGATCGAGCCATTTCAATGCACTCGGTCTGGCCGAGTCATATGCAGGAGACCCATAGTCTAACCTGGATCTAATCAGCGAGCGGTATAACTGTAGTAACATATAGCGATCTGCGCCCCATGACATAGAAGAAATTACTCTGAGAAGATTTAGTTTTCTAAGACAACTTGTACGAATATGCTTTATATGTTCCAGGAAGTTTAATTTTTTGTCAAATATTACACCAAGGAATCTAATACTAGGCTGGAAAGTAATACGATGAGAATCTAACTTTAGGTCTGGATCAGGATGTAAAGAGCGTTTGCGACAGAAGTGTACGGCAGTTGTTTTTAGTTTAGAAAGTCGATATCCATTGTTTTTGGCCCAAGAGACTATTTTGTTAATGGTACCTTGTAGTTGTCTTTCGATTAGTCGCATATTTTGAGAGTGACATGAGATGGCAAGATCGTCAGCATACAAGTATGCGTCAACTGTGTTAGGTATGCACTTGGTTATGGCATCAATCCTAATTGCAAAGAGTGTGGCGCTCAACACTGAACCTTGGGGAACTCCCTCTTCTTGTACATATGCTCGAGACAATGAAGAGCGGAATCTGACCTGAAAGGATCTATTCCCTAGAAAGTTCTTAATGAATATTGGCAGATGACCCCGAAGTCCACATTTATGTAAGTCTTGAAGAATCCCATATCGCCAAGTTGTATCGAAGGCTTTCTCTATGTCTACGCATATCATGACTAGGTGCTCATTTCTGAGGAAAGCGTTCCGGATATTTGTTTCTGCTTTAATAATGAGATCAAGTGTAGATCTTCTTCTGCGGAAGCCATGCTGGTTTGGACTTAGAATGTTTTCCGTTTCTAGAAACCATGTCAGTCTAGCGTTAACTATTTTTTCCAATGTTTTTCCCAGACAACTGGTTAGAGAAATAGGGCGGTAATTTCTGGGATCTGTGTGGTCTTTTCCCGGTTTCGGGAAAGCTAGCACATAAGAATGGCACCAGCTAGCAGGATAATACTCCTCTAGGAAAATTCTATTATACAGTTGTAAAAGGGCAGTTAACGAATCCTCACTTAAATGAGAGATCATAGGATAAAAAATTCCATCGGGGCCTGGAGCACTGTTCTTCAATCGAGAAAGTGCACTGCGCAATTCAATCATGGTCAGAGGTAGATTATACGAGTATGGGACGGCAGTATTAAATTTTAGTTTGGATTTTTCTGTCCGGGATTTTAGCAATTGAAATGCTGATTCGTATGTGGCAACAGCTGAATGTGTTTCAAATGAAGTACCTAAGACATTGGCAATCTCTACAGGTTCAGAAATTTCCTTCCCACTTACAAGTAGTATAGGAGAAGTTGTTTGCGAGTATTTGCCATTAATTCGTTTAATTTTTTTCCAGATTATAGAAATATCTGTGGATCTGTTAATGGTAGATGCGTAACGTGCCCATGCTTCTTTTTTACTCTCTCGTCTTATATGACGAGCTTTAGCTCTGGCTCTCTTAAACTGTAGGAGGTTGGCTGTGGTTGGACATTTTCGAAACAGATTCCAGTACTTATTTCTTTCTTTTTTAGCATTGTTGCATGCTTCATTCCACCACATTTTTGGATGAAGCCTAATTTTGAGTGAAGATTTTGGAATAGCTACCTCCGATGCTTTCATTATTTTTCGTGTAGTATACCTGACTGCAGAATCAATTGTGAGGGTTGTAATGACGGAAGTATCTATTCGAGCTATTTCCTGGTATTTAGTCCAGTTAGCCTTTTCAAATTTCCAGGTTGTCCTAATATCTCTCTGGGGAGGAGAACTTGAGCTAAAGGTACAGATGATAGGAAAGTGATCGCTACCACAAGGGTTATCAGTAACAGTCCAGTCTATGATAGGAAATATTGCTGGGGAGCATATTGAAAGATCAATAGCTGAACTTGAACCAGATGGAGAGTGTATGTATGTGTGATCACCAGTGTTTAGAATAGTTAGATTATGTTTATCTAAAAATTTTTCTATCATCTGTCCTCTAGAGTCAAGATGTTGGGAACCCCATAGGGGGTGATGGCCATTCCAGTCACCCATAATACAGAAGGGAACAGGTATTTGCTTAACTATATCATCTAAGTCATCAAGGCTGTATGTATGGTTTGGTGATAGATACAACGAAACTAATGTTACTGTTATACCAATGGTGACACGAACTGCAACCGCCTCTAAAGGTGTTTGTATGGGGATAGGTCTACAGGGAACTACAGAGTTCACTATGACTGCTACTCCTCCATGAGCTGAATTAGAGGAACTTCTATCTTTTCTATATATGGTATAATGCTTAATTGTCATAGATGCTGTATTTGTGAGATTAGTTTCTTGAATGCATACTGCAACAGGCTTATATTTATTTAATAGATCGTAAAGGTCATCTACATTAGCACGGAGCCCACGGCAATTCCACTGAATAACTGTAGTCATTATTTGGTTTTAACTGGTGTCTGCTAACATCCGTGAAGTAGTCTGTTTACGCCTGTCTATTTTTCCCTTTTCCTTCTTTGAGAAGACTGGTCTGCCTGTGTCGATGTCATCTTCTGGATGAATTTCAAGAATTGTATCGTCATCGCCTGCTTTTTCATCGATGTCCATGGTTTCAGATCTGAGTTTGTATTTATCACTTCTTTCAGTGCTCTTGGTTTGTTCTTTCTGTTGCAGTATGGGATTCTTATCTGGAGGAACTGATACGGGTGTATTTACCTCTTTTGTTACATAACTGGAGGGAGAGGCTTCCTTTGATGAAGAAAGTACTGATTTAGCCCAACCAGATATAGAGATATTTGGAGGGACTGAGCAGTCAGTTTGAGTTGATACTGAGCATAGTCGTTGAGTAATTGACGCATACGTAGATGATTTAACAGGAATTGTAAATTGTTTTTTTGCCTCTTGGTATGACACCTTATGCTCTATTTTATATTTCTGGATATTCTTTTCTCGTTTCCATTGATCGCAGTCCTTAGAGAAGGCAGAATGATTTCCATGGCAATTAGGACAATTTTGAGTTTCCTTGTTACAATCAGTATGTGTGTGTTCTTTAGAACCACAAGCAGCACAAGTGACTGCACCTCTGCATACAGTTTGCGAATGACCAAATTTTTGGCACTTGAAGCACCGTACCGGATTGGGAATGTATGGTCTAACATGACATCTGAGGTATCCAGCCTTTATAGTTGTGGGAAGAATTGGTGTTTTAAAGGTCAGTATAACTGTCCGAGTGGGGACGAGCTCTCCATCTCTTTTGATCAAAATTCTTTTGGCGTGGATTACATTTTGATTGTTTAATTCATGGACAAGTTCATCTTCCGATACATTTAGGAGATCCCATTCTGATATTACCCCTTTAGAGGAGTTCAAGGTGGCGTGTGGGGTAACCTTTGTGGGAATTCCACCAAAGGTAGAAATTTTCAGAAGTCTCTCTGCATGTCTATGTTCGTTCATCTCCACTAATAAATCTCCAGATCTTAATCGACGCACCATTTTTGGAGGGCCAGCCACATTTTCGAGACATTTCTGAATCAAAAATGGAGATAACTTACTAAGTGGTTGGTCTGTGGAGGAATGCAATATTAAAAAGAGAGGAGCAGAATGATCTGTCCCTTCTTTTTTTTGTCTCTTGGCATGGGATGGATTTAAGTCATGATCTAGAGCATGTCTATCTACATCTGGATCAGTAGATCCATGGCTAGACTGTTTTGTGTTTTCCATTACTGCTCCTTTTAGCCCTGGGAGAGTGGTTTTCTTCTCCCAGACTTCCAGCCCCGCCACGTGGAGGCAGGAGCGGTGCCACCAGTGACCAAGCGATAAAGAGATTAGTTGTTAGTGTGTTAATAAGTTATTCCTATATACAAAAAGAAAGGTGTCTTGCCTTTCTGTCAAGTGCGCTAACTTCTTTACTTCAGAAGCGCAAAATTAAATAAGCTCAGAAAAATAACACTATTCTATAATCAACCGCTCTTTTAAGTAAATCGCTTTCAAAATCGCTTAGGAATCGCTATAGTCACTCGCTTGGCACTCGGGGCCGTCTCTCGTTCACATCTAAAGATAAGTGTAATTGTCAGCAACAAAGATCTCCTTAGAAATATTTAATTACTGCTCCATTTTACATAGTAAAATGTATTTGTTAATTTTTATGTTTCTTTTATTTCTTCATGACACGCAAAAATTGCCATATTACGTGTTCAGTTCATTTCTGACAAGGATCGAAAGAGGTTCGACATCGCTAGCCGAAATACTCATTTTGTATTAGTATTAGCCATATGGTGCCTTCTTATGATCTTATCTCTCTGCAAACAAAACTATCAGCTGGGGACTCCATGCCCTCGTTCATTGCTCTTTTAGCCAGCGATTATTTATAATCACCTTTTCAGGGTGAGGTTTTCCGCAGTACTATTACAGATCAACGTAGCAGTTGCGGGCTTCGGTACTTTTTCAATGATTAAACTGGCTAGCTTATTATCCATTCATATCGGCATCCCACTCATGCTTTATCTTCTTAATGGCATATGAGTTTCATGGCTTCCATAACTATTGCTTTAAAGATATTCCATAATTCTAATGTATTCGCTCTAGTTGATGGAGGCTATGTTTAAGCTGTTCTTATAGTCTTCTTTACTGAAATTAAAACCCATTCCTTTTCCTCTAACAACCTCTCAGCTCATCTCCCCCTTACTTAACACTCCATGTTTACTCCTTAATAATAATTCCCCTTAATGTCGGCCCTATGATGTCATCTTCGTGGGTGATAATCAGATTTGAATATTCCTGTCTATAGTACTTTCCCCCAACATGCTGATACAAACAGTGACCATCTAGTCGATTGAAATATTGTTCCCCTCCCACTTGATCCAATCAATAAGTGGCAAATTGAAATAACCTTTGATCACCCATGCCATCTGCAAGTAGAAGCTCTTGTCATAATCGCACGATCTTTTGGTCTCGATTATTTCCGCTCTCATACCTTTGCTTACAACTAACTCAACACCGCACAGATTCTATACTAGCACGCGTAACTTCAGAATGTGCGAAAGCTTTTGTCGCGCTCAGGCTGCTTTTGATCAGAAGCATGGCCCTACCACCCCATATACACTCCCTATTCTTCCTTAATACATTGTAAATACCATTGTGAAACTCATCATTTCTGGGTGACACCACGTTTCCGTTAGGCTCATTTATATAAGCATTAGTTGCCCTAACCAGGAGTTCGAATTCGCTCATTTTATAACAACACTTCTTACAATTATTGTAGACAACTGGTGCTACTTATTCTTGCACAGTTTAATAGGTTATTTAAGCTGTTTTCCCCTTACCATTAGCTTCCCGTTCATTTGAAACAACACTATCCTCTACACATGACTTTGCGGAACGCAAGATTCTTTGTGCAAGCGTAACTTTGGCCATGATGATAAAGTAACGCTTAAACGTGTAGGGGTAATATCTATATTACTCATATCCCCCCAACCAGTTTCCCAGAACACTTAAAGCCTGCGCAGAACCTTTGTTCAAATGTATTTCATTTCCAAAAAACAGCTTACTTCCGCCTATAAATGTGGCCACACTGATAAAAATGTCCTCCCAAAAAGCCTTGCAGAGTCCCTCAAGTCTTGAGTTAATCCACCAGATTTCAACATATAGTCCCTCTTATTTTTGTGTCTATGCATTATTAGAGCGCCTACACATTCTAACCATTCAGTTGCCGCATTTTTCAGTGTGGACCTATATTTATCCAAAAAATCGTCAGTAATCATTACTATCCATATGAATAACAATGATTGCTTTATCCCCAACCACTTAAAAGCTGATAGTCTGTTGGTTACGTCATCAATCATTACTCTCGGTAGACACTAGTTTTTAGTCTATTTATCCTTAGCACAGAAAGTGTTATCCGTTTCACTGACAAGGAAATTCCCAAATAAAACTAAACTCTCTCGAACTAGAGCAGTACGTACGTACGTGACTACTCTGTGCTAAGGCCAAAATCGGGAGTGCGTTACTTCGCAGGTCAGTGGATACCTCAGTCCCTAGTTTTATTTGTCTCTAAGGCATCCAACCGTTTCTTCAGCCAATGAATTTCATCTAGTAATGAACAAAGTTGTAATTTAAGATCAGCACACTTCTTAAATTGGGAACAAAAAAAAGGGGGGGGGACCAGTCAATCGATTTAGGATTCTTACTAGATTGACCCATGAATACGTGCTACGAGCTGTACAACACTCATTAGTCATACGGATAAATTCTTCGAAGTGGATCTTGTGGCAACCATTATTAAAGCTAGAATTAATTTCACAAAATATTACAGTAATTAAAACAAGCAGATATAAAAACTTTATCAAGTACTGAGCTTAAGAATTTAAACGTATACGATATCGATATAAGCAAATCTTACCAGAATTAGCTTTATAAAAGGTTAATTAAAGTTACAAAATATAGAAAGTATTTCAAAAATTAATCGAAAGCAAAAATTAATGTACTGAATTCTTTACCCAAATCTATAACCCTTAACGTGATTGAGCACTGAGAGAAGCGTACCCTCACTGTAACAGTCACCTGGCAAAAATTACCAGGTGACGTTTTAAGATTCAATCTATAACTTATCTTCATGAAAAAAAATAAAAAAAGTAAAATATATTAAAAGAAGAGTTGTTTAAGTGAATAAAACTAAAAGAGCTACGTCAAGAGATACGTAAACAAAGCAACATTGAATTATACATTTAGTAATGACTACTCTTATACCGCATGAATATTAAGATAGTTTATTCAGTTAATATTCACATGGTAAGAGTGTCATTACCAAAAGTACAATTCTATGGAAAAACACCATGCAACGTGGGTTATTAATTAACCCAGACATGGTAAATACATGTTAAATTTCTAGTAGAAATTGTCAGTTTAATATGATTGTAACTAAACAATATTACTATAACAAGAAAACAATTATCAGAATATTCTAACTTTAAAAGATATTCAACAGTACATTTTAAATGGATAGGTAACTTTTCAGCCAGTAACTTTAGAAGAGGGGGAAAAAAAAGTGAGTAAAATAATTTTTACTGTTTTTTTTTTTTTTCTTTCTTATTTTCAAATATTACTGAATACAATTTTTTAATTCATAAGGTCAATACCAAACAAGGATTGTTTTTCTGCTACTATAATTTACTCTCTGCTACATTCAAACAAAGCACTCCAACTAAATTAAATAAATTTAAAAAAGTGGCATCATTTTAAGGTTGAATAATAAAAGCGTGAACTAGACCAGAAAGCACGCAACTTTTTTTTTTTTTTTTTTTTTTTTTTAACAAACATATGGCGTCATAGGAGCGAAATCACACGAAAAAACAATCGGCTTCACTAATTGTACCTCGACTACCGATGGTAGTTGAGATACAATTGGTGAAGAGAAAGTCTGCAGAAAGAATGTTCTTACACAAATTCCTAGAGGTTCATTAATCACCTCATATGCTGCTACCAAAAGCTAGACTGCTTAACAGAACCTGTCCAGGGCCGTGCCACAACATCCAACTAATCCTCATAATTCTAAGTAAAGTGTAATTAGGGAAAGCATGAGCAGTGGCAAATGATGCAAGAAAGCAAGCTTATACAGCATAAACAAAAAAAAAAATAAATAAATAAAAATAAAAAGACACCTCACATTTCACCTATTTATTCCCTCCATCCAACAGTTTGTCTAGTTCTTCCTTGATTTATTTAGGCTATCAACTTCCACAACAACAGATGGAAGTTTGTTCCAGCAATCAAAACACCCGCTGGCTAAAGGCAAACTTCCGCATATTTAATCTGCAGCCGTCCTTCCTCAATTTCAATGTGTTTCCCTCATGTGTGTGGTCTGAGAAAGACAAGGAATCCCACCAGCATTGAGCTTGCTCAATCCAATCAAAGCATTAAACACTACGATGATCCTGCATTACTTACTTTACCAGTGACTCCATTATTTTCGCTGAAACAGAAGCTAAACTAATAGGTCTGTAAATTACTCATGTTATCCTTCGATCCCCCTTTGCGAATTGGGATGCATCCGTAGATCTCCAGTCCTCGGGGACTTCCCCCTGAATCCAAGGATGCGCTCATAATTAAAGGCAAAGGTTTGCTTACTTCCTTCGCTGTTTCCATTAATTTAATTGGACAGATCCCATCCACAGGTGCCTTTATGTTTAACTTCGACAATTTCTCTTCTACTTTTCTCTCAGTAATCACAAAATCATTTAGCTCCCTCTTAGAATTTGATATACTTCTGGCATCCCTTCCTTCCCTAAAGAATTCCTGTGTGAATGTAGATGCAAAGCACGTATTCAATTTTTCAGTAACCCGAGCAGGATCATCAATAAACCATTCATTTCCAGTAGACCAACGTGATTTATCCCCTTCCTTCGTGTTTACATTATTAAAGAAATCTGTGCTGTTTTTCTTTGCATCATTTGCCAAAGACTTGTTATAATCTGCCTTCGCTTGTTTAACCCCCTTTGTGACTTGATTGCAGACTAGTTTATGCCTACCACAGTCTTCTATCACCTGATGATTTACTCGTATATGCAAGCCCATGCATTTTTCTTCTCAGCCTCATGTCTCATTAGATCATCTGACATCCATTCAGGCCTTGAACAAAATTTCGAAGTTTGTATGACAAGCCTAGTAGCTTCAAGGATTGTTTGCCTGAATGCTTCCCATTTAGAATTTGCTGATAGTAACATCATAAGTTGGTCCCACTGTATAGAATTTAAAAACTGTCTGAGGCCACTACAGTCACCCTTACGAAAGCAAAACCCCTTCCTTGACGGTAGTTACATCTTTAAGTAAATCCCAAATCAATACACAGTTCTGGTTATACGGAGAACTTAGTAACCATTTAGTATTCTAAATAATAATATATATGATTCACTTTTATGCTGCCTCATTCTCTTTGAACCCTTTATTGTGAAGCTATGTAAATCATTGATAAACTTATTTATTCATATTTTATTTTATTTATTTAGTAAAGTCCCTGGCCTGTACTAGCCGTAACGGGAATGTCGCAGCTTTTATGTACCATTTATTTTCTTATTACACGGCAATAAAGAGATGAATTAAATGATAGGTATATGGATAGGTTATGAAAAATAAAGCTTTACTACACACTTAACTATGATTTGGGTATGCACAGAATGTCAGCTTTTCTATACATACACGATGGGTAGCACACGATTAAACATTATCGCCTAGTACTTGAACCAGGTCCGTAGACCAGATTCAGGGGGTCCGCGAATCGGACCCCCCCTGAAATTGGTCAAATTATTTGTTCTATGTATAGCAAATTGATTATAAATGAGGTTATTATTATATATTTATGTAAAAATAAGAATAAAGTTGAGTTATTTTAAACATAAAACTTTGAATTTTCTTTTCAGAAAACCCAGTGTTCATACAGAGAGAGAGAGAGAGAGAGAGAGAGAGAGAGAGAGAGAGAGAGAGAGAGAGAGATGCAATAACACACACACACACACACAGGTCCGCAAATTTTTCTTGATTTTTGAAGGGGTCCGAAGATCTCAATAGTTTGGGAACTACTCCCATAGAATAATATCCAGAATGGCTCTGACCCGGACGTATAGACAGAAATTTTATTATTTATTTAATCGATGAAAGCTACCGAAGTTAAATTTAACGTTGCCATTTTTTTGTTTATATTTGGAGGGGGGAAGCACTTATCGTACTAGCTTTTAACAATAAAAGTTTAATCTCCCCCACCCCAAATGGACATCAATCGATTTGAAGGAGGGGAGTTGATACCTTTCTCGAAGTGAGTAGTTACCGGTAGCTATTTTGCCCTGAAGACAACTTGGTTCGCTTCACTTTCCCACAGTGGTCAGGCCTCACTAACTACCGCACTACAAGACATCCTTTAAAGTTCAAGAGTTACTAGCCCGAAGGCAACCTTTTCTTGTCTGTTCTTCGCTCCTTCCAACATCCTAAAATCCTACTCCCAGCCAATAGGTGCACAAAATATTCGGCACAAAAAATGAACGGGGTTTTAATATGGAAGACAACATAATCACGAATTGGAATTCATTAGGGACTTCCTTCAATTCTTCCCCCATTAATTAACTCCATAATATACATTTCTGGCTCTCCAACGGAAATCACCGAACTTATTATATTTATGACCCACTTCAGTTTTACAATAGCAAATAAATACATATACATTAACTTATTAACCGATAAAGGTAAAACAGCCAATATATCTTAAAGAAAGAATAACAAAAGTATAAAATCACTACAGCACCTATATTCTCTTCAGCAATGAATGGAAAAAACGCAACTGTTTTTATAAACAATTGCGTTTATAAAAATCTGAATATATTAAGAACCTGGAAGGGGTTTTTGGATGATTATACAGCAGGAATACTTCAAAGGAGTGTTCAACACATTAATTGTCATTTATTAATTTCATTCATGTTTATCTACTAGTTCTTGAAAACTCGAGTGGGCGGGTGAGTACCTAATTATGTGTTTTGGGTGACTTAGGTTCAAGCCTCCGTGATTACCAAACGGTGCTGGTTCTTGTATGTATATCCTGTCAACTCTTCTGACCTTTGGTCGTTTCGTTTCGTAAAAGTTTCCATTTCGAACAAAATAGCATTTGGATGTGTGACTTCTTTCTCCCAAATATATAAACCACGTCTGGTTAATAAAAACTAAAGTAATACAACCTGAAACCGGAGGGTGGGAGGAATGAATGGTATCGCATTAATTCGTTCGCTCTACTCCACTTTACAGCAGAAAAATGAAGTTTCGATGGCGAGTCTACGAAAAAAAATTTTTTTTGTTTGTTTGTTTTACTGTTTACACGTTTCAAAAGGATAACAATTTAGTACTATCAGAAACTTTAATTTTTTTGGAAATCTACGATGTTGGATTTACAATGATTCAGTCCGAATTTCTGCTAATATCTTAAGTGAAAATCATAACTTAAAATGGGTGCGCGTGCGTAAAACACATTGTCAAGAGTAATCGAGAAACTGTTTCAAAGACCGAGAACATGGCAATGTTCTCGGTCGTCCAAAGATTTTGCAACCCCCCCCCCCATGTTTTCAAACCAAGTCAGTAGAAGCCATGTCGTGGGACACGATCCACTGCCATGCTAAAACAATAACGAGCCCTCCGAACTGCAGTCACAGAGCACGAATAGTGGAATTGTCCAGGGATCAATGCAACGTACCGCATTGATTATTCCATTAACTCTTAAGATTCGGGAAAATATAATGTGGTAAATAATGTTTTCGGGACACACACACACACCAGATGCTTTGGATGGGCATCGAATCGGAAAACCGTGTAAAGTGTTCGTCATTCCAGAACACAGCGTTCTAAGTAACAATTAGGGTGAGGCAAGCAGCAGGCAAGTCAATGCTGTGAATGGCGTAGTGTGATGCTTGATTATATGCTGTGATCCTTCGATTAAATCCTATGGCATGTAGCATCCTAGTACTAATACTATTTTTTGTCGAGCAGCCGGAACGGTACCTTGCTGTCTGACACGCTTTGGTAGAGGTCTGGTTCAACTCCTGTTGCCGACTGGAGGAATTTCTAGAGTTCTCTTCATTCGAAGCTTTAGTTGGCCAATCTCATGCAGGTTTAGGTATAGGGTTCCCCGCGTGTTACCCGGTTTTTCAGCAGGCACAAAGTGCAAATCGGGCTGAACTCCTGTAGAAACAATAAGCATACGGTCGAGAAAAATAGATACGTACAATGATAACCCAGTTTAATGTAATATATAACATTAAATGTAATGTATATTTATATGTAATATATTACATTAAACTGGGTTATCATTGTACGTATCTATTTTTCTCAACCATGGACCCCGGTACACCAGGCCCATTCGTTACTACGCTTACGGTCTTTTGCCGTCAATATATGCGGTCTACTCGAAATCCCAGTTATAATTTGAGCATTCTGCCGTAACGGTTAGATGAAATGTACAATTAATACCGAAGTGTGAATGATGTTAATATTATTCTCTGTGTTCCGTCCATGGCGTTCTCTATCCGCATTTGTCCCTTTTTAACGAAAAATCAAAGAACGTTACTTAACAACTCGTGAGCCAGAGTGGACGGCTAGTGACAGTTAAGTCGAACACTACTCGTTAAAAAGAAATAACTGATGGATCACAAGCGCGCACTCCGTTTTTTCGAGTGCACGGAGTGTTGGTATTCTTCATTCTTGATCCTTGTAATCTAAAATGTTATGTAACACGCAACACAAACGCACTGTTACATTACGGCAGAATGCTCGTGTGTACATAGCTAAACGTTTCCCGGCCATGGTAGCACAAAAATGGCATAAACGATTTTGTCATTACGTCAGACGTTGATATACTCCAGCATGTATAGAGTTCCTTCGTGTGCAGCACGCAAACAGTGGTCCGCAAGAACTCTCTGCTCATTATGTGTAACATATTATATAACAAAAAAGAGACAGCTTACCTGCCACATTAATTCTGAAAGGTAAGCGGTAAACTTTACTTATTATAATCCTGAAAGTATAGATATAAAAGACTGCATCTAGCGGACTGCGTACAGACAGACAGACAGATAGTTTTTTTAATTTTATATTTTAAATCTGAATATTTT
The DNA here is from genome assembly GCF_048544385.1 of Mastigoproctus giganteus. Taxonomy (NCBI): domain Eukaryota; kingdom Metazoa; phylum Arthropoda; class Arachnida; order Uropygi; family Thelyphonidae; genus Mastigoproctus; species Mastigoproctus giganteus. Next base: position 67,736,818 of record NC_143576.1, read on the forward strand.
GAAACGTGAAATTGCAAATTTTGAATGCGGTTAGAAATAGCTTTGTTTGTCGATTACAAACAAACAAACAAAACAAAACAAACCCTTTACTTTAGGATTTCTCCAGTAAAGATAAGGGTCATAAAAACATCTATTGTGTTGCAGTTTTGTTGTGGCACGAACAGATTGATTTATAATACGACAACCCAAGAAGAATGTGATTCGTGGGTTGTCATATTATAAATCAATATTTTTAATATAAATGAAGACGTCGTAAGATGCCAATCTCAACGACTCGATCGATCTATTGCATTTCGTTGTATTTATTTATCCTATCTTTTGCAGTTGCTTTTATTCGATTATTGGCAAATAGGTGGCAGGCATGGTTCATATTTCTCCCAATCTCAGAGGCGTTCCGATACTTTTGGCAATAAATTAAATATTGGTATTAGCAGAAGCATATGACGCAAGAAAGCTAGCTTATACAACATCATAAAACAAAACAAAAAAAAAAAAACCTTCCCATTTAAACGCTGGCCCACTCCTTCCTTGAATTTATTTAAGCTGTCAACTTCCACAACGACAGATGGAAGTTTGTTCCAGCAATCAACTACCCGCTGACTAAAGGCAAATTTCGGCAACTGTCTTTCCTCAATTTGAGTTTATGCTCCCTCGGTTTGTAATCTGAGTAAGAAGAAGCATCCCATCAGCATTGAGCATGATCAAACCATTCAAGACCTTATACATAATCACCTTCCTTATCCCTGGTAGCAAAATTCCTGTAAATCATTGACAAGACCCCCCACGACCTGCTCTGGCAGCCTGTCTGTATTGCTCAGAAAACTTCATATTGGACTGCACAATTATCCCCAGGTCGTTTTCATTCTCCACTGTCCTGAGTGTAGTACCACACAGTTGGTACATTTCTCTGGGATTACCCTATCCATAAGCACTACTTTGCATTTGTCAATGTTAAACTTCGGTTGCCACTTCTCAGTCCATCTGCCCAACTTTTCTAATCCTGTTGCAGTAGCATACTGTCATTAACAACCCTGCCAACTCTTGTATCGTCAGCAAACTTAGACATGAAGCCTGATATACCTTCATCAATATCATTGATAAATATACAAAACAACAACGGGCCCAACACCGAACCCTGCGGGGATACCACTACTAATATAGCAGTGCCCATTGATTACCACTCTCTTACTTCTCCCACCCAACCATCCTTTTATCCATTGTAGCAACTTGCCCTTAATGCCGTACTGCTCCAATTTGTACAGTAGTCTACCATGTGCATCAGTATCAAAAGCTTTCCTGAAATCAAAGTCTATGAATCAAAATTATCTTTTGCATCCAGTTCCTTTATGGCCATGTCATAGTATCCAATCAAATTGGTAAGACAATACTTCCCCTTAACAAACCCATACTGTGTCTGAATTATTTCTGCAGCCTTGCTAGTTGATCTTGCAGTGCCTCTTTAACTAGTGACCCCACTATGTTCCCCGGAACAGAAGTTCTAACACATAATGGAACAGAAGTTTCATTATGTTTCCTGGAACAGAAGAACTAACAAGTCTGTAATTACTCGTGTCTGTCCACTTATAATGATGGAAATTAGGCTGTAAGCAACAATCTATATAGATATATAAATCAATAGAAACACATGGACTGTGATGTGAGCAGAAAAGCATTTTAAAGCTGTAACCCGATCAGGACCACGTCGGTTCACCGGTAATGGAAACGGACAGGATCTCACGGTCTTCCAGACAGGTATTAATTGTAGGTCTGCTAAACTAGCAGGTAATGATGGTCATAATCGAATGATTAATAATCAAAATAATAGATTATATGCAAATTAGTTGATTAGGAAATCAACAACAGTTGATTTCCTAATTTTTTTGTTGATTAGGAAATCAACAACAAAAATAGTGACCGAACTATGACCACCTACTAATACTGTGTTGGGCCACCGTTCGCACGAATAACAGCCGCTTTTCGCCTAGGCATGACTTCACTAGAAACGTGAAGACGTCCTTACGGATCTGCAGCTATGTTGTCCGCAAGGCTTTCAGTGTGGAAACAGTTGACGGTTGTGCATCCCTATGTCTCATTTCCCATTCCACAGCGTTCCACAGGCGTTCAACTCGGATTGAAGCCAGGCGAATTTGGAGGTCAATCAAGATGTGTTATATCTTCACTGTTTTCCTCGAACACTCATGCACAGTGCGGGCTCGTTGACATGGCACATTATTTACTTGAAATATCCCGTTTCTGTTTGGGAAGAATGCAACAAGGCAGGGTGCAAATGGTTTCTTAAGAGCTTCCGGCAGATTTATTCGCCATGAACGATGGTCAGCGGCGAGGAGAGGGTGTCTCTTGGGTCGTCTGTTGTGGAACCCCATATGTCTAAGTGTGCGGCGCATCGTCATTTGGAGTAATCTTCGTTTACTATAAACAAATAAATTTTCTGTTTATACTCCGGGACGACCAAACGGTCAGAGTAGTTCAAAAGGTAGAGAGAACACAATAAACAGCAGCGTATTTAGCAGTCACGGGCTTGAACCCCGGCACGTGCACCCTCGTGCTTAACCACTCGGCTGTTTATAAGTCGTTCGAGTAACCTTCGTTTATTATCGGTGAGTCGTTAGAGTCATCTTCGTTTATTATCGATTAGTTTTATTCACCAACAGCGTTTAGACAATGACCTAGAAATTTTATCGATGCCACTTATCTCTCTGAGATGAAATCGCCACCTGCGCACTGAGCTCTAACGTTGCTTTGATAAATGCACAATCCGAAACCAAATTGGGAATTGTAGAGTTGTTTTCCGGATTTGCCCATAAAAAAAAAAAAAAAAAAACAGCTGGAAAACAGACTACCGAATTTGGGAGGCTCGACTATAAAAAATACACTGTACTGTTTTGTTAGGTACACCTATCCTTCTCATGAAATGGAGCGCTCCCTCAGTAACAGCACTACATGTTCTTATCATGCGATATAAAGCAAATGGGCAGATAGGTACGGATGCTGTATGTGTCCAATTCAGTGCGGCGAAAGATTTAAGTGACTATGGACGTGGTAGTCGACGGCAGTATGAGCTTCTCGGAAACTGCAACCCTGCTGGGTTTCACGTACGACTGGGTCTTCGGTGCATCCAGATTAGTCCAGTAATCGAGTAACATCCAGCCAAAGGTGATCCTGTGGTCGGAAACGGGTCATTGATGGGGGAGGCCAACGGAAACTCAGAAGACTTGAACAGAGAGAAGAAAGGCTAAACTCGAATAACAACAAGTTGTATTGGGTTGTTACTTGATGTTGCATTTTGAAATGCCAAAGAGCCATTTCAGAACGCCCAACTCAACTCGTCGCAATTTGTGACGGATGGAGTATCGCAGCCGACGACATAACGGGTTCCGCTCCTGTCAAAAAAAAAAGAAAAAAAAAAGAAAGATATGGTTACAGTCACTTAAGAACACCAAAAATGGGCAGTTGAGGATTGTAAAAATGTTGCCAGGAGGAATCCCGTTACTGTTGTTTCACGCTGACGGGAAGACCAGAATATAACGAAAGCAAGTCCATGAACCAACCTGCCCGGTACCAACAATGGTGGCTGGTGATGGTGGAAGTATAATGTGCGTTTTAGAAAGACAGTGCTCTGGTATCAGGTTTTCATGTGTCTCAGAATGACAGCTATCTTTCTGTTCAACCAATGTTATTTCAGAAATTTCCGTACATTTGATAATACTGGAAAAAAAAAAAAAAAAAAATATATATATATATATATATATATATATATATATAATTTTCAGTATTTATGGTCACACAAGGTCGGATGAGTTCCCAAGTTAAAGAGAATACAAGATCACTGTATTTAGCAGCCACACGTTTTGAACAATGGTTAACTCAAACGCGCGTATTGATGTACCGTTGTGATTGACCACTAAGCTTTTCAGGATCTATAAGCTATCGGACTCAATAAACGATAACAGTTTTCGTCATTACTGATGAAACTTCCTTTACATCTCGAGATATACAACAACAACAGCTAGAGGTTTTATGGGGAAAAAATGAAATAATAATCTATTAACTCAGCAGAATTTAAAATCGGTTTCGCCAAAAAGAAACTACGTTAGCACGCTGTCTACTTTGGCAACTCCCATGCACCTCTTGATTCTTTTTCCTGTCAATGGTGACAAGTAATCCCTTGTGACAGATCATTGGTGGTCAGTTACAAAGTCTGGTTCTTAGCTGCTATAGGTAACGCTACCGCAAAGAATGAATTTCTGGCAGAGTGTTTTATTTCCTTTCCGTCCTTTCATCACAATATACTTCGTAATTAATTTTCGTACATGAATTGTACGCTCAAAACTTCCCCTCGCCCTAGTTCCTCGTTTGTTGAACGGTCCCAGAGGAAAGAGGAAACAGGGACGGAGGACATAAAGGGTTCAACAGAAAGATTAATGTGAGAATGTAATCTTCTGACAGTACCGTTCATTGCACGTGGATTAAAACGGATTACGTCACAACACAGGAAATCTACACGAACATGGAGAATAAAGTACAAGCCACATACAAGCACTCTTATACGCGACTTGGAAAAAAGCAATCAAAAGATTGCTTCTTGCTAGCATAATCAAGAACTATGCCATTTTCATAAGATATTAAAATTTAGTGCGATATTTCATCGTATAATACATGACAATTCAACTATTATAAAATTATTCCAGATATAATTAAATAAAAAAACAACTATAAAATAAGAAAAAAAAAAAAAGGGAGAGGAGAACCCTCATTAAAATATCTCACACTTGTATAACAATGCTGTTGTCGTAACCGATTGATGGGAGTACAAAACTACAAATCACGTTTCAATCGCAGTGTATGAAAATATTATACAGTATATGAAAATATCCAACTACCATTACAAACAACTTTCACATACACTATGCTTGATAAAACTGTGGAAAAAATCCGGGTATTTGAATCACGGAGCAATTAAGAAATTTAAACCTATTTTGTTTACTTGAGAATTACAATGTATTTATTATTTGGAAAAGTAGGCGCTGGCCTTAAACAAGAAGAGAGAGAAAAAAAAAAAATAATAATAAGTCCGTACTGTGAGAAATTATAAACAGACTTGTAAAATGACCAATTTATTCTGTAGGTTGGATAAACGAATCAACGGAATTTTACTTGGATCCTTCCATTAAATTAGTATTTATGAACAATCATATTACAAACATTTTCCACTTTTGAAAGTTTTTTTTTAACGTTTCATGGTACCAAAAAAAAAAAACCCAAAACCAATACATCAAATGTAAAGCTTCGTAATAAAGAAACAACTATTTTCAACTTCTGTAATTAGTTGTTCGTTCTGTAGATGAATTGTTCCAGATAAAGCGAGTTTTGATGCAGCTTTCTCTTATCTTTTATTACTATAATTCGGTTCTTCTGTATTTTCCCCCCTTGTTCTTCGTATTCTCTGGAGATGTTAGATTCTCTTTTATTTGTTGTTTTATAGGAGTTAACCATAGGAGGAGAGGGTAAAATAGACAGAATAGTATTTTCTTCTAGGGATTTTTCACTTGATCTATTTAGGTTTACGCTTGGCAGTATTTTCGTTTACTGCAGGTGCTTTAACTGCAATGCAATTAAATACAGATGCTATTTGTCATTTCAACGTCAGTGTTGTCAGACCTTACAGCTAGTGGTTCAATTACTTCAAATGGGGCAACTTTTCATCTGATTCAACGGTCTGATCATTAAAACCCTTAACAGCACTGCCTATGATTGTAGCTTTATACAAAGCTCTCGCAATGCATAAATTGCTTAGAAAATGAAGAAAGAAGACTATTGTGCATCTATTAAGCAGCTTCCTGCTTCATCAGTGCAAAAATGTTTCAGCGGTTTAAACTCAGAATGATCAAGAGGATGGAGAATATGAGTTGTACGTGGTGGCAAGTCCAGTTTGATTTTCATGGCCGTAAGATGGCTGATAAAGAACAATGCGGTATGTCTATTCATAATCAACAAATATTTCACTGGTATTCTGTACATGGAGAAACTTTAATCATAAAAGAAATGCATTCTCACTGACGTAATCAGATTTTGCCATAATAACTTGACTTGAGGGTGGCAAACTATCAACAAGTTCCTTAGCGGTATAAATCATACTATCATATTTCTTTTATTACTTTCTAAAACACTACAAACAAAGTTATTGTTTGGCCCATTCACAGTTTGATCCAAATACTCTGATTTATATTTTCAGATTAATAAGGGGTGGGGAAGAGAACAAAAACTATGTCCATGTATTTGTGAATGCGTGTCTTCTCCCTATATTCACTTTTTACATATCCAGTACAATTTATGGCCTCATAGTCGCTTACATCATAAGTCTTAAATCACAGGCTCTTTCAATTTTCGCATTTACTTGGCTCAAGGAAAAATTTAACTAGAAGTTTTTTTGTTTTTTTTTTTTACATAACTGAGAAAAATGAATATGGACGGTCATCCCATATTATGTTTCGCAAAAAAAAAAAAAAAAAAAAATAATAATAATAATAAATAAATAAAAATAATAATTCAAGAAGCTTAATTTCATCCAAATATCTGGACGTTATCCTATTAGTAGAATAAAAACCTATTTATAATCTCTCACCCTCTAAAAATTGCAATTATAAAACTTTGACTAGTATACGTCGTATTTTCGAAAATTAAACTAAAAGAAGTTTTAATATATTTATACAACAGGTATCTGAAGCTGATCTTCCAGATTGTACCCCATGGGCAGTATGCAATCGAGTCGATACTTATTCAACGCCGTGGATTGAACGGCAGTGTCGTTGTCCAGGAAAGCATATTTGTTCAATGACTCTTGATCCTTATGATGGTCACACCATCGTGGACAAGTCCCGGCAATTTAAGGTAAATATGTTAGCTACTCATTTACTTTTCTTTCCTTTTCACAGTGTGCAACTTGACATGCAAACATACCGTAAAACTTTAAAATTTTAAAAAGATGGCCTCAAATGGAATGTGCAACTTATTAAGGTGAATTTTAAAAGAAATCGTCGATTTCTATTAAAATTCACATTATTACTTGCCATGCCACAAGCATCCAATGCAAGCGCAACCTGTTTTATAGTCCTGAGGAAATGTTTAACATGTCTCAAAAAGAACAACTCGTGGAACTTCAAGTACTGGAATCGCCAAACGGCGGGGACATTAAAAAAAAAAAAAAAGAGTATTTAAACCTGTCATTAAAAGTGCTTACTGTGACAGCTTTATCTTCATATTCCAGTTGGAATATGGAGATAAAGCACCTCGAAAAACAAGTTAAAATCATCGCGGTTGTTAAAGTGTCAAAACAGCGTTTTACACCACAAATGGGTAGCACGCTTTCTGTTGAGGTTGAGAGAGTTGGCAAGCTTTTCAGGGCAGTCAGAGGAAGGCAATTATTCATACGAGCAGAGAACTTCACTCAATCCAATCATCCGTACGCAAGATTTTCAATTTGTCAATTTGAAGTTGTACGCATATAATCAGATTGTGCAAGCTCTAAAATAGGAAGGTGTTCACACTGAAATGCTCGTGTGTTTAGGCGGACCGACAAAGGCTATTTGAACAGCGTTATTTTTAGGATGAGTCAATTATTCATTTATGTGTGCACTACAGTAAATGGGAAATTTCGTTTGGAACAGTGAAAATCCACATGCTGTTCGAGAGGGACAGTCCAGAGTGAATGCACGGTACGCAATTTCCCGATGACTGGCCTTTTCTTCTTTTATGAGTCGAGAGTAAAAAAGGAATATCTGCAACCAAATTTTATTTTAAGCAGGATGATGCTCCTCCAGAATCAGGAAATTCCTACATTTACTGATTGATGAATTGGATGTGAGGGCCCATTTTTGACACCCTCCTAGCTTTTCAGATAATTCATCTGGTTTTAATGTCTCAATTTAGACCTAATTTAATCCTGTGTGTTGATTAAGAAAAAAAAAAATAAAAAAAAAATAAATATATATATATACACAGGGTGATTCACTAGCAGTACGACAAACTTGCAGGAGGTGTAGGGGGCACAAAGACGAATCGGAATCACATAGCATTGCAGGGTCCGAAATGCCTTCGTCATGCGGTAGAGGGCGTTGAACGGGAGGTCGCGTGAACAGCGATCCCGCTGGAAGTCAGCATTTGCGAACCGGTTCCCGAGGCAGTAGGATGGACGAGTATTCAAACGTTGAACTGGCCGACATGCACCTCGCGTATGGAGCTGCGGACTGTAACGGGCGCGCCGCTCTGGGCTTGTACCAGGAACGTTTCCCGCACAGGCGTGCTCCCCATCATACGATTTTCGCACGTGTGCACAGAAGGTTACGTGAGACTGGTTGTTTCACGAGAGGTACCATGAATCGAGAGCGAACGACGAGGACGCCAGACAATGAGGAGAATTTCCTACATCTTGCAGAAGGCAATCCGAGTACGGGTACTCGAGCGATAGGCCAACGATTGGTATTTCCCAATCCACTGTATGGAGGATACTGTTAACAAACCAAATGAGTTCATACCATCTGCAATGCGTCCAATCATTGGAGCTTGCGGATTATCCACTCCGGAGGAATTTTGCTACTTGGTTTCTTCAACAGAAACGGTTCGCAAATGCTGACTTCCAGCGGGATCGCTGTTCACGCGACCTCCCGTTCAACGTCCTTTACCGCATGACGAAGGCATTTCGGACCCTGCAATGCTATGTGATTCCGATTCGTCTTTGTGTCCCCTACACCTCCTGCAAGTTTGTCGCACTGGTAGTGAATCACCCTATATATATATATATACAGTACTGTATATGAAATGAGGTCTACACGCGGTGACTAGAAAAAACTGTTCCGTCTAACTACCGATTCAAGAAAGGCTTACAAGCAGAGATGAAGCTACAGATTTAGTATAGTTTCATGTATACTGTTGTCAAAGAAACAACTGCCTTGTTGATTGATTTACTCGCACGCTTTGAAATTTAGTTCGATAGACTTGTTCCTTAATAAAAAAAAAAAAAAAAAAATGAAGCAGACTTGAAACCAAAGCTGTTTATCAAAGGGCAATGTGTGCGCTCAGTGGGAGTGATAAGAGAATCACAGAAGATATGCCGAGCGGGGAACAAGTTAAAGCAGAGTGTAGGCAACCATTTATTGTACAACTTTCTGCGTTCATGTCAAGATCGATTAAAATGTACTTTCCTTCGTTGATAGCATCATTAAGAAGTTATGGAAACACAAAATGAAATATTATTCTTTGTAAACGATTTTGACTTTACGTGGCCGTTTATGAAGTGCAAACAAAAAAATTTCTAAGTTGTTCAGGATTTTGTGGGACTATTATTGTTGTAGGAGCATTAGAGACTAATGCCATATTGCTCCGTATATGTGTACTGTCTGTAAATTGCGTGTTTTCTGTGGTCGATTTTCTCTTTGCTGGACAGAAAAAATGGGGGGGGGGGGGAACCATACTACAAATCGAACAAGACCAAATAACTTTGAGCAATGTTGTGAAAATGGTGCATGTATGGTGTTTATGTATTATGTCTATCCATAACTGCTATAAACGGTTAACGATTGTAATCATTGCAAACTCCTCTGACGAATGATCGTGTCGGAAAAATAGTGGAACATTTATTTATTTTATAATTTATTTAAAATGGAGAACGGTGTATACCTTAAATAAGCAGCAAAAGCTGTTTGAAAAAATTCTTCGCATGAAGCCACTGATTCATTCATTTTTCAGGAAAAAAAATAAATACATCACACAATATTCGACAGAAAATCCAATGATTTTAAACAGAAGTGCTGCTTAACTACACCCCTTATTTCTACTGCCAACTTGAAAATAATAACTGAATCTATTTCGTTTTAATCTCCAATTACTGCTGCTGAAAATTCTGAAGTAGTAACACGGCAACTCATGCCACACTTAAAAGTATTAAGTGTGGCATGAGATGTACTCATACAGGAACTATTAGAATCAGCTGATGGTTTGTATCATTTTTCCAGTTTTTACGCTCAGTAGTTTTCTCAAGATTCTCCACACCGCAGAATGGCGGTACTGTAAAGTGTATTCGTGTCTGAAGCACCAGGGGTTTCCCCCATCGCGTTGCTTTCATTGTGGGTGTAACAGTTCACTGCAAAAGCCAGAGATTTAAAAGTGTATGGATTTTGTAAGTGTAGTGTTTTGTATCGTTGTTCTTCTGTTCATTTAGCCGCTAGACTCCTGCTGGGGCCCAACGTTGGCCACACTTTGCCTCGTGGAGGCAGACCAGGTACACAGTAGTTTGAAATTTTTACTCTGGCAGGCCCTGCCACCTAGTTTCCTGGGATTTCAGTGGCTAGGGCCTTGAAAAAAAAGCATCGTAGGGGTAAATACTATGTTCTGTAAAGCCTAAAAGTTTGCGTAGTTAGTTTAATTTAGACAGTGTTAGTTTTACAGTGTGGGACATGTGCTGGCGTATAGATAGAGTGGGGAGATAACTGAAGGCTGGGGGTGAAAGGCAGAAGTATGGGGACGATAGAGGAGTCCCCAGATTGTCAGTAAGGCTGGCCAATGCCTCACCAGACGAAGAACGGGGATGCGGCGGGGAGAGAACAGACCGCAGAAACTGTCTCCCCCGCCTACCAGGGGGAGGTGAAAGATAGGACCACACAAGGGAGTGTGGTCAGGAAGACCAATTTGGCTATACAGCAACGCTGTTTCTCTCTTTTGTCGCCATGTTATTCCTATCGGGGTCACCAGAATTTGGGAGTCACTCATGGGACCAGATTCCGGTCCGGTGTGGTCAGGGTCGTATAGGCTTTGGTTGCACTTGAGGTGCGGTCTCATCCATTTGTAGGTGGAGTCATCTTGTGTGGACGTATTGTGGTAGGTGAGGGCTGGGAGGTTCTTTGTCCTCATGCTGGTGCCCCCTCCCATCTGGTTGTCACTTGAGAGTGGGTGGAGGTCAGACGCTCTGATATAGCTCAGTGAAAGACCAAGTTCGGTGAGGGTCAGTCTTGTGGTCGCTCATGGGACCTTTTTCCTTTCATTTCATTGATTGGTGGCCCTGAAAATCGACGATTTTTCATGTCGATTTACTAGATTATCTGGTTAGTATGTGCTTGGCACACTCAGGGTTCTGAGTTGGATATCGCCATTCTTCTCTTTTTTGGTAATTCCCTTCTACTCCCTTTTCTTTCTCTCTCTCTCTCTCTCTCTCTCTCTCTCTCTCTCTCTCTCTCTCTCTCAGGGTAACTCAGAAATTTTTTTGGCTGGTGCAGCAAAAGCTTCAGGCTTCCTTGCACCATACGGCTAATGTACTAATAATAATTACAAAGTGATCCTTCAGTATTAATAATTATTATTATGATTTCTTTTCTGCATATACAGTACTTGAAATATTAGAACTTCATGTCTTTAATAAATATTAAAATAAATCTAATTTTATTGTTCTAGGTATGCGAACCGCTGAACAAACTGCCAACCTGTCGTTATTTCAGAGATGTCACATGGACCTATATAAGCAATCCAGACAACACAACACAACAGATCGTTAACTGCGTCTGCCCAATAAATAGCATTGCCTATATATTTAAACATCAAGCATTTCAAACAGCAGAAGGCACCGGATACAGATATTCATTTGCCTGCTCTCCTCAAACCGTAAGTAATTATATATTAATTAAATAACAAATACTGATATGGTTGTTAAAGAAGGAGTGCACACATTAGTTAGTTAATATATAAAGCTATCTTTTGATTCAGTGGTGTTCCAAATATAAAATTTAATGAATATAAACTAAAAAAAACTAAAAAAAAAAAAACAAAAAACAAAAAAAAAAACCCTAACTTAAAGTAATAAGGAAACGAATATGATGCATCAATAAAACCGGAAATGTTTTGAACCTTGTTATTTTTCAAACCTCCCCTCAAACACCTCTACTTTTCATTATACTTACTGAGTTTAAAGCCTTTTGCTGCCAACAGCATCAAAGTCCTGTTTTGTTCCTTCAACAAGATGTAGCGGCAAAACCCACCACCCCGCAGCTATTTAATAACTGAGCAAATCATGCAGTTGACACCTTTCCCCACTGGAATCTCCGAGGACCTCCGCGGGAACGAACCTCGCAACATTAACAGCTTTGCCTATGAAAGCTCGTTACTTCGTCCTTGCTAGAGAATAAACATTGCCATATAGCGCCCTTTAGTACTTCGGTGGTTCTGATGGACGAAAAAGCATGAAAACTTAGCTTCAGACCGATTAACTCATTAATGTTGTGAGAAGAAGCCCACAAAAATTCCACTCATTTGATGGGATTAGAGCCTTATCCACTCGGTGTGGAAAAGGCTCTAATCACTGCCTTTCTCGGGATATCATCTCGAGAAAGGCAGTGAGAGCTCTGCGCTCGCTTCGAATGGTTGGTTGTTTTAGTATTACTAATATTATTTCTCTTCTTTGCATCCCTTCCACAGATACATTATCCTTCATGAAATGGGCCTTCCAAACTTTTATATAATACTCAAGACGCAGTTTAACCATTGCCTCATGCAATGGGATAATCAATTTATTGTCTCTTCTGGCAAAATTTCTGTATATTATTCATTGACTAATTCCGTGAGCTGTCAATGATGTGAGGTCTGTCTGTACTGCTCAGAGAATCCCACGTCGCACTGGACAATCATCCCTGGGTCATTTTCGGTCTCCACCACCTCGAGTGCAGTACAATCTAATTTATTTGATTAGGATTACTGCCACTTAAGTACCTTGTTACACTTCGCCACTTCTCAGGTATCTTCATATTTTCATTGGTGTTATTGCAGTAATATGCCCTGATTCCTGTCATTTAACAACCTGTCAACCTTTGTATCACTGCAAATTTCAATTAAACTAGATATGCCTTCATCAATATTGTTAATACATATTGAAAACAGTAAGCAGGCCAACAGTGAACTCTGATGGACTCCAGCAATAACATTAGTCCATGAAGAGCAGTAGCTATTAAAAACCACTGTCTCCAGCCTCTTAACTATCCCTTACGGCCGCCGTAGCCGAGTCGCCAGAGCACAGGTGCTAAGTACACATGCCTTGAGTGACCGGGGTTCAAGCCATGACTGCTAAATACGGTGCTGTTTCTTGTATCCTGTCTATCTTGTGAACTCCTCTGACGGTTTGGTCGTCCAGGAGTATAAACAGAAAATTTATTTATTTATTTGCATTACGGACAGATTACATTAGTAGTAAACTGTCCCTAATGCCCCAATTTGTACATCAGTCTTTCACGCTTTACTTGACTGAAATCTATGTATACGATGTCTAAATTATTTTTTTTGGCCTCGAGCGTCGGGGTTAAACATACTAAAACAATATTGCTTCAACCAAAAACTAATAAAATAAAATAAAAACCAAAAATTTATTGAAACAAAAAATATAATTAACATTAAAAAGATAATTAAAAATTACTGTGCTAAAAATAAAACTAAAACAAATTAATTAAAAACATTAAAATAAAAAGTTATATTAAAAACATTAAAATTCAAAGATTAAAAACACAAAATCAAGCAAATACGGTAAGGCTATTCACGAGGCGAATAGCCTTTGTCAACTTACAAAGCCCACAGCAGGTAACTGTAATACAGTAGCCTTGCGCATGCGTACAATACCCAACTGCGGACCACGCTTGGCCAAGAAAAGAAAGAAAGAAAGAAGGAATAATGGAAGGGAACATTAACTGCCAGACTCGGCATTGTTGCTGCGACGTACATTGAGTAAGTTATTAGTCTCCACCTCTCATCTCGTAAAATAACGGCCTCCATAATAGGATGTATGTATGCGGGTTCCAGCATTACGATTGATGTTGGAACCCGCCACAGCTATATGGAGAGCCTCCTAACCACGAGAGATGGTAAGAATTATTAGCTCGATCTATTAATTCAACGCTGGAACGGGGTTTTTAGTTGAAATGCTGCTTACAACAGGAATCCTCAGAGATAGCTGAGTTGTCAAAATCCGCACGACGAATAGCACCTCATGTTCATTAATACGATCGCCAACTCAGCATGCAAACTGCAAATGTTGTATATCGGATTACTTGCCCGTATTGTGGTATTATTTTTCTTTACGTGGAGCAATATTTCCAAAAAGAAACGGTTGATGTTGGAACAGCCACAGCTATATGGATGCTTAAATCAACTAAAACAGACTGATTAGAAACCATAACATAACCTAACTCAGCCATTACATTACGTTATATAGCTTTCGTAGCATAAGGCTTTATGCCATAAACTCTAAAATATCTTTATGTAGCTAATTAGTTCTTGAAACGTTTCTATTATTTATAATTATGTTTCAATGTAATTCTCGAACTTGATGTTACTGATTTAGTTTATAAATGCCAGGTTCCATATTTAATTAATTTAATTAAAAAAATCTAATTACCCTCTCTTTGTCTCGTCCACATTCAGCTGATTGCTTAGTTTACAACTGCACCACCGTCCCGAAACTATTTTCAACCAAACCTGACGTAGGAAATGCTACTATTAACAATTCTGGAATATATCTGATTAATATATCGTATTAAGGTTTTAATAAATTATATATATGACGCAGCATAAGTGAACTAATATGGAGCTACTTACTTCATGTAAAGAAACAAGTAATCATTTCAACATGTATTTTGATTCTTTCCTCTAGCATGGAGAGAGAGAGAGAAGAGAGAGAGAAAACTGCGAAATAGCAGCTACATTACACTTCAATGCAGTCACTCTCTCCTAGCACGCTAATTCAGTACTACATGTATTTTTATTTCATACTTATGAGGAAGGCACAAAAATATAAAATGAAACGTCTAGCGGGCTTCTGATATTCAAGACTTTAAGTTGTTGTTGTTGTTAAATTTGTTGGTGCATCAGCAACTTAGGCTATAATGCACTGATTACAGTCTAATATCTTCTTCGTTTGTCTTACGAGTGATATGACTCATACATTGTGATATTCATTTATCAATTTTAGAAAGAGAAAAATGTCATCCATATCCTCACGATCTCCTAGAACACACTGTAATGATAACTGGCTGAAGTTATGAAAATGAGAGAAGAAAGTAGTTTTCCGTTCTTTCAGATATAACGGGCATTCCAGGATAATGTTTTACTGTTAATGAGCATAAGCAGTTACTGCATTGTGGAGGATCATCGTTTGTTAGTAGGTAGCTATGAGTGAGGAATGTATGACCAATGCGTAATCTGGCCAGGATGGTAGACTTTAAGTGCTTCATTTCTTGTTTCCTCTTAAAGTGACAGAATTTTAATTCTATGACTTAAGAGAGATAAGCATCTCTCTCTTTTTCTCTACGTGAGCAATATTTCCAAAAAGAAACGGTTAATGTTGGAACCCGCCACAGCTATATGGATAATATATGATGCTTAAATCGACTAAAACAGACCGATTATAAAGTACAGCTGCAACCACAACGGAGGACACCTCTAGGGACATTCTCCAGATATACCGGTCTACTTGCGTTTATCTGGAAAAATACTCAGCTTTGAAAATGGTGGGCACTTTCTCCACTATGGAAAATTCTCCTGTGCATACATTCTCCATTAAAAAAAAAAAAAAAGGCCCAAAAACATTCACCAGAGCTTACTCCGTGTGATATTTTTTCTCCTCCCCAAAATCAAAGTGAAGCTGGAAGGTCGAAGCACTGACGGCATTCCAAGCATCCAAGAGAACGTGACAGTGGAATTCAACTGGCTTACAGTTGAAATTTTACAGTAGTGGTCAGAACGTTGGGAGACTTGCAATTCACCAGGCGGCACGGAAAAGGAACTCCTTATAAAAACGTATTATAAAACAGCTGTGTAAATACACTATAGTGAACTCATAATGAAAAACTACATAAGTAGTGTAAAGGAATCGATTTGATTGTATCTCATATTGTGACTACCTTCACAACGAGTTACCCTGTATTGCACTACCTCGAATAAGCAACGCTTCACTAACAGAGAAGACTATTGTTACCTATCCTCAGTGGGCACCAACCCACCCAGACGGCACCGTTTTAGGGTTTGTTGGCATATCGTGGGTAGTCACAATATGAGATACAATCAAATCGATGCCTTTACACTACTTACGTAGTTTTTCATTATGAGTTCACTATGGTGTATTTACACCGATATTTTATAGTGTATTTTAAACTCATAATACATTATGCCTCGAGTTATCTTTCACACCTTTTGGCATCTCTCATATTGTGTAAATAATTTCACAACTGGGTTGGCATGATTGCAATAGCAGGGTACCTTCCCAGCCACCGACGATAGGCCAACAAGCCTTGAACGGTGCCGTCTGGGTGGTGGTGCCCACTGAGAATAAGTAACAATAGTCTTCTCTATTAGTGAAGCTTTACTTATTCGAGTAGTGCAATACATGGTAACTCGTTGCGAAGGTATGAGATACAATCACAAATCGATGCCTTTACACCGATATTTTATAGTGTATTTTACACTCATTATGCCTTGAGCATTGATATTTTCTTTAATATGAAAAAGTAGTCATAACTTTTTCATCCAACCTAGTATTGAACCTGATAATCTATCTGACAGTGAACCATTATTTTTTTCATAATTTCTCGGTTCCAAGACAGTTCTTTCAATTTTTTTTTTTTTTAAACTCAAAGGCATTTTTCTCTTTTTTAAAGCCCCGTAGTTTCAGCTGGTTACAAGAATGTGGTTCTTCTCCTTATTACTTGTGCGTAATGAGGAGGAGAACCATGGTGAGTGACTCTCTAACCTAAAAACTTTTGAACTTCTGCCCTTTTAATTAAAACATAAACGAGCAGTTATAGGGAGAAACTTTATTTGATAGGCATTGTCTGAATAGCCTAGCTCCTCTACTAAATTCACCGTTTTTGGCCAGGATGATAAGTTGACTTCCTCCACTGACTTCGAGTGAAGAGGCCTTTACGAATTCTTCCAAGTGGGATTTGAAATGAGACTTCTTTATACGAATAACAGGCGACAAACTCGCTTATTGTCACAAAGGACGTATGTGTAACAATCATTTTAGTTCTGAAAAAACTTCGTATATTGAAATTTCCATTACGAACATAACAATCAAATGTTTATCGAACAGAATTAATTGTCCAACTAACTGACTAGCAAGTGTTTTGCCGAATCAAGCAATAAAATTGCACCTCGAAGTGACAGACAGACGAAACGGTCCAAAGAATGCATAAATGGAAAACTAGGAATGTTCCTCTACACTCAATCTCACATTGTCTCTAGCCCTCTCTCTTCCTTTAGTCCACAATATCTAGCATACTCTAATTAATAAAAATTGCTGTGGAGTTTTCAATGGTAAAAAAAAAAAAAAAAATATATATATATATATATATATATATATATATATATATATATATTTTATAAATAAATAAATAAGCACACCTAGTAGGAATAAACAGTTTACTAGGTATGTAATGGTAAAAAATAATATTCTATGCTTAGTCTGCTTTATATCCTTAATTATTATTTTATTACCATTTAAAACTTCACAGCAATTTTTTTTTTTTTTTTTTTAATTCAAACAGTCCCGGTTCCCTAACTGTTCAGAATCCAGCACTTGTTTATATAAACTCTGCATTATTTTCAGGCGCTGAATCGATCCATAAAGTATGCCCGCATGTTTCATAACATGCGGGACCGTATGCTTCCTCTTCTCAAGTGATAAGTCAATACTATTTTCAAATGATTAATTCTTTTATTACGTGCTTTATTTCCCTTTCGGCTGAATGATGGCTCGAATTCTAAGTGTACGATAATGAGCTAACACTTCAGCCCATTATGAGGTTTAGAGATCAGTGGGCAAGGTACAACGGTGGAATAAGGTTTAACGTTATGCTGAATATTTTGTTGTAGCGTAACAACGATTTTTGGGGGTTATGGCAAATATCCTAACTGCATTTAAGAATTTTTTAAAATGTAATTACTATTTAATAAATAAATGAAATCTAATTATTAAATAATTTAAAAGTAAATTATATTACTGCTTTAAGTGACTAATTACAATATTGATTAAATTTTAAAATAATTAAATTATTGAATAATATAATAAAAGTTATATTAATTATCGTTTTAATAATTGTAATATTAATTAAATTATAAAATTATTACCCAAAAGCTTATGTTTATATCTGACCGAGCGGCTGTGGTACTAAAACTGCACAACCTATTGTGGCGTTAGTAAATTGACTGCTAAACACAGCTAAGAATGATATGTTGAAAACTTCTCTGGCCACCTAGGCTGTATCGGAGTAAAAAAAAAAAAAAAAACTTGTTTTAGTCATACTTGTGAAATGAATTACGAATTTCTGAATTACTTTTAAAAATTACATTTGGCCATCTTACAGTATTCCATAAAGGCATAATTGGAAATCATCTGGATTGATGAGGCAGAAAGTGCAAAAGCCAACCCAGATATGTGCAGAAAACGTTCAGATTTGTGCAAAGGTAACAGTTTCAAATTTGCAGAGGGTGTGGATCTTCAGTCTTCTGAGATACGAGGGCTACTGCGAAATACTTTGAAAAGAGATCAAGTATGACCAGTCTCTCGTTGTGAAATTTAAGTTTATTCAGGATGAGGTAATCCTCTCATTTCGTCTGCCACAATGCTGTTAATCAGTGTCTGCACCAACGCTTTCCTGGTAAGTGGACTGACAGATCTGACCGCAGGGCGATCTATCTGACGTTAGATCGGTCAGATAGATCTGACCCACCAGCAGTCCTAACGTAACTATAAGTGACTTCTGTCGAGGCGCAAAGGAAAGTCTCTCGTACAAGGCCAAGAAAAGTGAATGAAAATGAATAATAATAATAATAAACAACGTTTCTGAAGACATGCTGCCATGAGCAGTGGAGAATATACCAGCGAAATGGAGAAAGCGTTGAAAATACGAGATTGCATGTAGAAATGAAGTCAGTGGCATAAAAATTTTAACTACTTTATTGTTAACAGTTTCATTAAATTCTCAAAAAAAAACAAACCCACATTATAATCATTTGAAAAACAGTATGAACTTATCATACAAAACTAACACCACACTGAATTATTTTTATATCTCTTATGCCTACAAAAAGTCTGATCATCTTTTTTTTGCCGCACAACTATGACTTAAGTATGGACTACTAAAATAATTTTTCAAACTGTAATACACAAGTGACTGTGTCCTGCAAAGGCAAGTAGACAAAAGGACACAAAAGTCAGGTGTGTGTGTCTGTAAGTATTAAAACCGTTTAGACATGCATGCGTCTAAAAAGCACATGTATGTAAAACAATATACAAACAGTGCTGAGTTATAACTTATCTTCTCGTTAAGCCAGAGAGAAGTGGTATGTGGAATTTTGATCACTTTCATCTGACAGGTCCAACGGAAGTTCGGCAATCACTGGACCAAACCAAATAAATGCTATTAGAAAGTAACTACTTTTTAATACATGACACGTGACTAATGACCGCAATGGGAATGGTTAAATAATCACATAATATGTATTCATTATTACTAATTATATAGTGGAAATTCATTTTGAACGGACCTCCTCTACTCTAACAACCATTACAAACCAAACAGCTGGGTCCCCCGATCCTTCGCCCCCACAACCCAAACATCGGTGAAGGATCTGGTCCATGATGATTTCGCCACTGGAGGGAAATGATACCACGGTAGCCCTAATTAGCAGTTTAACCTGATGGTATCCAAACGATTCGACGAGCAATTACTTAGGCAATTAAAACAATAAATCGGAACTCTCCCACAACCTCAATTCTTAATTTATTACGGATTTTCCCTCACCAGACTGCAAATATTGGTGATGATTACTAAACCGAACGTGATTAAAAGTCCATACTAAGTTCTCCCGCAGCCGAGTGGTCAGGAGCGGGAGTGCAGTAGCACGCGCACTTTGAGTAGACTGGGGTTCAAGCCCCTGACTGCTAAACACGGTCGATCTCCCAACCCGCACTGGACCAGCGTGGCAGATTATGGTCCATTTCCCTCAGCATGAATTGTTGAGGAGGCTT
Organism: Mastigoproctus giganteus; assembly: GCF_048544385.1. NCBI lineage: Eukaryota > Metazoa > Arthropoda > Arachnida > Uropygi > Thelyphonidae > Mastigoproctus > Mastigoproctus giganteus. The sequence continues at coordinate 67,756,889 of NC_143576.1, forward strand.
CCACCCTGCAGTGGGTTGATAATGGCTGCAGTTTACCTTTTTTTTTTTTTTTTTTTTTTTTTTTTTACTAAGCAGGGCTGCATCGCAGAAAACTAGTGGATGGAACTGCAAAAGCGGACCAATTCATATATGAAGTTTCAAACCCTGAAACCAGTTGGCATGAATTCGCAAGTACAGTTTCTTGATCAAGTAAAAGTGGAACTCAAATTATTGTATGATCCGCGGCGGTGAACAGTATACCTGTGACAATAGCTTCCTGCCTATAAATAAAATCCAGTAACACCGTCGCGGCAGAACGCTTCTTTTAAATAATATGTATTTAAAGTATTATTATATTTAAATTTTACATATTATAAATACATATTTAAATAATATGTAAAATTCATAAGGGATCATGTGACGAGAAACCTAAAGGATGAGGTTCAACTTATTCTGTGGTTCTTCCATTTTGCCATGAACAGTTCATGATAAAAGTAGTGAAACAACATTCCGCACGGTTTGTAAATTTCAATAAAGAATCTCTTGAATGCCGTATAGATTACTTTACCTACAAGCTGGTAGACCGCAACGACTCAAGTTTTCTACTTTATCACGCTAAAAACGGTGAGAAAAAAAATTCATATATCCAGATTTAGTGGATTTGGGCTGGTTACAATTCGCGCTGAAGTAACTTTGTGGGATGAAAACCGAGCGTTCACAAATGGGGAAAAATCCAGGTGCCCATCCTCGAAAACAGTGGAAAAGAGGATATAAAAATACTTCTTTTTTGAGACCGGATTTGTTGGTTGGTTGTTGTAGAATCAGCAACTTAGGCCATATTGAGCACTATATATCATGTCTGTAAACAGCGCTTGTTCTGTGGTTGATTTTCTCCCGAAAACTCGAAAAACCAGAGTTTGCGGGAGAAAAAACCATTACCCCAAGCCTGACTATCTCAGCCAAGTTGCGAAAAAAAAAAATAAATAAAAAAAATAAAATAACAAATAATAATAATAATAAATAAAAATTCCTCGCGTTATTGACGGGATTGGAACTCTTTTCCATATGGTGTGGGGAGAATTATACCAATTGTGTTACTTATGAGGGTGGGATTGTTGGAAAGAGCTGTTTATATATGTTAAGCTATGCACATTGCCCAACCCATGTTCCACTAGTGAGATATCTTTACTGCTGGCTACTTCAACAACCTTCTTTCGACTACTTTCATTTCTCGACTTCCTGCTACTTCAAACTGGGTGGTCACGCCGTAACTTTTTTTCCCCAGCGTGGGTGAGGGGACCTAACTTCAGATTTAACTAAGAATTTAAGTTAATAATAGTTCTGAAAAACTCAGGTAGGTGGAATGATTCTGAATAAAAAGCCCAGTGATATTAGTACCATCAAAAATTTGTTTTTCAGTATGTCTATAAGCTTGATGAAATGATTTTAAAACGTTACGATTTTTCAAATTGCGCATTATATTCATTTCAGAGCACACACTATTCCAACATGTTGTATGAGTGATATCTTTTGAGGATATGTTGGGCACCATGGAGAGATCCAGTGTATACAGGGTTATTCACTACCAGTGCGACAAACTTGCAGGAGGTGTAGGGGGCACAAAGACGAATCGGAATCACATAGCATTGCAGGGTCCGAAATGCCTTCGTCATGCGGTAGAGGACGTTGAACGGGAGGTCGCGTGAACAGCGATCCCGCTGGAAGTCAGCATTTGCGAACCGTTTCTGTTGAAGAAACCAAGTAGCAAAAGTCCTCCGGAGTGGATAATCCGCAGGCTCCAATGATTGGACGCGTTGCAGATGGTATGAACTCATTTGGTTTGTTGACAGTATCCTCCATACAGTGGATTGGGAAATACCCAATCGTTGGCCTATCGCTCGAGTACTCGTAGTGCCTTCTGCAAGACGTAGGACATTCTCCTCATTACCTGGCGTCCTCGTCGTTCGCTCTCGATTCATGGTACCTCTCGTGAAACAACCAGTCTCACGTAACCTTCTGTGCACACGTATTGTGCCGTTCCTGGTACAAGCGCAGAGCGGCGCGCCCGTTACAGTCCGCAGCTCCATAAGCGAGGTGCATGTCGGCCAGTTCAACGTTTGAATACTCGTCCATCCTACTGCCTCGGGAACCGGTTCGCAAATGCTGACTTCCAGCGGGATCGCTGTTCACGCGACCTCCCGTTCAACGTCCTCTACCGCATGACGAAGGCATTTCGGACTCTGCAATGCTATGTGATTCCGATTCGTCTTTGTGTCCCTTACACCTCCTGCAAGTTTGTCGCACTGGTAGTAAATCACCATGTGTATCTTGCATAACCAAACTAAGAGAACAAAGGTATCTGCAAAGAGATCTAAAGCTCCCAAAATCTTCATTTCACAAATATACATGGCCTCAGTTCTGATCTGAATGATATCCGTTATCACCAACGTCTGCCAAGCCTCACTACTTTTTTCTGATATTCTCAACCACTACTCATGTCATTTTGCCCTATTTTCTGATTCCTTTTTGCTTCAGAGGTGGTACTTCTGCTTATGTTCCCTCTGATATTCCTTGACAGACTTAATTTTAAATCATCTTTTTGATCTTCTCTGTTTAAAATCCCTCTGCGCCATTCTGCCAGATTCATCTGTTGCCTATATAGTTCTCCCAACTCAACAAATCACTAGGAATTCTTCAAAACATGACATTCTCCAGTCTAACTTTCCTAACAGGGAGGACATTTCCCTTAGTGATTCCACAACTCCAGCTGGTTTCAGTTTTCTAGTTACAGGGATCCAGATGGTCGAGATACCAAGGCTACATTAATTCATGTATCCCCCACACAGCTTTCAATTACTTACCAGAATACCACTCTTAACCGCACAAAAAAGGCACCTGTTATCTTTTTTCCCCATGAAACAACCCGCCAAAGTACACTGTCAGTATTATTGGTCCTCTAAATACAAAGAAGCTTCATGGTCTAATGGAGTTTCTCTCATAAACTCGTTGTTTGGCATTACAGAAATAGGAAATGAGATTGACTGTTTCCATTCTTCTGTTCCGTGGTTGGATTGATGCCTTAATACTTCTGAACCCAATGCCTTCTTAGATCATGTCAGTGAAATCATTCTTGTAGAGATGAATCCTTTATTCCACATCAATCCTACGGCGATCCTACCAACTGTCCTACAGACTAAGGCATAAAGCAAGCAGTAGCTAAATTAGTGCTGAAATATGCAAGTTCGTGCTTTGTTGGTAAATACTTTTTTCAAAGTGATAGTAACGCCTTAACTGAGCTATGGCAGTTATTGTTGTTTGGTTTTAGGCCGTATTGTGCCGTCTTTAAATCGCGCGTGTTCTGTGGTCGATTTGCTGTTTGTTAGACGAAAAACACCCATAAAAATTTCTCGCGTCATTGACGGGATTCAAACTCAGGTATTTTCGGCCCGGTGTGGGCGAGGACGGTGATTATACCAACCGTACTACCTAGAAGAGCGAGCTATGGCAGCACTGCTATTAAACAAACTTAGAAGAACTGCTTTCCGCAAAGTGGATTGATCAAAATGAGAAAATTTAAAGAGACTGTGTATAGTTCGCATCTTCTGGAAGAGGGCGCCACTACACTGAGATAGGTGGTGTTGAAGAAATCGGAGCGCTCGGCCGATGTGAGATAAAAATACCTACTCATCCACTAGTGCCAGAGCGGTGTTGCGATTTCGATGCTCCACGGGTAACAGACAAAGGCGAACTGGTCATAAGACTTACCGGGAAAACACCGGTGGTCCGGAGGCCGGTGTGATTTTGGCCATAAACACTAGTATTGGCCTCTATAAGTTTCCCCCGGTTAGAACTTTTGACCCAGTCTGCCTCTGGTAACAGACCACAAAGTTCTTCAATCCATTCTGTAATGTTTCCTTGTACGATTCCTGTGCTGCACAAGTTAACTCCCTATCCCCCAACAATGTAGCGACTTCAATCTATAGTTTCTTTCTGGGTGGGGCAGAGGTGCCCTTGAACTTATGGATCGATGAAGCTTATTTCTAGGTAGGTGTGAACACTCACCTACAGGGTATGGGGACCAGCCTCCATGTGTAATATCGAAGTTATTTTCTCCAATATCCACAATGTACTGACCGACATGGTTTAACTCGGTTATTATCCTTCAAAGAGGTTCAAACAAGTGTCCGAAACGTGTACTTTTACAAGTGAAGGTACATGTTTCGGAAACAATTCCTGCTCTTCGAGACAGAAGATGTTTAGATAACTGTTTTTATTCTGAGTGTGGAGTTACACACCTGTAACTCAGACAAAATTTGACGATGGTTGAATTTCTAGAAAATTTTCCACTGATTAGTCACCCACCCTTTGTCTCTGGACCTTAATCCATGTGACTTCTGGTTATGGAGAAATCTGAAAGACACGGTTTAATCAAGGCTATATTTAGTCTGTATTTTTGTGCCTTTCGTTTCAGCATAATCTAAAACACTTTCGATTCAAAATTTCATATATATTTTTTTACCATCTACTGGCAGACAAAGTGATGCACTATAGGTATTCTCTTATCTGTGATATTCCTATTACAGCATGTGGCCATTTCTACATTAAAAAAATAATAATAATAAATAAAAAAAAATAAAGAAAGATAGCAAGTAGTCGCTTAAACAAGTTGATAATCGTTTACATATTTAAACAATATAGTTAAGTCTAGGGCAAAAGGCGCAAGCTATGAAAGCTGTATAAAGTCACTGCATATGTTCAGGCATATCTTTTTCTGTACATAGTTATGAGCAAACTAGATACAATATCAAATTAAAATTTTATCCAAACAATCGGTTATAATGCGCCCAGAGTTTAATCTGTGTGAGTATTTCTTAATATTTGCATTGTTAATTAACATGGATAGCCTACCCTATTGGTGAATGTTTTCGAAATAACTAGAGTTGGCAATTTTAGATGTTTTGTTTGTATAGACCAACGGTGGGCAAATGCGGCTCTTCGTTAAGTGCGGCTCCCATTGAAAATTTAAATCCGTTTTTTTTTTTATTTTTTCAGTGAATCTTGTTAAATTATAAAAATATAACTAAGTAACTAATATTTTGTTATACGGATTTTATGTTGTGTTTATTTTTTTTTTTGTCTGGATATCTTGCTATTTTTATTTTGATTATAAATAAATCCGTGCGCATTTACACTGCTGGCGCCATCAGTGGACTTGTGCGTAAAAAGTTACGAGTGTAATTTTTCCGCGCCGTAAATTAATTTAATTATTTTTTTTCAATTTCAGACTTTGGAATTAAAGTTATTTAAATTTTTTGATAACATGACCTCAGAAAATACCAAAAAACGAAAATACGAACAAGAAAATAGAATCTTTCAAGAAGAGTGGGTAGAAAATTTTGCTTTTATTGACAATAATGGAAAGTCGTTGTGTCTTATTTGTAAAGTTACAATTGCAAACTACAAAGTAAGCAATTTACGTCGACATTACGAAGTAAGTCATCCCCACTTTTCAACTCAATATCCATTAAATTCAAAATTGCGAACAGAGAAACTTAAGTCCTTGCAATCTGGTCTTCATAAGCAACAAGGACTCTTGTCTTCTTTTAGTCGCGAAGATGACAGAGCAAACGAAGCTAGTTTTTTGATAGCTTGGAATATTGCTCGTGCCAAACGTCCATATGGAGGAGAATTTATTAAAAGAAGCTTGGAAGAAGTGGTTCAAGTTTTGGATCCAGATAATACAAAACTGCATAAATTGATCGCACAGGTTCCTATGTCACGCCGTACAACTGAGCGTCGTATTGGTGCAATTAGTAAAAATGTTGAAAATAGTTTGATGTGTGATTTGAAAAATTGTACAGCATTTAGTTTAGCTCTCGACGAGTCTACAGACATTCAGGATGTTCCACAATTGGCCGTTTTTGTCCGCTATGTATCTGCAGACGTAAATGTATAGGAAGAAATGTTAGACCTAGTAGCTCTTATCGAAACAACTCGCGGTATCGATGTTAGAAATGGGCTTGATGAAGTAATGAATAGGTTTGAATTGCCTCGTGATAAACTTGTAAGTGTTGCGACTGACGGAGCGCCTGCAATGGTAGGGAAAAACCAAGGTCTCATTGGTCTTTTAAACAGCGATCCTAAAATTCCACGTTTCTTACCTCTTCACTGCATAATTCACCGCGAGCATCTCATAGCGAAGTACTTCAAATACGAAAATGTGTGGAAGATTGTTTTGCAGATTTTGAATTTAATTAGAACAAATGCCAAAACACATCGTCAATTTAAGAACTTTTTAGAAGAGTTGCGAGGGAATGACGAAACAGATGAATTGCCCAGTGATTTATCCCTATGGTGTGTTGTAAGATGGCTGTCAACTTACAATGTTTTGGGCCGTTTTGTGGAACTCCTAAATCCTATCATAACATTTACAAAAGAAAAAGGTAAAAAATAACCAGAATTAGAAAATGAAACTTGGCTTTCTGACTTAATGTTCCTTACAGACATTATAGAACATTTGCAAACACTTAATTTGGCTTTACAAGGAAAGGAAAAAAATATTATTGATTTGTCACAAACTGTATTTAGTTTTGAAGCTAAACTTCGACTTTTTGTGTACGATCTTAAGAACAAAATATTTAATCATTTTCCACGAGTAAAAGCAAATATAATTAATATCAAAGAAGAAAAGTTAGACGAATACAAAGAAAAATTGGAAGAATTGCAAGCAGATTTCGAACATAGGTTTGAAGATTTGAAAAGTTTGAAATCTACATTTGCATATTTTGTGAACCCATTTATTTGTGATATTATTGAAGATGGATTTCCAATTTCTGAAATAATATTTGTTGAAAAAGCGGCTGGGCAATTGGAGTTATTAGAGATGAAAGAGGATCAGACATTGCAAATGCAGCACAAATCTACTAATGTAATTGAATTTTGGAAACTCGTGCCAGAATCAAAATATCCACATTTAAAGAAAGCTGCTTGCCGTCTAATTTCAATTTTTGGTACAACATATTGCTGTGAATCTTTGTACTCCACAATGAAGTTCGTGAAGTCGAAATATCGTTCACAGTTGACCAATCATCATCTCGCTGAATTTCTGCGAACGGCTTTAACAAATTTTACACCAAATTTCAAAGATTTGACCAAAGGTCTTCGTTAAATGTTATACTTTTTATTAATGCATTTTTATTATTAAAATTTTGAAATAATTATTTTGTATTTTCTTTCTCTTAATTATATTTTCTTATATATGTATACTTTACATAGCACTTAAGGCTTGTGTAGAATATGTAATCATATTAATTAAATTAAATTTGAATTTGTGTATTTAATACTATGTAACTATGGTGTGGCTCTTTATAATATATGAAAAACCGGAATGCGGCTCTCATTGACCTCATGCGTGCCCACCCCTGGTATAGACTTACCAGTGTACAGCATATATGCCAACCTCAAAAATGGACGATAGTCTGATTATTTTTGTTAAATTCTTTAAAGCTGAGAAGCAGATTAAATGCCAAGCTCTTATAACAGATGAAAAGCTCGGGGGGGGGGGGGGGGGGTGAAAATTCAAGGACTCTCGCAATAATTGGAGATGGGACTTATTTAGTGGGGAAAAAGTGTAGTGTTACTGTCAATATATTTTTATATCGCAGTATAATTATATGACTAAGTTTTTTTTTTTTTTTTTAAATTAATTCGTTGAAAATCATTTCGCAGGGGCTTAAACTTATGGGATCTCTATATAATTTCTAGTAACGACCGATAAACTGGTTTAAGTTAAACTTTATTAAATAAATAAATGGATATATACATAAATGAAATACTAAAACATATAAAATAAAAGAGTTAAAATACATTTTATTTATGTATATATCTATTTATTTATTTTAATAAAGTTTAACTTAAGCCACACCAGGCCGATAACACGGACCGACAAACTGCAGTTTGTCGGTCGTTACTAAAAATGATATAGTGATGCAGCCCGATGCTCAAGGCCTGTTTTCTAATTTAGGGAATCTTCCATAGATTCAAGCCCATGGAAGCAAAATTCGCTGGTCTGGAGAGCCTTCTGCTAAGTCACAGTATAGAAAAAGGCGTGAAGTAAAAATAAACAAAAAATTTTTTTATATTTAAATTTTTTTATTTACTGCAACATTTAAAATAACTTAAAACTTACTCTTTTAAGTTAAAATAAGAATTAAAAGTTATTTCGTTTTCAAATTGAATAATCCTAGTAATTATTTTTCACCACTAACTACCTACTATAAAAATAAAGAAATCCACTTCTTAATGAATTTTTTCATTGAAACTCAAAATCAACCAGTTAGTTATTAATTTAAATTTAATTAAAACATTTCTACTGCAGATAAGAAACAAACAAATAAATAAATAAAGCTTTTGTAAATTGGGGAGGATTCTGAAAAGGGACTGTATGTGAATTTAAAAAAGTACAATATGCAACAGAAGTGTAGTTTCTTGCTACTTCTTTTTAAACTGCGATTTAAATCTCTTTTCGTAACTTCGTCACATTGTTTTATTCAATACTGCAGAAACCTCTAGGGGTAAAAAATAACTAACTAAACAAACTTTTGTGACCAACTGCAGTGACATTTTTACCTGCACAGCATTCTCTTTTTCTCCGGATTAGGCAGCACGCACATATACTGTAGTATCTCAATCACCATAACCTCTATTAAAATGCTCTGTTAGCTGCTCTTAACCCAAAACCCGGTAGTTGGTGCCTGTCAAATTGCTCTAAACTTCGTGACAAGTTTTACTGTTTTTTTTATTTTTTTATTTCGTTTTATATTATTTAAGTTGCATACAAGACAAAGGCCGGAAACATTTAAATACGCTAACGAGTTCTTTCCCTCCTTTAGAGGTTGCGATGCCAACGGAAGGAGCCCTGTCGTCTATTTACAGTCAAGAAGAGGCCCTCGGTGGAGGAAGTGAATACCAACACGCTGTGCCAGTGTCCTCATGGCTACCAATGTCCTCAGCACCATACCGAACCGTCGGTCATTAGTGGCACGTCCTATCCCCTGGATCAGATTCGGACTTACAGCGGTTATTGCGCCCCGGAGCTTCAGTGATCTGCTGTACTAGTTTTAGACAGAACAGCGCGATGGCAAACTCAACTTTACGAAATAACGACAGTACGAAACAACAAAATAAAAAGTAGAAAGGAAAGATGCAAAAAACAAATAAAAACTATATATGTTAAAAGCATCGTGTTTTCATTTTGCTTATAATGCTGCTAATTCCCAGCATTCAACCATATGCCAAATGTTTTAGTTCCTCTTGGAAGTTCGGAGCACATAGTTTTGATTTATGTCTGCAGAGATAAAAATCGTTTGAACTGAAAGGAAGAAAAGGAAAGAAAGTACCGAAAAGAATACGAAGACAAACATTCTTAAATTTCGGGTACAAGGCACGGCACAACACATTTAATTATGTACTTAAGATATATTTGTTTGCTTAATGTGAAAACCTATATTTATATAGTAGGGGAGCTAACATCAACCTTTAAAAATTACTAAATTTGTAAGGTACAAACAATTTTATATAAAAAAAATAACCAACCATGATCACTTGTTTCCAAGTGATTAATAAAATGTTTAGTTATTAAATACATGTTTATTCACACAGGATAATCAATGTCAATGGTCAGTAACCTTTCAGGGAGTATATGTCAGGTTTACTGGTGCACGTTAAATTTTTGAAATGTGTGGGGGGGGGGGAGGATTCTCTGTGTAACCAAACAATCTGCTGTTATTTATAAAATGCATTTATGTTATTTTAATTCGAAAATTATACTGGAATTCAAGATAATTAAATGGAATCTCTGTGCACCAATAAGAAAATGGAATGATACCTGAGAAAGGTAGTTTCTGCATGCTTTGGGTTGCTGACCGACTGATTTCCAAATTAGAAAGAGAAAGGTCACATAAAAGACAGTGTGATCAACTGGAGAAAGGTGAAGTATTGTATTGCCAACTATAATTTATAGGTGCAAACTTTGTGTTGAAAAACGTAATCTATTTATAATCCAGGATGGCTATGGAGACAGAGGAGTTTAGCTTAATAATTATTAAGCAGAATAATACAATAATCAAACAATAATTCATCAAAATAAATTCCACTTCTCCTCATAGATAGAGGGGGAAATCAGTTGCTTTGCCAATTGGTATACTGGATGGCTAGCATGGCTATTCATTATTCTCTTGGCAAAGTAATTGGTTCCAGGTAATAATAAGAAATGTAATAGAACTGTCTATATTTGTGTATCTGATCAACTGAAAAGCAGCAATCATTCACCACTGGTGATTAATAATAATTAATAGCCTAGCAACCATGATAAGCTATTCTGAACATGTGAGAGAGATAAAAAATGTAAAAGACATGATTAAGATTCCTAAAAAAAAAAAAAAAAAAAAGTAAAAATGCAAAGAATTACAAGCATGTGCTGTTAAAAAGGGCTAGAACTGAAGTTAAATTTTTCTGCTAAATAAGCATATGATGCAAAATTTTGTTTTTGGGGTTTCCTTATTGGACAGGACACTATTATGAATTAGACAATTCATAAGTTTTCAGCCCACAGCAGATCCCTAAACAAATTGTTGCTGTTTAGAGGACTAAGATAACTGTTTAAAATTTAACTCAATTGAAACACTGTTTGTTAACATTGTTTAAACATATGCTCATATTTTTAGTTGAATTATTTCTTGAAATCTCCATGAAATTTCTGTAGTAATCAGTTATGGAGTTTAAAATGTCCCAATTGTATGAAAATTCACTTTTTAATTAACATATTATTTTCTAGGCATTTGTCATTGCCACAGCAAATTACAGTTTAATATTTGTGTAAGATTATAGATACCTATAATATATACAAATACTTATCAAGAAAAGTGAGAGTTAGTCAGGTATCTCATATCATTATGAATTTTAGACTTAAGATTAATGATAAGCAGGAGACAGGCAAAAATGTATTCAGCACAAAGTGGAAACTGACAACCTCATCAAAAAGCAAGTTAGAATTCTTATTAGTAGTGATTCAGATTCATATTGAGAAATACTATTTCCCTTACCTAAATTATTTTTCCATTCTAAAAACAAAAATTGTTTGAGGGAGAGCTATTTAATTATAAGGATATTACTGTAAATTTGCGAGAGTGAGGGGTGGGGGTGAAGAGAGAGAGAGAGAGAGAGAGGATGCTATATCAAATTAAAATTGTATTCTGTCTTGTTTTAGAGTCATAAGTGGATGTTTGTTCTTCCAAATATAACTAAAACTTTACTTTTGTTAATAATTATCTGGAAACATTATCAAGTCATTTAAGAAGCCACCTACTGTTCAAACTTTTTATATGTGGCACGTGGTATAATTAATAATAATCAAGGTATTAATCATTAATTGCTAATTAATGACCAATGGGACATTTTAATTATCAAAACTGAAAGTAAAGTTTAGACAGAGATGACAGGCCAACATCATTTCTTTAAAAGGAAATTGAGTTAAAATATTATTCAAAAAAGAGTTGACAGTCATCACTCCAAGTTAAAAAAAAATAATAATAAAACAACAACCTGGTTTGATCTTTGTATATTAAATTTTTCAGCATGAGCATTTTTCTTTTGAAATTTCTAAAGTTTGATTATTATCTGAAAACCTTGCACTATACCTTTACATCGCGGAGATGGTAGAAATCCCAGGTGCCGTCTGACACGAACGTACCTTATACCATTACATTACACTTTCTTATATTTATGTAGTATTAATGATGACTGAATTATATTACAGTGTAATTAGTTGAGAACTAAAATTATATTTTGAGAACAATAAAATTCTTACTGAAGTCCGACTATTTTAGTTTAAAAATATTGAAATAATAATTTTTTAATAACTGAATTGCAAACAAAATGTATATAAATAGATTGGTTTCGAGGTACCAAAACAATAAGACAGCAAATCTCACTTATAATATTTTTGCACAAGTTTACGAGTGTGGAAAGAGTGTGAATTATCAAATAAAATGTGAGGCAATACAGAAATTCTCAGTGTATAGTTCACCAACTGCAAATAATATATATATATTTTTTCTCTCTGTTTACCTTAGTGAAAATATTTATATGTTTAAATTCAATAATTCATGCAAAAGGTTCAAGAAACAGATTTCATGTAAGTAATTTGTAAAGTAAAAATAATGTAAATAAGATAATGTCTATGTAGGGCTGGGAAGAAGGCCTACAGTTAATACCAGAAACTTATGGTTTGTCCATGTGCCATACTGGTAATCAATTTTGAAAAAGTAAACTACAGTATTGATAAACAACTCTTATTTGTAAATAGTACACCCAGTATTCTGGGTGAATGAATTAACAAATTTATAATGTATCATTTTATTTTAAACATGAAAGTGTCACATAAAGGGCGTTTAAAAAAAAAAAAAAAAAGGTTTACTTGTAACAATAATATCCATAAGGTGTAATAAACTATTATCACAAGTATATTTTCTCACAATATATCTCTAAGCTGAACTGCATGAATTCACAGATTACTAATAAAGACTTTATTGTATGTCTCAAATTAATGGAATTTTTTTCTGTAAATAACTAGCCAAAATGTATAAAATAGTAGTAAGGTTTTCCAGTTATACTGGCACTGGACTTAACATGATTATAATCTTTATAAGTGATGATCGTGGAGGGTTAGTAATTACTAACAATTTTTTTTTTTTTTTTTAAATTTACCGGATGCAAGTGATGGTGGGCATTAAATGTTATGTACAGTTGTAAATTGTATATACTAGTTGAATAAAAACAATTATGGTGTGTTTCTTGTTAAAGTTTTGTCGGTTCTCATTTTCAAACATAATACAAAACACAAATTTAGGCAATGTACAGTGTGGCAATTGGAAAATGAAAATGATCCCATGTATGAGTAATTTCCCTCTGTGTCCACACACTGCATGCAACGATCATGAAGCGAGTGGAATTACTGGTGGAAGACTGACTGATTCACAATTCAGTGTTCTCATAACAGCTGTTTGAATGGTATTGACATAATGAAAATAACAGCCTTTCAGTGGTGCCTTGAGCTTCAGGATCTAAAAGAAGTTGCATGGGGTTAAGCCTGGTGAATATGGTTGGGTATGACAGTATGCAGGCTTTTTTGTTGAGAGAGAGAGAGAGAGAGAGAGAGAGAGAGAGAGAGAGAGAGAGAGAGAGAGAGAGAGAGAGAGAGAGAGAGAGAGAGAGTAAATAACATTATGGCCATTGGACATGAACTCTTTGTGCACAATTCCCTTGCTATCATAGAAAGTAACGAGCATGGCTTTGATTTTTGATCTTTCTCGAAAAAGTTTTTTGGCTTTGGGAGAGTTTGCCAATACTTCTTTTTGTCACCCACAGTGATCAAATTCAGGAAGTCGGGTTTGCTTTCAGCATTTTATGAATTCTCCGCAGCGTTCAACTTGTGCCTGTTGTTGGCCATCTGTTAACAAATGTGGAACAAACAGTGCACAGATCTTTGTTTTCTTCACATCTTATGTTATTATTTGTTGAATGGTTTTCTTATTAATGCACAGATCTTCTGAAATCATTCAGAGTTGGACATTGGTCATTGGGAATGATTTCCCACACCTTTCAATCATCTCTGGAGTTTGAACCACATTTGTTTGTTTGAATCACAGATGTTCATGGTCTTCCAGTGATTCTCTTCCATGAGTGAAATGTTTATTCCACTTGAATACACATGCAAGAGAGACAATTCTTTACACACATTTGCTTTGTCATTTGAAATGTTTCTGTGGCACTTCTGCCCAGTCAAACACAAAACTTGACAATTTGCCCTTTTTTCTGTTGTTCCTCCACAACACAACCCTGATGTGCAGTTCAGCTCACACTACATTCTGAAATTATGGCGATTTCCACTCACCTTGATTGTGGTGCTCAAGGAGCAATCATTCTTTCATTCCATGTTTACTTCTAGTAGATGGCAGCACCAGCACTTGTAACTCTCATATGATCAATCTGGTTTTCCAATTGCTGTATGTATTCCATTACATTTTTAAAGTAAAAATTGGAGTACTGCATTTGATCTGTGGAGAGGGTCTACCAGATTAGTGAAGTGAAGAGTAAATAATTAATGATTAAGAAGTGAAGTGTAAATAATTACTTAATTAACTAACAACCTATAAGAGTTTTTCACTTCAATACACATACCTTACAACATAATACTCACTAAAAAGTTTTGCAATACTTTATTCCCTTCTGGATTTTTATCGAAATTAAAATATCATACATATTTTTCAGATGTGCTGTGCTTTAATTTAAACCAATAGTTTAATATAAACACACACACACACACACACACACACACACACACACACACACACACACACACACACACACACACACACCCCTGTTCATAAGGATTCAATTCCACCTAGTCATTTCCAACTTCATCTCCTTTTCCAATTGGGCAACTAATCCTAATATATTATTAGTAGTGACAAATGATGCAAGAAAGCAAGCTTATAAAGCAACATCCATTAAAAAACCTTTTCAACTCAACATCACCTATCCATCTCCTCCAATAATTTGTCTAGTTCTTTGAATTCATTCAAACTACAGACCTTCACAACAATATACAGAAGTCTGTTCCAACAACAACTGACAACTTACTGGCTGAAGGTAAACTTAAACACATGTTGGTTGTATGATGCATGCATACCACAGCCAAATTTTCAAGCTGAGAGAGAGAGAGAGACAGACACACTAATGTATGGGAGAAAACTTTGCTCCCTCTGCCTGATGAGATTGGCTAACTAGATCCCTGATTGACGAAAGCTAAAGTTTGCCAATTGTAGACATAAGTGAACCAATCTCTCCAAATGAGTGGCAGATATTGATATATTGAGTTGACTAAGCTGCCACAGAGGAGTAAAAAAAAAAAAGAAAAGAAAGTGGACTTTAATAGAATAAATAAATAGTAACTACTCTGTTGCTTATATATTCAGTAAATTAATAACAAAAGAAACATTGAAAAGCAGCCATTTTAATGATAGTGATTGAACCAAGATTTTTTTTTTTTGTATGTATCTCCCATACTCCCATTCATTTATTCCTTCAATTAGAATGTTGAAAATCATTCTGATTGAAGACATAACATTATCATGGTTAACCTATGACATGTGAAAACAAAACGGTCTAATTGTCAAATTTCTATTTCTCTAATTTTGATTAAATTTTGAAATACTCAACAAAGTTTCTAAGAAGAGCTAAACAAATTTCATTCACTGGAAGTTATTAGGTGATGATGGGTAGATATGTTAGAGCTAATAGGCACTTTATGCACATTTCAGAATTTGCCAAAACAGATCAAAAGGCAAGTATAAAACACATAAGTGGATGTTTTTGGTGCAAACAGTGTCACGTAGAGACGCTAGTATTGCTAAAACCAATAAATCAAAACATATGGAGCATAACTCATTTCAGATTGCAATACAATCAATTTGAAATGAGCTGTATGTTCAGACATCAGTAAAAATGTTTCATTATAGTTATGAAAGATATATAATAATTTATAATTATGAAAAAGAAAACGAACATGGAGAATTAACTGTTTAACAGAAATAATATTTTCTTTATCTGTAAGAATCATACTAGTTTACAATAATGAAGAAATTACATTCTATATTACTTCCATATTCTAATTATGCAATCCTCATTAGTATGATGCAATATCATGATGTTTATTTAAATACTGACAACCAACACTCTTGCTGAAATCAATGAGAGACTCAGACTTCATATATTTCAACAATTTTCATATTATATTAGTTAAGTTGTGATCTTCCATCACTTCACCTCCATCCCATTTCATAACATAACTTCCAATTTCTCTCCCCACAATTCCGACTCAACCACTTTAGTTCCTATAACCTTACCCACTTTCAACCTTTATTCAGGATACAAATAAAAAATATTAAAAATAAATTAAAACTTGAATTATTTATTTTTCACTCCAGATCCCATAATCTTTATTTTAACCCTTTTTCCACAGTTGCATCCCCCGCAGATCCATGTTTTACATTACTGAATTTGAATTTCTATAATTTTGGTAACCACTATAATATATCACTTTGCAACCACTCCACAATTCTTTCTACACTCCTTCAGTCCCCCCCCCCCAACTTCCACTTCCATCGATTTTGCAATTTTATGAAATTTAATGTCTTCCCTACCAATCCTTACTTTACCTCTACTCCACCTCTAGACACCACCATCATCTCTTAACTCCATTATTCAATTTTTTGAATTTTTTTTTTTAATTTTCAACATCATCTCCTATGATTCCCATCTCCATAATTTTTTTACTTTATGACACTACTCCAATCACTTATACCGTTTCTTCAGTCCTGCATTCCCACCTGTCCCATTCTCTCGCACTGAAATCACCACTCTTTTACCCCAATCCCTCATACAGCAAGTAATCAGAATACTGTAGACTATATTATTAGCATTAGTAGAAGCATATGATGCAAGAAAGCAAGCTTATACAGTATCAGCCAAAAAAAATAAAAAAAAACTTTCCATTTCACCCATCTATTCGTTCTAAATGTTTGTTTTAGTTCTGCCTTGAATTTATTTAAGTTATCAACTTCCACAATGACAGATAGAAGTTTGTTCCAGCAATCAACTACCCGCTGGCTAAAGGTAAATTTCTGTATATATATTCGACAACTGCCTTTCCTCAATTTCAGTTTATGCCCCCTCAGGTTTGTAATCTGAGCAAGAGGAAGAATCCCATCAGCATTGAGCCTGCTCAATCCATTTAAGGCCTTATACACCTCATTCAGATTGCCTCGCAGGTGCCTAGTCTCAAGACCCTGCAATCTGCAGAATTTAAGCCTTTCTTTGTAAGAGCACCTGTTTGTTCCCCTCAACAGTCTTATTGCCTTTCTCTGTACTTGTTCTAGCAACTCTATATCCTTCCTAAAATGAGGCTCCAACCTGTGCAGTACTCATGGTGTAGCTTGACCATTTCCTTATACAAGGGGATAATCACCTCCTTATCCCTGCTCGCAAAATTCCTGTATATCATTGACAAGACCCCATTACCTACTCTGGCAGCCTGTCTGCATTGTTCAGAAAACTTTATATCTGACTTCACAATTACCCCCAGGTCTTTTTCACTTTCCACTACCCTGAGTGTAACACCACACAGATGGTACATTTCTCTGGGGTTACTGCTAGTCATATGCAGTAGTTTGCATTTGTTAATGTTAAAGTTCAGTTGCTACTTCTCAGCCCATCTGCCCAACTTTTTCAGATCACGTTGCAGCAGCACACTGTTATTAACAACCCTGCCAACCTTTGTAAATGCCAACCTTGATAAACCTTCATCATTATCATCGATAAATATATAAAACAACAATGGGCCCAACATCCTGGGGGACACCACTAATAACGTTAGTCCACAAAGAGCAGCATCCATTCATTACCACTTTGTCTTCTCCCACTCAACCATTCTTTTATCCATTGTAGCAACTTGCCCTTAATGCCATACTCCCCAATTTGTACAGCAGTCTTCCATGTGCAACAGTATCAAAAGCTTTCCTGAAATCCAAATATATAATATCAAAATTATTTTTTTCATCCAGTTCCTTTGTGATCATGTCATAGTATCCAATCAAATTGGTCAGACAAAACTTCCCCTTAACAAACCAATGCTGTGTCTGATTTATTACTGTCATCTTGTCTAAATGATCCTACAATGCTTCTTTAACTAGTGACACCATTATTTTCCCTGCAGCAGAAGCCAAACTAACAGGTCTGTAATTAGTCGTGTCACCCTTTGTGAAATGGAGATACATTTGCACCTCTCCAGTCCGTGGGGGGCTTCCCGAGTCCAAGGATGCTCTCATAATTATGGCTAAGGGTTTGCTTGCTTACTTTATCACCTCCTTTAATATAACTGGATAGTTCCCCATCCACCTCAGGTGCTGTTCTTAACTTCAACAATTTCTCCTCCACTTTGCTCTCAGTTATTACAAAATCATTTAACTCCCTGTTAGAGTTTGATAAACACTGGGCCCTCTCCTCCTTGAATAACTACTCATGTGTGAATGTAGACACAAAATACTCGTTTAGTTTGGCAGCTATCTGAGAATGATCATCTACACTCACACCACTGATATCAAGTGGACCAACCTGATTCATCCACTTCCTTTTAGAGTTTGTATAAGTAAAGAAGTCTTTGCTGTTTTTCTTTGCATCCTTTGTCAAACATTTCTTATAATCTGCTTTTGTTTGCCTAACCTGCTTTTTGACTTGATTACAGACTAGCTTATACCTGCCATAGGCTTCTCTGTGGCCTGTTAATTTATATGAATACCATGAATTTCTCTTCTCTGCCACAAGTCTCATTAGTTTATCTGACATCCACTGAGACCTAAGCCTAGAGAAGTATTTCTTAGTTGGAACAAAAAGCCTAGTAGCTTCCAAGATTACTTCCCTGAATGCTTCCCATTTAGAATTTGCTGTTGGTAACATCACCAGTTGGTCCCACTGTATAGAACTTAAAAAAATCTCTGAGACCACTGTAGTCACCATTACGAGAGCAAAAACCCTTCTCTTTACCCCTGATGGTAGTTACATCTTTAAGTAAATCCTACATCAGTACACTGTGATCACTGCCAACTAGTGGTTCCTTTATCTGAAAATTCTTAATGCATGAATAATCACTGCTGATAATCAGATCAAGAGTGTTACTCCCTCTGGTTGCTTCTCTAACATGCTGCTGTAGAAAACAATCATCCAATAAATCCACAAAAGCCTTGCTAGTGCGTGAGTGACCAACTCAAGTTCCAGTCAATATCTGGGAAGTTAAAATCACCCATTATGAGAAGCTCTGACTTACTGGCCCACTCTATTTCTCTATATAATTATTCATTGTACTTATCGGAGTGATTAGGCCTATAACAAACTCCTACTCTCATTTTTGCTTTCCCAGTGCTTATGTCACATCAGACTGACTCAACATTGCACTGTCCATCTATGTCAACTGGATGCACTTCCTTAGATTTTGTGTTTCTTAACGAACAGCACAATCCGTCGTATCCTGTCTATCTTTTCTGTACACATTGTACTCCGCAAATTCCAATGCTGCATTCCTTATGTTTGTGTGACACCACGTCTCTGATATCCCAATAATATCTGCCTTGAATGCCTTAACCGGCCCTTCAAATTCCTCAAATTTATTTACTATACTCCTAGCACTGATGTACATGCAAGTATACCTGTTCTTACTCTTAGTTACTCTAGCACAGCCCATGTATTTACTTGTTTCACAACTCCCAGCAGTTCTTGAAATCCCCAGCAACTTGCTTTTCAGGCTGTTGCTTATTTCAATAGAAACAGTGCAAGAATCATTTCAACCCTTGCCTGCTAATCTATTAGTCTGCAAATCCCACCAATCTAGCAGTTTTTCGACACACATAACATTGCCTTGATGGCATCAACAAATATTCTTGCACCCTTTCTATTTAAGTGTACCCCATCCCTGCAGAAGCAATCATGTCACAATGTTCTATGATTCAGCAGCATTGCACCTGTTTGCAAGGTAATGACACAGAAAAATATTAAAACAGCAGTTACATTCACATTAAAAGGCACCAATCTGATCTATTTTCAGTACTAATATAATAACAGTATACGAGCCCTAATTGTTTGGAGACCCAAATTTCTGAGTACTATTTAAATTAATATTAATTTAAAAAAATGTAATTGTACAAGAAATTAAGATAGAGCCATGCAGCCATAATTTCTAAAAAAATTACTATGCCATTTTTTATTTACTTTTTTTGTTGTTTGAGTGAGTGAGAGCACATGAGAAATTGCTTGTATCAGCACATATACACAGACCTCAAAATACAAGGTACTGTTAAATATATTGCACATAGCTGATTCAATTATACTGAATATTTATTTCATTAGTTCAATATTAAGCTAAACAAATTTTCCATATAATTTTATAAAAAAATTTTCTTCTTTTGGTAAGTAATATAATGGTACGCATCTTTTGTTTCAAATTCAGTTTTAAAGCACAAGATTTATATTCGAATAATATGCATAAAATTTCTCCTATTTATAAAAAATGTACACAATGAAAACTTCAACCTGCATACATATTTTTCACATGTTTTCTTAAATGAAGACAAAGAATTCCTTAAAAGAATGCTGGTATTTCAAACTTAAGAAATTTAATGAATGCCAGAGACTTGAGCAACAAAACAACATGTGACTTAGAAATACCATTTTTTCCCCTTATATTTTGGATGTTTATTTTTATGCAGCTCAGCATACATTTAATCTGTAAATCAGATGCCACCAGGGTGTACCAACATACCTCAGGTAATTGCAGCTTCCAATATTTATCATTTTGACTTGTAGCAGCATCAGTTTTGATTAGTACATTTTGCCAATTTAAAAAGTAAGTTGATGGATTAACATCAGGTGAGGAAGCTGAGAAATTTATCCTCCTCAGCATGTCCATTTATTCAGAAACTGGACATTCAGTGACTGACATGCTGCTACTGGAATGTGTGGTATGCCAGGGGAGGGAACTATCTTGCTGGAAGATAACATTTGCATATCTGTTCCTTAACTCAATTCATCTCGGAAGTATCTCGTTCATGATCTAGATATTTGCTAGGTGGATCCAGAATGCCAAATTCAAAGTGAAGTTGTCTACCAGATGCAATAATGTGCTGTACCATCTGCAGCTTTTAGAACTTTTACTGCATCCAACCTGTAATGCAATTTTTTTCTGAAGTGCCTTATAATTGAAAAATAACCACATCTAAACCTAGAAGTTCTAGGGCTGTCCTGTAGACTTAAGTTTCTCGACAATTCCAGCTTCTTTAAATTAATTACACTACCATTTGCTCCAATTCCATTATATAACAAAAAAAAAAAAAAGTTGTTTATTTTTAACTGTTTCTTATATGTATTTCATGTGCTGAATCCAATGGCATCAGCATTGCAGTTTACGTTTTTGTGAGATTTATATATATATATTACATAAGTGCATACTAGAGAAAGCAAGGGAACTTATCAACCTTGCAAGGTGGAGCTTATCCACCTTGCAAACTCAAAACGAACCCAGCATCTTGAGGTCCCCACAGACATACCATTTATAGTGGTAATATGTAATCGTTTCTAACACATGCTTCTGTAGCCTTCTTTAATATGAATAGTGTTCAACAGTAATCTGAGTGTATGAATTGTAAAGCAGCCATTGTGAAGAAACATATCATCCAAACTTGCTGATAGACAGTTCTTACTCAACTGTCTATGTAAAAATGCCACTCTTTTGGTTTCTAAGTAATACCAATTTCTTCGTGAAACCAATAAATTCAAAACAGTAGCGTAGGAAATCTATAACAGTGTAAAAAGTGACATCTCTCTTTCTGTATGTAGGAACCTTGTAGCTGGGATCCTGTAGATATTACTCTTTTAAACAAGATGTCAAGGGCTCTGCATTGGATTTAGTTAAACCAAGTGTCTCACAGAGTCATCCAGTTATTGCTGGAACCCTATACTAAACAACATTTTAGTTATCAAGCAAACAAGTTCACTGCAATTATGAAGTGCTTCCTTAGTTAAGAGGTTACTTAAAGTTTGGTATAGTTTTTTAAAGGAAAGTTTTTTTTTTTTTTTTTTTTTTTTTATTAACTGACATCACCCGAAGAAAAGAAATCTCAGGCTTAGCTTATATTTCCTATATTTACTCTTATCTAACTGCATTAACACACTAATTCGGTTGCTTAATCACTAGGTTAAGCTTAAGCTTCCCTCCATGCAACAATGTTGAAAACCCAGGAGGGAAAGTTCTCACTCCACTGTTAAAAAGAGCGATCGTGGACACTGACAGGATAATATTAACCCCTCCACCAAAAGACAGGAGGGAAAAAAAATAGACATTGGTACTGAGACAGCAGTCCAATAGATCAGAACACAGAAAAAGGGAACATTTCCCGTGGTTCTGAGTATAATTTAGATGCAGCCTGATGCAGTATGATCTGCAGCCTGATCCCCTTGATTCTAAGAAACAGGGTGTTTTGCTTCCAATGCACCATATCAAACTGGGACTGGTCATAAAATTTCTTAAAGCACTGGATCCTCACAATGACACCTTCAAGCATATATCAGTTATGTTTCAAAAGCTGTCTAATGTAAAAGTGAATGGAGGCATATTTATTGTCTGCAAATTTCAGAGATGTTGACTTCACAAGAACTGGAAGACAGAATGATTTCTGTTGGTAAAATTAAGAGAAAATGGGATGCAGGATGTCAATCAATCTCCAATATTTAATGTTTTTCAGACCAAATCTGGCCAATGTTAGTGAAGAGGTGCCAAGTGGCTTGAAGTTATGATGGGCAACTATAGCTAGTTTTTGGTTTGGGAGAATCAGTCACCATAAAAGAGAAAGATGTTCAAATGTATATTTTAAAGGAATTTTTTTTTTAAACCCGAGGAGGGTTTCCACTTTTTAATTTGCGATTTTTTTTAAAGCTCTTTGTTTACTTGTAGTAAAGATTAACACTCTTTTCTGGAGAAAGAAGTTAAACAATAAATCTGATACAGTATTACTTAATATTTACTTTTTTTCCTGGGCAAACCATTTTAAAATATGCAAAAACTAAGGTCATATTTGGAATCATCACACTAAAATTCATAAAGAAACAGCAGATAAACAGAATCTTTTTGAAAATTTTTAACATATTTCATTTAATATGTGACATTAATTTGTAACATGAGTTATCACCAGGTGTGTTGAATGAATTTAACACACCTGGTGATAACACATGAATTTAGGCATACAATCAAGGGATTGTATGCCTAAATTCATGTTCTGAATTCAGATTGGATTGGATCATGGACTGTGCTCTTTTAAAATTTCACCTAAAAAACACTAACTACGAGACAAAGCCCTCAGCCTTAGCATGCATACAACTTGGAACTAGGGGGGGAAGCATCTCTTGTCTGATAGACACAGTATGTGCAAAGGATGGAAAAAATACTGAAATACTGGTATTCTTTTATGGAACGATCTGTATAATAGTACAAATAACAAAAGATTAGTTTTTTTTCCAAGATAAATTCAGAGAAAAAAAAGGGGGGGGGATTTAATGAAACAAGAAAGAAAATAATAAATAAAAACTTACCTAACATATCTGTGGTAACTTGTATATTGCAGTTATACATGGCTGCCATTAGTCTCTGGGGTTGAGCTTGGAAACATCTCCTGCATGCTTCCTTTGCTGTTGACATAATTTGACCAGTGAAAGGACCATAAGGAGTACTGCTGCTATAACCACTAGAAGAAACACTACATGTATCAGATAATTCTAGTTCATTTTCCTTCTGGCACATGCTAACATTTGTAGATCCAGTACTTTCAACATTTTTATTCAAAACATTGTTCTGTACATTTGACTGACAAGAAGTATCATTTATATGCCAGTCTTCTACAATGAAGCACACACCCATCATAGGTTCTTCGCACAAAGGTCCAGCCAGTGTAGCCAACTGAAATCCACTAATGAAGCTACTGTCATAATTGTAGAGAGGGGAATCTGGAATTTCACTGTTGTGACAATTGAGCCACACAGAAGGCCTTTTATAATCAGGAATTCTGTTCAACAAAATATTTGGTCCACAACGTCTAGGTCCAAAAGACCAAATCTGGTCTTCTGCACCACTCCATTCTTGTCCAGCTTCAGAAAAAAGTGTTTTCAGTCTTGTCCTCAGATCTTTAATAGATTTCACTGTTTCTGGAGTTAACGTGGAAGCACTCTCACCACTATGTATACCATAAACAGCTTGATCCTGTTCTTTTAGTAAATAACTGTTTTCATCTAGAAGTTTTGTCACTTCTTCAGGAAGAGGAATGGCTCGCATTTGGATTTTAGCTTGCTTGTTTGGAGTTTTTAGTCTTATACACCCTCCTCTTCCTACTTCTTCTTCTTCTTCATTATACTTTTCAGAGATCTTTAATATATTAGAAACACATTTCATTAAATACTTCAAACAAAAATAAAATTACAAAGAAACAAGCCATTTAAAAAAAAAATAATGTGCACCTTTCACATTTTATATCTATACATATTTTCATACACAATAAAGAAGTTCTATTATTAACCCCTATGGGAGTGAATTTCTAAGCCACTGGAGTAAGCCCCCATCCAACCACCCCCGAGGAATACAGAAGTTTCCAAAAATTGAAAGAAACTATATACATAAATGCTTTTAAATGTAATTTTTTCCTCTAGTTTTTAGTTTACAGATAAAGTGTCAAGCGAGGTTACTGTCAAAAATCAAATCAAATCAAAATTTTATAAAAAAAAAATAAACAATTGTAAACAAACAAAAAACAAAACCATTATTTATTATTATTATTTTAATGTGGTAATGCCCTTCATATTTACATAAGTGTTACTTTTATTTATTTTCATCAATTTCTGGACCCAAATTCCAGAGATTTGATTTTTTTTTTTTTTTTTTTTTTTTTTTACAGCAAGCCAGTCTTGAATCTCACTGAAATGTATACCTTTTCATTTTAAAAATCTCCAAATTGTTTCAAAAAAAGCTCACTCCAGGTGGTTTGCATACTACACTGGTGTGCAAAACTTAAGGAACAGCAGGTTTTCATAGGAGTGGCCTGGATATGGGAGTGAAATTCACTCCCAAATAGAATACCAAAAGAACCTCGTGAGGTACAGAAATGATGAAGGAAACAACACTGACACAACAATGGAAACAAAACAGTACAGAGGGACTTTCTTCAAAAATGGCAACATAGCACTGGCTGCCACGATACAGATGCATCACTGCCAAAGATGGAACAAAGGGAAGAGGTGGCCCTCAGTAGGAGATATGGCCACCTCTAATGTTGATGCAGGCTTTGCACCGCCTGTCCATACTTAGAACAACGTTGTTGATAAGTTCTTGCGATAACATCGTCCATTCCTCTGTCAGCGCCATCTTCAGCTGGTGAACATTTTCTGGTGGGTGTGGATGTGCCGCTAAGCATCTCTCCAGAGCATCCCATATGTGTCCGATGGGATTTAGATTGAGGGAACGGGCAGGCCAATCCACACGAACAATGTTCTCACTTTCCAAAAGCATATCAACAGCTGCAGTGCGATGGGGTGTGGCGTTATCATCCATAAACATGACCTCGGGGCCAATGGCACCTCGGAACAGCCGCACATGGGAAAGGATTACCTCAGTACAGTAGTGTGCACCGGTTACAATACTGCTTCTACAATGTCAGGAGTTGCACATGTCCATCCAAGATAATGCCTCCCCAGACGAGAACACCTCGACTGCCACATCGATCCCTTTCAGTGACATTTGTGGGGTGATACCGCGTGCCAACATCTTGTCAGATTAGCTGACATCCAGAATCGCTGCTGAGACTAAATCTACTCTCATCAGTAAAGAGTACCTTAAGTAAAGATTTTTTGGTTGTAACCTTTAGAAATAGTGTTGGTCCTTAAGTTTTTGCACATCAGCATACCTGGAAATTCACTTTTAAAAGGATTAAAAATCAAATCAGTAATCCATTATGTCCTGCAGTGATATGACTTTTCAAAAACTATTTATTAAATTGTACATCACACGCGTGCGCCTCCATAGCCAGGTGGGAAGGAGCAGCACTGCGTAGCACACTCTTCTTGATTAGACCGGGGTTTGAGCCCGTCACCACCAAATACGGGGGATGCGGAAAGGTCAGGGAATGACCACCACATATTCCCGGAGCTGTTATTATTTGTTATTTGGTTTTTAAGAGCATTAGCAACTAAGGCCGTATTGCTCCGGGATATGCGGTGGTTATTCCCTGACCTTTCCGTATCCTCCATATTTGGTGGCGACGGGCTTGAACCCGGGTCTAATCCCAGAAGCGTGTACTACGTACTGCTGCTCCTGCCCACCTGGCTACAGAGGCGCCTATATTATTCCCGGAGCAATATGGCCTTATTTGCTAATGCTCTTAAAAACCAAATAACGTACACACACACACACACACACACACACACACACACACACACACACACACACACACACACACTAACAATAATAAAAAAATTAAGAAATGAAAGAAAGAAATAAAATAGATAACCACAAATGTAAGTGGCAGCATAAAGCAATATCTAACAACACAAGATATAAATGAGAGAGAGAGAGAGAGAGAGAGAGAGAGAGAGAGGAAAAAAAAGCTGAAAAAAAGAGTGAAGAAACAAATAAATAAATAATGAAGACAGAAGAGGAAATAGAAGAAATGTGGTAGGAACATGTGATATAAATTTTAATAAAAATATTAGATCAAGGGCAAAAATAGCCAAAATTATAAGCCAATAAATAATAAATTTAGACCAGCATCTTGATAGCCGCTGAGACTGAAAAATATTGTTTTTTTTTTTTTTGCAACAAAGAAGACAATTTATACGAGTTAAACTCAGTGGTGTCATCCAGCCAGTTTCTGGAAACTAGTTGTTAATTTGTTATGTTGTTGCAGAATTTTTATTCAGGAGCAGTCAAATCATAAATTTTCATAAATACTATGTAAAATGGTGGTGCTACTGGTCAGATGAATACTAAAAACTGCCAACATACACAATAACCTAACTTTTTCTGTTATGTTTACTATTGTTATTCTCTACATTTCTTGGGTGCTTCTAATTATGTATGTTGCGAGACTTCCATATGTTTATGAAATTGCTGGCACAGGTAGTGTATAACTGTGGATTATGGTAAAACCCATGATTCTGTTTAATTCTGAACTGAAATAAATAAAACCTTGTTATATAATTTAATTTAATAATGATGAAATGTCAACTTAAATAATTCTGTAAAAAAAACAAAAAAAAAAAAAAAAAAAACATTCGGATACATTGCATTTCCTACATCTCACATTGTATCTACATTAGAAGTAAAGTAAAGTAACAAATCTAGAAAATGCAACACTCAGTTTAAATGCTGAAAATCGCTTGTCAATCTGGTCAGAAAAACAATGCAAATTTTTCATCTTCAAGTATTCTTGGTTGTTCATTACACAATTTAACACTATTGGTTGAAAAGTCTGTGCTAAATTCACATCTCTGAATGTAGAAGCTCATAAGCATATTCATATACCACAAGAGTGGAATAATGCAAAAATGACTGTAGATGGTTCAAATAAAAGAACTCAGCTATTTGCAAAAACATTGTAGAACATTCATTATCAAGATCCCACACAAAAGCTATACAATTATTCAATGAATCTAAAAAACAGATTAGCTGTTGCTATAGATAAAGTTAATGAATAACATTTGTCATCAACAATTAAAATTTTTAAACATGTCTACAGTCCAGCAAAACAAATGGACATTATCGAAGAAATAGAGTTGAAGAAGAAAAAAAAAGGCTTAGATATAAGGATTTCTTAATATTCGAGACAAACTACGATGAGAAAAAATGTAAAACAAATATCTACAGAAGTCAAGTTTTTCTAAATATAATCCAACAGAAAGCCAAAATTTGTATCATTATAGATAATTTCTAAAAAAAGTGCTTTAGTTTTATTTTTAAGATGTAATATTACCAAAAGGCCTCTGTAGCTGAGTGGTCAGGAGTGGGAGTGAAGTAGCACATGCTTTTTGAGTAGATCAGGGTTCAAGACTGCTAAATACAGTCGATCTACCAACCAGCACTGGACCACTGGACCAGCAGGGCAGATTACGGTCCATTTCCCTCAATATGAATTGTTGAGGAGGCTTTCATCCTGCAGAGGATTGATAATAGCTGCTGCTTACCTTCATCTGAAAGAACATTTAACTAGTTTTTGCTCTAGTGGCCAGCCTAATGACTAGGCTACTAACTATGTTTTCTAGATTCCTAGATGGATAGCTTGCAGTTAGGGCATCCAAAGCTGCATGGCAAGCCTATCCAGCTCTGTATGAACATTTCTCAAAATATAACTTCACTGGTATGATTAAGAAAATGGAAAATATGCATATTCTAGAAGATCTAGTTTTAATAGAAATATTTGAGGAATTGTCTATTCTATTACTGGCTATGCAAAATCAAGATGTTTCAGTAGTAATAGTGGATCGATTAATTTGAAGATTCATAAGAGCTCTGTAGTTATTGAGAGATACCAAAAGGAAATGAAAATCTTATTCCTATGATATAGAACCTAATAAAAAAAAAAAATTGTCTTTGTATTTAACAGTAAACATACAGGGTTATCAAGAGCACAATTAATCCAAAACGTCATTGAAAATATAAACAGTAGACTACTAAATAATGAAGATGATAAATATTCAAATTTTGCATCTTAATTTAATTTACTAGACCCAACAGCTTGGCCAAAAGAGTGCTCTGACTACGAAAGACTTCAGTTCTCCATGGTTAGATGGTGAAAGAAAACCAGAAGAATTATGTATCCTTATAAATTATTCTATATATAAATGATTTTCATGATTTTGTGGACAAATGAGATTTACCTTCCAGTAGACTTCAAAGATTATAAAAGAAGTAAAAAAAACTACTGAAAGTTATTGCAGTTAGTTCAGTGGAAGCTGAAACAGCCATAATATTACCACTAATCAAAGAAATGTAAGCTGTCCAGCTCAGCCTTAAATAAATTTAAAGCTGAGCTGGACAGGTATTTAGAACGAACGGAGGGGTGAAATGGGAGCAGTTTTTTTTTTTTTTTGGCTGATGATGCATAAGCTTGCTTTGTTGCATCATATGCCTCTACTCATGCTAATGTATTGCTTTTGGAATATATATCTCATTTGATGACCATAAAGTTTGTTGGGAAACCGAAACTGATTTGGGATGCAATGCCATTCATTAAATAAAGTTAATTCAGAATATTCAAAAAACCAAATGGAGATATGGAGTTTATTGTAATTGGTTATGCAACTTATGTATTTTCTTTTTTACTGACTTTTATCTAATGTTTAAAACATATATTTCTATATTTTTTATATTTATTGTTATTGCTAATCAAAGTGAAGTTAGTAATTTATTCAATATTTATGTAATATATGTATGAACACTGTCACTGAGTCTGGCCTGTTGGGTGTTCCATTTTTTGATAAATAATAAAAAACAAGAATAGATAATTTTGTTTATACATTTTGTACATGAATGTTTTGTTTTTCTATTGTACATAAAAGTTATTAATAAATGAAACTTTCATTACATTTTTCTGATACCTCATCCCTTTTCAAGATTAAGATTGCTAAGACATAATGCTAAGATTGATTATATTAAGATTGATAAGACACTACTTGTCAGGTTAAACTAAATGAACTGGCAACTTGGATCTGAAGAATTTGGTATGGCTCTTAGTCATACCAAAAGCAAATCAAGTGCTAAGTAACAAGAGATTCAAGAATGTGTTGGTGCCTTCAGCTTGATTTGCTTGGTATTACTACAGAGAAAAAGACTTCATTCCCTTTTACTCAAAGGAGGAATCTCTTGTGTTCTGTACTACTGATATAAATGATTCAATCAATGAACATTATGCATGATCCATGAGCATAAAAGGAGCCTTGCAATACAATGGCAACTTCACATCTTCTGTGCACTAAAAGCTGTAACCTACGTCTTCCATAGCAAAATGCATCTGTGACCATTATAAATAAAAGTGAGACTAATGACACAGCAGTTTGTTAAGCTGATCACAGATAAAGAGGGAAGCTACTTTTCATATATCCACCCAAATTGGATGAGATAAATGATGTTAGACTGCAAGCTGGCTATAAACTAGAGTTGTTGCATGATGATAATTTCACAACCTTCTGTGTCTCAGAAAAAAGTAGAGCTGGCTAGCATTCATGAGGATAGTAAAAACTTTTCAGGCATTTATAAATCAATGGATCATGAGAAGATTGTCTACAAGCTTACAGCTTTCAAAAAACAACAAAAATAAAAAACTAGGTTGCAACATGGGTGTGACAGTTGATTTCTTGCAGAGACACCTTCTACAGGACATTGGCACATTGGTGCAAAACTGAAGAGTAGGGTTAAAGGTTTTATGATTCTGGCAAAGAAAAAAAAAAAAAAAAAATGAAATGAGACAATGATGGCACAACTGTTTTCAAAAAACCCAAATTCATCTGTGAGAAAAAAATTACCAACTATTCTCAATACACTGTACTGAATTAAGAATGACTGAAATACATATATGTTTTGATGTAAGTTTTTCTGATCATGGCATACACTTTTAACAGGACGGACTGTTTTACAGGGATAAAATTACTTAAAAACAAGAGGTGCAAGAATATTTGCTGATATTATCCAAGCCATATTAGGTAGGTTGGAAAACTGCAAGTTTTGGTTGATACAATGGCTAATAGTTAAGTGCAGCAGTAAGTAGAGGTCAAAATTACTTTTGCAGTACTTGTGTTGAAACATGCAGCAGACTGAAGAGCTTTGTGTGTGTGTGTGTGTGTGTGTGTGTGTGTGGGGTCTTCATGTGATATGTAAATAAGAGCAAATATAGGCATACTTATACTTGCTGATATACAACAGGAGCATAGTAATTAAATTAGATGAATCTGAAATGTTGATAAAGTCACCAAATGCAGATATTAGCATTAGTTGAGGCATATGATGCAAGAAAGCAAGCTTATAGAACATTAGCCAAAAAAAAAAAAAAAGAAATTCCCATTTCACCTGTCCGGTCACTCCAAATATTTGTCTAGTTCCGCCTTAAATTTCTTTAAGCAATCAACTTCCACAACAACAGATGGAAATCTGTTCCGGCAATCAACTACCTGCTGGCTAAAGGCAAACTTCTGCACATCTATACTCCAATTGTCTTTCCTCAATGTGAATCTATGAGATTCTTAATCTCAGCAAGTGGAAGCATCCCATCAGCAATGAGCCTGCTAAAACCATTCAAGGTCTTGTACACCTCAATCAGATCACTTTGCAGGTGTTTAAGTCTCCAGATGCTGCAACTGACAGAATTTAAGCCTCTCCTGGTAAGCTGTTGTTGTTGTTATTTGGTTTTTAGGAGCATTAGCATCTAAGGCCATATTGCTCGGGGATATGCAGTGGTCTTCCCCTGACTTTTCTGCATCCTCTGTATTTGGTGGTCACGGGCTCGAACAAGCGTGTGTTATGCACTGCTGCTCCTACCCACCTGGCTACAGAGGCGCCTCTCCTGGTAAGAGAACCCCCCTTTGTTCCTCTCACAAATCTTGTTGTTCTCTGTACTCATTCTACCAACTCTACATCCTTCCTAAAATGGGGCCGCCAAACCTGTATGCAGTACTCAAGATGTGGCCTGACCATTGCCTTATACAAAGGTATAATCACTTCCTTGCCTTTGCTAGCAAAATTCCTATATATCATTGACAAAACTCCATGACTTGCTCTGGCAACCCGTCTGCACTCTCAGAGAACTTCATATCTGACTGCACAATTAACCCCAGGTCTTTTTCATTCTCCACATCCCTGAGTGTAGTACCACACAGTTGGTATGTTTCTCTTGGGTTACTGAGAAAAAAATCACCATCTATTCTTAATACACTGTACTGAATTAAGAATGACTGAAATACATATATGTTTTGATGTAAGTTTTTCTGGTCATGGCATACACTTTTAACAGGATGGACTGTTTTACAGGGATAATGCAGTACTCTGAATTGTCAACATTAAACTTCAGTTGCCACTGCTCAGCCCATCTACCTAACTTTTCTAGATCCTGCTGCAGTAGCATACTGTCTTTACTATCATTAACAACCCTGCCAACCTTTGTATCATTTGCAAACTTGGACATTAAGCCTGATATACCTTCATCAATGATATCATTAATAAATATACAAAACAACAATGGGCCCAGCGGCGAACCCTGGGGACTCCACTAATAACATTAGTGCACGTAGAGCAGGGTCCATTTATTACCACTCTCTCCGTCTACCACTCAACCATCCCTTTATCTACTGCAGCAACTTGTCCTTAATCCATACTGCTCCAATTTATACAGCAGTCTTCCATGCGCAACGGTATCAAAAGCTTTCCTGAAATCCAAGTATATGATATCAAAATTATTTTTTGCATCCAGTTCCTTTGTGACCACATTGTAGTATCCAATCAAATTGGTCAGACAAGACTTCCCCTTAACAAACCCATGCTGTGTCTGAACCATTACTGCAGTCTTGTCTAGGTGACCTTGCATCACTTCTTTAACCAGTGGCTCCATTATTTTCCACAGAACAGAAGTTAAACTAACAGGTCTATAATTATTTGTGTCACCCTTTGAACCCCCTTGTGAATTGGGCATATATTTGCAAATCTCCAGTCCATGGGGACCTCCCCTGAATCTAAGGATACTCTCATAATTATGGCCAAGGGTTTGCTTACATCCCCTCACTGCATCCTTCAATATAACTGGATAGATTCCATCTGCCCCAGATGCCCTTTTTTTTAAGTTTAACCTCAACAATTTCTCCTCCACTTTACTCTCTATTATCACAAAATCATTTAGCCCCCTGCTAAGAGTTTATTAAACTTCTGTTCCCCCCTTCCTTATAGAATTCCTCATGTGTGAATGTAGATGCAAAATACTCATTCAGTTTGTCAGCTATCTGAGTGGGATCATCAACAGTTGAACCACCAACATCAAGGGAACCAATCTGGTTCATCCCCTTCCTTCTGGAATTTACATAAGTAAAGAAATCTTTGTTGTTTTTCTTTCCATCCCCTGCCAAGGATTTCTCATAATCAGCTTTGCTTGCCTAACCTCCTTTGTGACTTGATTACAGACTAGCTTATATCTGCCGTAGGCTCCTGTGTCGCCTGCTAATTTATATGCATTCCACGTATTTTTCTTCTTTGCCAAGAGCCTCATTAGTTCATCTGACATCGATTTAGGCCTAAATCTTGAACAGTATTTCTTAGTTGGTATGAAAAGCCTAGTAGCTTCCAAGAGTACTCTGAAGGCCTCCCATTTAGAATTCACCGTTTTTAGAATTCACCGAATTTAGAATTCACCGTTTTTCTGTACAGTGGGATCAGTTGATCCCACTGTACAGAATTTTTTTTTTTTTTTTTTTTTTTGATTTGGTAGTTGTTGGCGCATCGGCTTCTGTGGCCATATTGCACCTCCAAAGGTTTTTGCAGTACAGTGATCCAAGCCCGAGGCGGGAATCGAACCCGCGACCTTTGGGTTGCCGGGCAGGTACTTTACCCACTCGGCTAGCCCGGTCGGCTGTACAGAATTCAAAAACGGCGTGAGACCACTGTAGTCATCTTTATGAAAACAAAAACCCTTCCCTTTACCCTTGTAATCACATTTTTAAGTAAATCCCACATCAGTAGGCTGTGATCACTGTTCACTTAGCGATTCCTTTATCTGCAAATTCCTAATACATGCGTCATCACTGCTGGAAATCAGAT
Organism: Mastigoproctus giganteus; assembly: GCF_048544385.1. Classification (NCBI taxonomy): domain Eukaryota; kingdom Metazoa; phylum Arthropoda; class Arachnida; order Uropygi; family Thelyphonidae; genus Mastigoproctus; species Mastigoproctus giganteus. The sequence goes on from NC_143576.1 coordinate 67,790,358, forward strand.
CAAGATTATTACCCCCTCTGGTTGCCCTTAGAACATGTTGCTGTAGAAAATAATCCTCCAATAAATTCACAAAAGTCTTGATAGCATGTGAGTGATAACCCACAAGTTCCAGTCAATATCTGGAAAGTTAAATCCCCCATTCTGATTAAGACATTCTGATTTACTGGCCCACTCTATTTCTCTGCACAATTGTTCATTGTACTCATTAAAGTCATTAGGCCTATAACACACTCCTACTCATTTTCCCTTTCCCAGTGTTTAAGTCACACCAAACTGACTCAACATTGAACTGTCCACCGATGTCAACTGGATGCACTTTCTTAGATTTTATGTGTTTCTTAACTAACAGCACAATCCTTCCTCCCCTCCTACCCTGTCTATCCTTTCTGTACACATTGTACTCCCCAAATTCTAATTCTGTACTGCTTATATCTGTGTGACACCATGTCTCTGAGATCCCAACAATATCTGCTTTTGATGTGCTGATCAGCACTTTAAATTCATCAAATTTATTTACTATACTTTTAGCATTGGTGTACATGCAAGTATACATGCACCTGTTCTTACTCTTAGTTACCCTAACACATCCCATATATTTATTTGTTCCATGATGACTCCCAGCAGCTCTTGAAGTCCCCAAAAACTTGTTATCTAGGCTGCTGCTCGTTACAATAGAAGTAGTGCAAGAATCGCTTTCGCCACTGCCTGCAGCTACTGTTAATCTTCTTTATAGGGATTACAGACATTACAGGGATATCAAAAATATAGTGGCACTGGAGATGCAGAATGCAAATGTGGTGAGTACATATAGGACAGGAAGACAAAAGGGTATGGAAAGGAGGGGAAGTTATGCTCTTTGTTAGAAATTACATTGATTCTAAGGAGGGGCACCTAAATTACATGGGTTGCTGGTGTTATGTTGAGTCAGTCTGGTGTTACCCAAAATGGGGAAACCAAAAAGGAGAATGTGAGTATTATAGACAATGACTGTGAGGAACATAATGAATAGTTATACTGACAAAATGAAGTGGGCTTGTAAATCAGAACATCTTACCATGGAGTATTTTATCTCTCCAGAATCTGGAAAGTTAAAATCTTCCATGATAAGCTGTTCTGATTTACTGGCCCACTTCACTGCCACTTTTCAGCCCATTTTAACTTTTTCCACTACTAACACATTTTTTATTTTCATTTTTTGCAGATAATTGATGTAAAGGAGAAAAAATCAATTACATAATAATTGGAATCTGCACTTAAAAACTATATAAGTTTGTTTATTCCATTTAAAAGCAGAAAATGTTTTATTAAAAAAATGTATACTAATGTAATTTATTACTCCATTGTAAGTTGAGCATGTGTGTGTGTGTGTGTGTGTGTGTGTGTGTGTGTGTGTGTGTGTGTGTGTGTGTGTGTGTGTGTGTGTGTGTGTGTGTGCATATGGTAATATCTGCTTTCAGATTGCTTAGAATCTTGGACTTATTTATTTGATAGATAAACAGAGTGGTGCAGTTGTAATTGATAATCTAATAACGAACACAAAGCTCGTGACTATTATAAGATAATGGTCACAAATGAACAGTATAATGTTCATTTGTGACCCTTTGGCAAATAGCTAACTTGTTTCTAAATAACTTTTATAAGTGGGAGATTTCAAAATGATTCAACAGTTCACCGAAGACAGTGAATTAGTTACCATTGAAGTCAATCTTTCCTGTGCACTTTAGAGTGACAAATACTATTTATATTATCTGGTAATAATTTCCAAAAAGCAGAGTAAAATTACAACACTTAAGAATTTAATATTACAGGCAGTCTGAAATAGCCTAACCAAAAACAGATTATACTAATATGAATTTTAGTGAAAGATGTATTTATCAAATTTCATGATTTAATAAAAACCCATTCAGGCAGAATATATCAGGTTAATATTAGCATTAGTACAGTCATATGATGCAAGAAAGCAAGCTTAGACAGCATCAGCCAACCCCCCTTCCTATTTCACCCATCCATTCGCTCCAAACGTTTGCCTAGTTCTGCCTTGAATTTATTTAAGCTGTCCACTTCTACAACAATAGATGGAAGTTTGTTCCAGAAATCAACCACCCGCTGGCTAAAGGCAAATTTCCGCACATCTATTCTACAACTGTCTTCACTCAATTTTAATTTATGTCCCCTCAGGTGATTAATCTGAGCAAGAGGAAGAATTCCATCAGCACTCAAGCTTACTCAAACCATTCAAGGCGTTATACACCTCAATCAGATCACCTCGCAGGTGCCTAGTCTCCAGACACTGTAATTTGCAAAACTTTTTTCCTAAGAGCAACCCTTTGTTCCATTCAATAATCTTGTTGCTTGCCCTTCTGTGTACTAGTTCCAGCAGCTCTACATCCTAAAATGAGGCCTTCAGACCTGTATACAGTACTCAAGGTGTGGCCTGACCACTGCCTTATACAAGGGGATAATCACCTCCTTATCCCTGCTAGAAAAAATTCTGTGTATCATTGACAAGACACCATGAGCTACTCTTGCAGACTGTTTGGTATTTGGATTTTAGGAGCATTAGCAACTAAGGCCATATTGCTCCGGGATATGCGGTGGTCATTCCCTGACCTTTCCACATCCTCCGTATTTGGTGGTGACAGGCTCGAACCCTGGTCTAATCAAGAAGCGTGTGCTACACACTGCTGCTCCTTCCCACCTGGCTATGGAGGTGCCCCTTGCAGACTGTCTGCACTCCTCATACTGCATTAGTGTATGTATGAGGCCACTATGTATTAGCACCTGAGCAATTCAGTGTATTGTGTCTGAAAACTTGCAATAGTTAAATAGTTCCTTTTGTTTGTGGAACAAAAGAATATGTGAATAAGAATGCCTCTGCCTGAAATCACCAAATCAGTGAAATGTAAAAAGGCCTTAGTAGGCTTGTCAAAAGAATTCAAACCCAGAACTTTGAAAGCAGGTGATAAAGTACAAAGTCACCTGGCCACAAAGATGATGCACAGATGGAAAGATGCTGACAAACATGTTTTCACTTATGATATATACCTGAAAAATTAGTTATCATATAAACTGACATGAAAATTTACCTTTGCTGCTTTTTTAATTGAATTCTTTTCTTCAATAGCTTCATTTACCATATCAACTTTTGGTGGAGGCACAATTGTTTCTCGAAAAGGCACAATTGGAGGAGATACATTGATTTCTATTTTTGCAAACCTGTATGCAAGAAACAGTATTTTTATTGTTATATATATAAAACTTATCTTTCTGAAATTTAAAAAATAATTTCAGCTTTAAACATGAAATCATGATTTAAGGAAATCAACATACAACAGTTTATCAATAATTAATCAAATTTATCTATAATTATATATATATATATATATTAAGATTATTACTAAATATATTACCACTCTTATACCATGTGAAATTAATAAGGTGATATTGTTGATCTGCAGAGTTACTTAAAAAAAAGTACAGGGCAGTGTTGAAAAAAAAAAGTCATGAGTTAGTGCTAAATTTGAAAGTGTCTGCAATTCTGCCCAGACACAATAGGAGGGAGTATATGATGAGAGCCTTGTCAATCAATAAGGCCCTGAAGAGATTGCGCAAGGCTCATGGGATAGAATTTTTCACAGTGTGATGTGCTTGTTAACAGGAGAGACTGCTTCTACAGGGATGGTATACACTCACATAGAAAGAGTGCAAGAATATTTTGCTGATGCTATGAACTAGCTGCAGGCAGAGGTGAAAGTGATTCTTACACTGCTTCTATTGAAATGAGCAGCAGCCTTGAAAGCAATGTGCTGGGGATTTCAATGACTGCTGGAAGGCATCATGAAACAAGTAAATACATAGACTATGTTAGGGTAACTAAGAGGAAAAACAGGTGCATGTTTAATTGCATGTACATCAATGCTAGGAGTAGTACAGTAAATAAATTAGATGAATTTGCAGTGCTGGTCAAGGTATTAAATGCACATGTGATTTCAGCGATGTGGTGTCACTCACATATAAGTGATGCAGAATTTGAATATGGGGAGTACGATGTATACAGAAAGGTTTGTTTGTTCATTTCGTTTGTTTTGGGATTTCTTAGATGTATCGGCATCTGTGGCCATAGTGCACCAAAACAGAAAGGACAGACAGTATGGGAGGGGTTATGCACTTAGTTAAGAAGCACATAAAATCTAAGCCAGTACATCAGGTCGACATGGGTGGCCAGTGAAATTCTGAGCCAGTTTGGTGTGACATAAGCAGGAAAGCAAAAATGAGAGTAGGAGTGTATTATAGGCCTAATAACTCTGATGAGTGCAATGAGTAGCAGTACAGAGAAATAGAGTGAGTCTGTAAATCAGAAGATCATATAATAGGGGATTTAACTTTCCAGACATTGACTGTAACTTGTGGGTTGGCCACTCACATATTAGAAAGTCTTTTGTGGATCTACTAGATGACTGTTTTCTACAGCAATATGTTGGAGAAATGACAAGAGCAAGTAATACACTTGATCTGATTATCAGCAGTGATCACAGTGTATTGATTAGGGATTTACTTAAAGGTGTAACTACCATAAAGGGTACAGGGAGGGGATTTTACTTTCATAAAGGTGACTACAGCGGCCACAAACAGTTTTTAAATTCTATACATTGGGTAACATCATCAACTGATGATGTTACCATTAGCAAATTCTAAATGGGAAGCATTCAAAGAATTAATGATAGAAGCTACTAGGCTTTTCACACCCACCATGAAATACTCTTCAAGGTACAGGCCTAAATGGATGTCAGATGAAGTGATGAAGCTCGTGGCAAAGAAGAAAAGCACATGGGATGCATATACAGGTTGATCGTCACTAATCTGGCAGTGTTGGGACCTGTGGGGTGCCGGATCACTGGTGGTTATTTTAGCACAAACAGTTCACCCAACAGCTAACCACCTCATCCTACCTTTAACACGTTGACTGCCAATCTAGTTTAAGAAAAAAATTTCCCAGGGACCAAAAAATATTTAGCAAATAATTTGATTAGTAATTCCAAAATAAACATTGTAAATGTCAGTGTTGTTGTTTTTTCGCTTAAAAAAAAATAATATATATATATAAATAAAAAAAGTCTTTTTTTATGTCACATACATTGGCCGACATGGCCCAGTAGGTTACTTTATTTCTTGAAAAGCCGTGTCAGCCACATATGTGCGATGTTATTACGGCATATATATGAAGGTCATAACCTTCATATATATGCCGTATAACATGATTAGTTTATTGCACGTGCAATAAAATAAACTCTCAAACGTCGCAATAAGCTGTTATTGTTATTAGCCATATGGTTCAAGGAAACCTGAGGCTTATGCTGCACAGCCAAAAAAAAAAAAAAAAAAAAAATTCTGAATTACCGAGAGAGAGAGAGAGAGAGAGAGAGAGAGAGAGAGAGAGAGAGAGAGAGAGAGAGAGAGAGAGAGAGAGAGAGAGAGAAGGGAATCACCAAGAAAGAGAAAAATGATGATATACAGCTCAGGACTCTGGGTGTGCCAAGCCCATACTCACCAGATGTGAGCCGTGGGGTAAATTTGTCAGTATTGTTAGAGATTTTGTGAAAACAAGTTCATTAGCGTACTGTATTATCCATCATATTGTGTTGGTTTTCTGCAAATTTGTATAAGTGTGTTGTTAAAAAAAAAAAAAAATCTAAAAAGCAATGGCTAAAATAAAATTACTAAAATAAGAGGAACTGAGAGAAATTGCTGGAATTTATAATTAAGCAGATTTAAACTTCTCATGGACACACCGCTGTCAAGTTTTTCCGAAGTTCAACTTTATCCGTTACGGACAATGTACGGTGTTTCACTTTACACCACGAGAGGCACTTCCTTTATGCATTGGAACAATGGGTGGGGCTAAATGTGAGCAGGTTATAATAATAAATGAGTTCGCGCCAACAGCTGATGCTGCAACCAACGCTACCAAAACAGTAGCAGCAGTTCGGTGCGCCGACCTGGGAAATTTGAAATTACGCTCACTGATACTGTGTGCAAATTAGCGTGGAACCGGATTATCGGTGGCTGGATTAGTGATGGTTGACCTGCATATTATATGCATCCCTTGTGCTTTTTATATAAGTAAAGAAGCAAAGACTTCTTTATTTATATAAACTCTAGAAGGAAGGGGATGAATCAAATTAGTCCACTCGATACTGATGGTTTGGCTGTTGATGATCCGGCTCAGGTTTCTGACAAACAATGAGTATTTTGAATCTACATTCACACATGAGAAATTCTTTAAGGAAGTGGAGGTCAGAAGATTATCAAACTCTAACAGGGAGCTAAATGATTTTGTAATAACTGAGGAGAAATTGTTGGAGTTAAACTTAAGAAAGGCACCTCGGGTGGATGGAATGTGCAAATGTATCCCCAATTCACAAAATAGGATTGAAGGGTAATGCGTAATTACAGACCTGTTTAACTTCTGTTCCAGAGAAAATAATGGAGTCACTGGTAAAAGAAGTAATGCAGGATCATCTATACAAGGCCACAATTATACTTCAGACACAGCATGGGTTTGTTAAGGGGAAACCTTGTTTGATCAATTTGAATGGATACTATGAGGTGGTCACAAAGGAACTGAATACCAAAAATAATTTTGATATCACATATTTAGATTTCAAGAAAGCTTTCTGTACTGCTGCTGCACATAAAAGACTGCTGTACAAATTGGGACAGTGTGGTATTAAGGGCAAGTTGCTGCTATGGATAAAGGGATGGTTGAGCAGGAGAAGACAGAGAAGTAATCAATGGACATTGTGCTCTTCATGGACTAATATTATTAATGGAGTTGCCCAGGGTTTGGTGTTGTGCCTATTGTTGTTTTCTATATTTATCAATGATGCTGATGAAGGCATATCAAGCTTAATGTCTAAGTTTGTAGATTATACAAAGTTAGGCAGAGTGGTTAATCACAGTGATAGTATGGTACTCTAACAGGATCTAGAAAAGTTAGGCAGTTGGGCTGAGAAATGGCAGCTGAAGTTTAACATTGATAAATACAAAGTACTGCATATGGGTAGCAGTAACCCCAGAGTAAAGTACCAACTGTGTAGTACTATACTAAGGTTGTGGAAAATGAAGTTCTCTGAGCAATACAGATAGGCTGCCAGGACAACTCATGGGGTTTTGTAAATGATATACAAGAATTTTTCTAGCAGGAATGAGGTGATTTTTCCATTGTATAAGGCAATGGTCAGGCCACATGTTGACTAACTGCATACAGGTCTGGAGGTCTCATTTTAAGAAGGACTTGCTGGAATGAGTACAGAGAGGGGCAATGGGATTGGTGAGTAGAACAAAGAGGGTACTATTAACAAGAAAGGCTTCAGTTCTGAAAATTGCAGTGTCTGGAGACTAGGCACTTGCGAGGTGATTTGTTTGAGTTTAAGGCTTTGATGCTCAATCCAGTCAAAGCTAATAGGATTCTTCCTCTTTTTCAGTCCACACACACACACACACACACACACACACACACACACACACACACACACACACACACACACACACACACACACACACACACACACACACACACACACACACACGAGGGGGCACAAATTAAAATGGAAGAAGTATGGTTGGAGAATAGAAGTGCAGAAATTTGCCTTTAGCCAGCGGGAGGTTGATTGCTGGAATAAACTTCCATCCATTGGTTGTGGAAGTTGATAGTTTAAATAAATTCAAGGAAGAACTATATATAAACTGATGTAGGGAATGAATAGGTGGAATGGGATTTGTCTTCTTTCTTTTTTTCTTTTTTTTTTTTTTTTGCTGATGCTGTATAAGCTTGCTTTCTTGAATCATTTGCCACTGCTAATGCTACTTTAATCTAATCTAAAAATTGTCATGCCAGTGAAACATGCATGCTAATTTTAATGATAAAGGATATTTGCAATAGAACAATAAAATTTCTATAAAGTTTCTAAATAGGTTATTGAATTTCAAAATTTACTGGGTTTATCAACTAAATGTTTTGTGTGTAGATCATCATAATAGACCTCCCCTTAATTATTACAGCCATTTAGTCTAGATGATCCTGCAATGCTTCTTTAACCAGTGATTCCATTATTTTTCCCAGAACACAAGTTAAACTAACAGGTCTATAGTTACCTGTTTGGTTTTTTTTTTTTTTTTTTTTTTTAGGAGCATTAGCAACTAAGGCCATATAGCTCTGGGGATATGCGGTGGTCACTCCCTGACATTTCTGCATCTTCTGTATTTGGTGATCATGGGCTCGAACCCCGTTCTAGTCAAGAAGCATGTGCTATGCACTGCTGCTCCTGCCCACCTGGCTATGGAGGTGCCAAAGTTATTTGTGTCACCTTTTGAACTCACTTTATGAATTGGTGATACATTTGCACACCTCCAGTCCATGGGGACCTCCCTGGAATCCAAGGAAGCTCTCATAATTATGGCTAAGGGTTTGCTTACTTCCTTTGCTGCCTCCTTTAATATAACTGGATAGATCCCATCCACCCCAGGTGCCTTCCTTATGTTAAACTTCAACAACTTCTCCACTTTGCTCTCAGTTATTACAATATCACTTAGCTCTATGTTAGAGTTTGATAAACTTCTGGCACTCCCCCCATTAAATAACTCCTCATGTGTTAATGTAGATGCAAAATACTCATTCAGTTTATCAGCTACTTGAGCATGATCATCAATAGTCAACCCATCTATGTTAAGTGGTCCAATCTGATTCATTCCTTTCCTTCTAGAGTTTATATAAGTAAAGAACCCTTTGATGTTTTTCTTTGCATCCTTTGCCAAAGATTTCTCGTATTCTGCCTTAGCCTGCCTAACCTCCTTTGTGACTTGATTACAGACTTGTTTATACTTGCCACAGGCTTCTGTGTCAGCTGATACTTTATATGCATCCCATACATTTTTCTTCTCTGCCACGAGCCTCATTAATTCATCTGACATCCATTTAGGCTGCAGCCTTGAACAGTATTTCTTAGTTGGAATGAAAAGCCTAGTAGCCTCCAAAATTAAGTCCCCAACGGCTTCCCATTTAGAATTCAATGTTGGTAACATCATCAGTTGATCCCACTGTACAGAATTTAGAAACTTTCTGAGACCTCTGTAGTCACCTTTAAGAAAGCAAAAGCCCTTTCCTTTAGCCTTGATGGTAGTTACATCTTTAAGTTTTTTTTTTTTTTTTTTTTTTTTGATTTGGTAGTTGTTGGCGCATCGGCTTCTGTGGCCATATTGCACCTCCCAATGTTTTTGCAGTACTTTGATCCAAGCCCGAGGCGGGAATCGAACCCGCGACCTTTGGGTTGCCGGGCAGGTACTTTACCCACTCGGCTAGCCCGGTCGGCACATCTTTAAGTAATTTCCACATCAGTATATTATGATCATTGTCACCCAGTGGTTCTTTTATCTGCAAAATTTGTAATGAATGAATAATCACTGCTGATAATCAGATCAAGAGTATTACTCCCTCTGGTTGCCTCTCGAACATGTTGCTGTAGAAAACAGTCATCCAATAAATCCATAAAAGTCTTGCTAGTGTGCAAATGACCAACCCACAAGTCACAGTCAATATCTGGAAAGTTAAAATCTCCCATTATAAGACATTCTGATTTACTGGCCCGGTCTATTTCTCTGCACAATTGCTCATTATACTCATCATATTTATTAGGTCTATAACACACACCTACTCTCATTTTACCTTTCCCGGTGCTTATTTCACACCAAACAGACTCAACGCTGCATTGTCCATCAACATCAATTGGATGTACTTCCTTAGATTTTATGTGTTTCTTAACTAACAGCATAACCTCTCCTCCCTTTGTGTCTTTCTTGTACACATTGTACAAGAAAGACAGACTCTCCAAATTCCAACTCTGCACTGCCTATATTTATGTGACACCACGTCTCTGATATCCAAACAATATCTGCCTTTGATGTCTTGACTAGCACTTCAAGCTCATCAAATTTATTAACTATACTCCTAGCATTGGTGTACATGCATGCATACATGTACCTGTTCCTACTCTTGGTTACCCTAACACAGCCCATGTATTTACTTGTTCCACTATGACTCCCAACAGACCTGGAAATCTCCATTATTGCTTTCCAGGCTGCTGCTCATTCTAATTGAAGCAGTGCAGGAATAATTTTTCCTTTGCCTTCGGCCACTGTTAACCTTTTAGTCTGTGTATCCCCCCAAGCTAGAAGTTTTCCGGGGGGGGGGATATTATAATCTATATCAAGAAACAGTTTTCAAAAATAGCGTAGAAATATCTGAAATTATTACATAATTACAATTTCAGATATCATGAAATTAACAATAAATGAAGAATAAAAATCACACTAATGTGATTTTTGTACTTGGATATTTATCACTATCACAAAACATGTAAATGTTGGCAAAATGTTTGGTCATATTTTGGGGATTATAGACTGTCAGTTTCAATTTTTCTTTTGATTTTTATATATTTCATTTGAAAAGCAGTTGTTTCCACTTATAAGTGCTCCAATTATAGACATTTCAGAGATCATTAATGAGGAAGATTCTCTGAATATATGATACTGACTTATATTCAGAGAAATAACAGAAAAACAAAAAACACAAGTCTTCCACAGGAACAATGAATCACTATAGTTTAGTATTTGATTATGGAATAAGAAATAAAGTTTAAACATAATTTTTTTTTTTTAGGGAAGGTCATCACAGGCCACATGAAAAGTGATGATCACAACAAAAGCAGCAAGCAAAACTTAACTTTGCAAACAAAGCTGTTTGCAAAGTGCTTTGTTGAATCTCTTCTAATTAAAAAAAAAAAAGTAGTAATCCCTTGGCTGCATTTCAACAGAAACAAAGATTTAAGATCATGTATGTACATTTATATTTTTTGTGTACTTCTGGTATGTAATGCAGAGTCTCGTACAGTACGTAAACATATTTAAATTTTCAAGGTTGTTTCAAAAAAGTCATTATAATGTGTATGTTTATATAAAAATTATCTTAAAGTCATCCAGATTCTGCTCTCTCTCATCTTCATTTTTAAGTAATTGTAAATGCAGCAATTGTAGATGGCAGCAATAAAAAAGCTTTTGAAAATCAGAGGAGGAGATCAATCAGCCATTTCTGTACAATTTTGCACTTAAAATGCTAAACAAATTATGAAATCCAGAATTTGATGAAACTGAATCATATAATGTAGAAATACATGCAAAGCCAAAAATAAGCCAGGACAAGTATTCATTTTTTATGATTTATTTATCTATTTGTTTGATTTATTTTTTACAAATTTAAAAAATAAATTTAGTGATATGATTTTTAACAATTAATTTCATTATAACGTTGGCAATGAAATCAAAATAAGAACAAACTAATATTTAAAATCATTTATTAATTTTTCATTTTTACAAAATTTTAAATTTCCATGAAGAAAACTAATTTGACAGAGCCAGTGCCATTTAAACCCCCCCCCACATGAGCCCATGGACTTTCAAGAAAGTCACTCTCAAAGAGTTAAAAACTTAAGATGATCCTTTCATCAAAATGGATTGAGCAAAATGTATAGGAAATTCAAAGAAACAAATGCTTTGTGTGCAGCACTCACTAGTGGATGCCTAACAGTGACAGCTGAGAGAATCAGTGTTGTTCTGGGTGATGATGACGTTATGCACACTTTTCCACTGAGTGCTAGAGTAGCATTGTAACAACTATCCACTGAATATTCAGAAAGTGCTTCTATTTCTTCTTCATTAGTCAACTTTGATTACCCAAAACACACTGACTCTATGGTTTTTTGGTTAGGATAAAAGTGAATGTGTGTGCATGCATGTGTGTGTCTGTGTGTGTGTGTGTGTGTGTGTGTGGCCTTAGATCTTATGCACTGACAAGGCTTATTTCTGGCTAATGGCACTGCGAATATCCAAAACTGTTGGGTATGGGGACCACTGGCATCCATGTGTTGTCAATGAAGTTCCTCTCTCTCAGTGCTGCATAATACCATTTGACGTAGGTTCATTGCAAACTTCATAAAATGGACCATTCTTCTGGGTGCCTCTGTAGCCAGGTGGGCAGGAGCAGCAGTGCGTAGCACACGCTTGTTGATTAGACTGGGGTTCCAGCCCGTGACCACCAAATACGGAGGATGCAGAAAGGTCAGGGAATGACCACCGCATATCCCTGGAGCAATATGGCCTTAGTTGCTAATGCTCCTAAAAACCAAATAACAAAGAAACAACAACCATTCTTCTTAGAAGAAGTTCAAGCACACTTGTGATCTCCAACACCATATGATTCCTATTCTTTGACCGGGAGGAATAAATCATTTTGGACACTATTTTTATGCAGGATGGAACTCTCCCACACACTGCTCATTTGGTAAAACAGCACCTTCAGACCAGATTTAATGCATTTCATGGCACTTTTCAATGCTTGGTCATCTTGCTCTCCTTGTAACCTCTGATTATGGGAATATCTCAATGACAAGTTTATCACAGCAATATCCAGCTCTCGGTTGATCTGGATGACAATGTTTGTCCAACAGCTGACCATGCTGTTCTATGTTTTCCAGCGTATCCTGAAAGAGGCCTCTGAGGTCGGGAAAACTCATGTCTAAGAATATATAAATTCATACACCGACCATTGAATAAAATTTAAAATTTAATATGACTACAATCTTTACACAAAAAAAAAAAAAAAAAAAAAAAAAAAAATATTTACAATAAACTATTACGGAATGCTAAAAACTGTAATAAAAGATCATTTACAATAAAATTTTCTAAAATATAAAACATTAAAAGGGCTAAAAATCTGAAGCTTTCGGGAGCGTCAGCTCCCTTCTTCAACAGTGATATGACTTCCTGCAACATCTCCTTAAGTAGCAGGCTCACGGTACCTCCACACGTGGTATTTCTCCACGTGGTTCAATCGGCACATGGTCAGAACTGGAAGCGGAAATGTCTCGGGAACGTGGCAAAGAATATCGTTCATCCGACCTTAATATAATTGTTTCAAAGATAGGATTAATACGTATACCTCTATCTCTGTTTATTGTATTCCTACTGGATGTACTAATCCGTAAACCCTCGAGCCATTTACGCTCCCAGTATCCATGTGCACGATCCAAAATAATAGCGTCCTCCGGGGAGATTTGATGCTGCTTCTCCCAAAAATGTTCGGCCACAGCAGACTTGTTGTATTCAGCGGTTCTTATGGCATTTAAATGTTCCCCCAGACGATCCCTGAGCCGTCGTTTTGTTTTCCCCACATAACACTCCCCACAATCCGGGCATTCTATTCTATAAACCACTCCACTACTAAGATCTTTTGGTACGCGGTCTTTGACCTGAGAGACAGCTGTGCACAGCGTGTCCCATAACCCCGTAAAATTCTTGCTAGATGTTCAGTAAGGCCCGGATAGTAGGGGATGTATGCGGTGGCTACCGGAACGAACGACTCCTGGTACGCGGTCTTTGACCTGAGACACAGCTGTGCACAGCCTCTGCCCAGGAAGCTGTACACAGCGTGTCCCATAACCCCGTAAAATTCTTGCTAGATGTTCAGTAAGGCCCGGATAGTAGAGGATGTATGCGGTGGCTACCGGAACGAACGACTCCCTACGTTCGGACACTCCTCTACTATATCTATCCAGGTTCCTCTGGGGGTATCCGCACTTTCTAAGTTCTGCCGTGACACGATTAATTTCTTTTTCTTTATCCTCAGAAGTGGTACAGTGTGATCTTACTCTGTCAAATAAAGCTTTTGCAACACTATTCTTATATTGTCCAGCTTGTGCTGAATTGAAATGGGTGTATTGACCTCTACACATGGGTTTTTTAAAAACTGACGTCTTAAGTCTAAAACCCACCCTGGAGATCAATACATCCAAAAATGACAGGGTACCACCCGTTTCCACCTCTGAGGTAAATTGTATAAATTGGGAGAAGCTATTAAGCCAGCAAACGGCATCATCCTCCCTCCCCTTCTGGACCAGGGCAAAGGTATCATCAACATATCTTCTCCAATTCCTAATAGGAAACAAACACCCACTAAAAACCCTACTTTCCAACTCCTCCATGGCCAGATTGGCCACGGTGGCACTAATGGGTGAACCCATGGCAGTACCGCGAACCTGCTTATACATAGTTCCTTGAAACAACATGGTAGTACTAGCTAGACATAATTCTACCCCGGTGCAAATGTCTTCCACACCGAGAAGTGATCTATTACCAAGGGAGGCATCCCTGGTCAATGCCATTTTTACACAATATACTGCATGACTAATAGGAATACATGTAAATAAAGATATAACGTCAAAAGAGATCATGCTCTCATCATCATTTATTTTCCAGCGTGTTTGCAGTAAGCTATCACAATGAGCAATTTTATCTTACAATCCACAGCTTTGTCTCTGGGGTCTAAAATTTTGTTTCTAAACAAAAATAAGAAAAAAAAAAAAAAAAAAAAAAGGATCAACTCTTTATTAAAAAAAAAAAAAAAAAGAAAAGTCCTTTGTCCAAAAAATCAGTGGCAAAAAAAAAAAAACAGGACAAAGATTTTGTTTGGATATATGTGTAAGAAAACACAAAATAAATAAATTCATCCCAAGCCTAACTTTTTTGCCTTTTCCTATCACAGCTTGTGCTAATTTATTTCCTTCAAAATAAATTGTCTGCAATGCTTCTGCTTTTTTTTTTTTTTTAAAGAGAAAACAAGGATGTGGATCAGCAAGGGACATAAAATAGTCCCTTACTAAAAATGACTTTTTTGTAAATTGCAGAATCTAGAAACTAGGCACCCTTGAGGAGACTTGATTGAAGTGTTCAAGGGTATTCAAGATTTAATATTCAGTACTGTTATTTTTATTATTTTTAATAAACTGAGTTCTTTTAGTGGCATGGTGCAGATGACGTAAACTGAAATGGTGAATAGTGAAAATTTAAACACTTCAATCTGCACTGAGTGTAATTTAATTTTTAAAGGACTGCAGATCATTTTTATGTTTCTCCCACTTCTTGTGACTGAATTTATGTTCTTATTATACCATTAGCTTTACACACTAAGACCTCACACACCAAATGCTGATGGCATCCTTACTTTTTCTTGGACAACATACACAAGGGGGATATAAATTTAAATTGGAAAAGGATGGTTGCAGAATAGATGGGAGAAAATTTGCAATGCACAATTGCCAGTATATATGAATCAAATTTGCAACCTCACTTACATTCATAACAAGCTAACCTAATCAGGTACAGCCAGATAAGATTTAAAGTATTGCCTTGTGGTAATAAATTTTTTTGAAAGTCAACTCTATCCAAAGATACCCTGTCTGGTCAAAACATTATGACAACTCCCATGTTTTTGCAACTGGCTATTCCTTCCTACCCAGTGTCACAAGTGTCATGGAATGCGGCTCATGTAAAGTACTTGATGGACATGGGCAAGGTATGTGATCTGAAAGACTTTGAAAAAGGAATGATTGTCAGGAGCCAGCTGAAGGGTGGCAGTATTATAGAAACTGCAAATCCTGTGGGCTGTTTGCAAAGTGCTTAGTGTTCCAATTGTGGAACACCAAGCACTTTACAAATGGATAGTACCCATGCCTCATTGATGGTCATGGTGAATGTAGGCTGTTTCACCTTGAATGAGCTGATAGATGTAAATCAGTGGAACAGTTGACCATGTACTTGAACCAAGGGACCCCAGCAATGTTTCCAAGACCAAGACTCAATGAACTCTCCTCTGTATGGGTCTCTGGAGTAGCATTTATGCTACTCCAGGGTATTTATGCTTATGGCTACCCAACGATGCCTAAAGTGTGCATCCAAACAGAATCACTGGATCACTGACTGGAAAAAAGTTGCCTTTTATGATGAAACATGTTTCTTACTATGTTGGAGACAGTAGATCCACAGGTTTCACAATATCTTCCCAGATGCTGTGACAACCAGTGGAGAGGTATCATTCCAATATCCTGGTCCAATAGAAACATGCAGGTGGTGTCAGTGTTTTTGTATGGGGGATGTTTTCCTGGAATATCTTAGAGCCCTCATATCAAGACTGTACTCTGAATGCTATTCATTGTGGCTGATAAAGTACACCCCTTCATGGTGACTGTTTTTCACCATGATAACATGCCCTGCCACACTGCTGGTATGGTTTAAGAGTGGCTCACCAAATACTGAACACAACTTTCAAATGTTACTTTTGTCATTGAATTTGCTGGATATTAATCCCCTAGAACATTTCTGGGAGTATATGGATCAACATGATAGAATCCTGGTGACATGTTAAAACATACTTCCTGCAATGTTCAGAAGTTTTATAGAGTCTAAGCATTGCTGTATGGTGGCACCACTGGTGACATTCCCTTTATTAGGTAGATGGTCATAATATCTTGATTGAACAATGTATCTTATAAATGTTAAGGATTAGTACTATGATTACACATTTAGTATACTTTACAATGCAAATGCAATGTAGTTGTCATTTTACTTTATCCAGAGGTCAAAATAAAGTTCCAGTTTAATATTCAGTAGTGTTATTTTTTTTTAATCAGTAAACATTCAATTTTTCCATCAAAAGAACTGAGGAAAAACTGGTGGGTGAGGGCTGCATATGTCTGAATTTCATCACATATATACCCGAACATAAGTTTTCTTTTATACATTACTACTGCTTCAACTGTTATCACTACGATTATAATATCCTTATTTACAATGTCAGTTAGTCATTTGCACAAATGCAAAATTACTTAATTTCATATTTAAAAATTGATATGAAATTTTTTAAATAAGAAAAATATTTAAAATTTTTCATAGATCTCTTGTTAAAGAAGCATAATAACCCTTGCTTAATACAAATATACAGAAAACAAACAGACACATGCTTTATTATAAAGTTTAATTTTAATCAACCCACATATACAAAAGTAGCCATTCTTAAAAGTTTCATCCTTAGGGCTTACAGACTATGCAAAGATCAAGCACTCAATAGACAAATGAACAGAATTTCCCAAATATTTAACAACAACAGGTACCCAAAAAAATGCATAATAAAAACAACAAAAGAAAAATATCTCAACACATAGGAATCTAACAAAGAACTAGAAAAAGAAAAAAGTATACCGCTATCCCCAATGTCTCCAAAATTGGAGAACAGATTAAAAACATAGCCAAAAAATATGGGTTGTACACCAAGTTTACAAGAACTAACACTATTAAAAACATGACAAACCCTGGCCACTTCATCCCTGATGAAGACTCTTTCCACCAAACACCTTGTATACAATTTACAATGTAAAGACTGCCAAAAATCATATAATGGACAAACTGGTAGAAGACTGTTCAAAAGAATTAAAGAATATAAATACAATATAGCCAATGGCCAAATAACAAAATCGGATCCAGCTTTCCATGCCTGTTGCGAGGATCATCAATGAGATTTTTACAACACCTTGGTCCTAACCACCAACAGATACAGAAATCGCAGACTAAACAAAGAATTGTTCATTATCGGCATAACAAACAATATTAACCAAAACAAAAGAATGTAGATAAACAATAATCACATATTTTCAAAAGCAGAGTATTAGAGAAGGTAAAAAACAAAAATAAGGACCACAATAAGTATATCCCGAAAAAAGAATCCCCATCCACCTCTTCTAAGATGACCTTGGACCCAACCACACAATTAAGATGTTCATAAAGGTTATCTGCCAAAACAGATGTCAAATTTGAAAATTTCCAAACCCCTACACTCTCATTTTAAATACCTTCACCCTCAGCAACAAACTAATCTAAGAATGGCCCCGGGAGACCTTAACCTGAGTTTTAATTCCAAACTTTTAGTTTAAGAGTACAGTACAGAACATATAAATATAATGAATTGTAAACCACTTTCTTGGTATGTGAGGCTGATGGTATTGTAAGAACAGCATTACAGGAGTGTAATGCTGTTCATAGTTGTCGATTTTTTTAATGTTAATTGATTTATTATCTTATAAACCAAATTAATAACTAATGTAAAATTATTTAAAACTGTGAAAACTTAACTCTTTATCATGGTTGCTAAGAGCTATTTGTTAACTTAGCTCTTCTCAAAATACACTGAAAGGATAAAATTCATGGGATACCTGGTTCCTGGGCAATGCAACAATGTCACCCCACTTGCTAGTGGATGAATCCACTGTTTGGCAGGTATATAGGTACACTGCATTCATGTAGATGGTAATTCGATGTCAGTATGGATAAATGTTGTAAGTTAACTGACTTTGAAAGAGGGATGATAGTGGTTGCCCGATGTATGGGCCACTATCACGGAGGCGGTACAGAAATTGCACTATCCCCGTTCGTCAGTATCAAGAATGTATCGGGAATACGCCATTTCCCCAATAAGATCTCATCGTAGACAGCGCTGAGGGTGGAGAGAGGTGGTGAATGAACGTGGCCGTTAATGTCTGTCTCACATTGTTTCAGCCAACTGAAGAGCGACAGTGGCACAAATCAATGCCATCTTCAACAAGGGAGGTGCCAGTAACATTTTCACCAAAACCATCAGACGACCATTAGCCACAACAGGTTATGGGACACCATGATGATATCCCATAACCTATTAGCCACAATAGGTTATGGGATATCCCAGGTTAGTCTTATAGGAGAGTGTGCATTATAGCAGCAGAAGCATTTCCTGAATTTCTGTGTAATGCAATTCAAGATGGTGAATTCACATATGGACAGTTGTACAACTGTGACAAAACAGTGCTGTACTATAAACTTCTCCCCAACAAGTCAATGGATATTTATCAGCCAAAAAAAAAAATAAAAATAAAAATAAATAAAAAATAAAAAAAATTCCCATTTCACACATCTATTTGCTCTAAAAGTTTGTCCAGTTCTTCCTTGAATTTATTTAAGCTATCAAACTTCCACAATGACAGATGGAAGTTTGATCCAGCAATCAACTATTTGTTGGCTAAAGGCAAATTTCTGCACATTTATTCTACAACTCTTTACTCAATTTCAATTTATTCCCCCTCAGGTTTGTAATCTGAGCAAGAGGAAGGATCCCATCAGCATTGAGCCTGCTCAAACCATTCAAGGCCTTATACACCTCAATCAGATCACCTCACAGGTGCCTAGTCTCCAGATGCTGCAATTTGCAGAACTTTAGCCTTTCTTGGTAAGAGGATCCCTTCATTCCTCTTACCAATCTTGTTGCCCTTCGCTGTACTTGTTCTGGCAACTCTACATCCTTCCTAAAATGAGGCCTCCAGACCTGCATGCAGTATTCAAGGAGCCGCCTGACCATTGCCTTATACAAAAGGATAATCACCTCTTTATCCCTACTAGCAAAATTCCTGTATATCATTGACAAGACCCTATGATCTGCTCTGGCAGCCTGTCTGCACTGTTCAGAAAACTTCATATCAGTGTATTGTATTAGTTAAGTAAACTTGATAGCAATTGTAAACTGCTGGAATAAATGCATTGGAAAATGAGATCAATAATAATAACTTTAAATTAGTAGCATTTTTAGAAAAAGAAGCAAAGGCTGCTTGTAAGGTACTTGGCAACAGTCTTGCAGCAAATGACCCGCTGTCTGGATTGATGTGAATGCGGAAGCTATAGTGGCACATTAACTGAGTGAGGAAGAAATCATGGAGCATTGTCTTCTCACTGTTCTCTCTGTGAACAGTGAGAAGACAATCAACAAACAGAAGGTCAGTGACATAGGGAACGTGACTCAGAAGATAATGGATGATTGTGTAAGGAAAAAACACCAGAAATTAACAGTGCTTAAGAATACTTGTGTCAGCCTTTGATCCACCTTCACAAAGGAGGATCAAAGGCTCACACAAGTAATTATAGACCTGTGAGTTTAACTTCTGTTCCAGGAAAATTAATGGAGGCACTAGTTAAAGAAGCACTGCAGGATCATTTAGACAAGACTTCAGTTATAGCTCAGACACAGCATGGTTTTGTTAAGGGAAAGTCTTGCCTGACCAATTTGATTGGATATTATGATGCAGTCACAAAGGAACTGGATGCAGGGAATAACTTTGATATTATATACTTGGATCTTAGAAAGGCTTTTGATACTGTTGCACAAGGAAGACTGCTGCACAAATTGGAGCAGTGTGACATTGGAGGCAAATTGCTGCTGTGGATAAATGGGTGGCTGAGGGGGAGAAGACAGAGAGTGGTAATCAATGGACACTGCTCATCGTGGACTAATGTTATTAGTGGAGTCCCTCAGGGCTCACTGTTGGGTCCATTATTGTTTTCTGTATTCATAAATGATATTGATGATGGTATATCAAGCTTAATGTCGAAGTTTGCAGACGATACAAAGGTAGGCAGGGTTGTTAAGGACACTACTGACACTATGCTGCTGCAACAGGGTCTGGAAAGGATGAGCAGATGAGCTGAGAGGTGGCAAATGAAGTTTAACATTGACAAATGTAAAGTACTACACATGGGAAACAGCAACCCCGGAGCAACGTATCAACTCTGTGGTACTACACTGACAGTGGTAGAGAATGAAAGGGACCTGGGGGTGGTTGTGAAGGCAGATATGAAATTCTCTGAGCAGTGCAGACGGGCTGCAAGAGTAGCTCATGGTGTATTGTCAATGATATATAGGAATTTTTCTAGCAGGGATAAGGAGGTGATTATTCCCTTGTATAAGGCAATGGTCAGGCCACTCCTAGAGTACTGTATACAGGTCTGGAGGCCTCATTTCAAGAAGGATGTAGAGCTGCTGGAACGAGTACAGAGAAGGGCAACAAGATTAGTGAATGGAACAAAGTGGTGCTCTTACGAAGAAAGGCTTAAGTTTTGCAAATTACAGTGTCTGGAGACTAGGAACCAGTGAGGTGATCTGATAGAGGTGTATAAAGCCTTGAATGGTTTGAGCATGCTCAATGCTGATGGGATTCTTAATCTCGCTCAGAATAATCACTTGAGAGGGCATAAATTCAAATTGAGGAAAGACAGATGTAGGATAGACGTGCGAAAATTTGCCTTTAGCCAGCGGGTGGTTTTTAGAACAGACTTCCATCCCTTGTCGGGGAAGTTGATAGCCTAAATAAGTTTAAGGCTCAGCTGGACAGGTATTTTGAACGAACAGAGGGGTGAAGTGGAAGTGGTTTTTTTTTTTTTTTTGGCTGATGCTGCATAAGCTTGCTTTTTTGCATCAAATGCCTCTACTAATGCTAATGCTAATATTAATAAGGCAATGGCGTGGTTATAACACCAGAGTGATAGTGAATATCTTCATTTATTACATCTGACCACTATTAAGAATTAGGTACTGAAAAAATGCAATTCCATAACAGCATTGTAAAATTAGTAAAATGTAATGGGAATGATAAACTTCAAGAGGTTGATTAAACGTTTTTACTCACATTTATAAATTTCAAGCTAATTCCAGAAATAGAAGAAATAGTTAAGGTTTTAATACTAAAATATAAATCGTCTATAGCTTATATTGAGAAAATTTAGTCATTTTTGATTAACTAAATATTGATCAAATATTTAAATTAATTTTTTAAAAGAAGAGAATACAGCAGAGCCAGTGGAAGCAGTAACTAAAATAAATTTAATAAGTTTTAACACGACAAGTAGCTTTCGGGGTAACGAACTCGCTCCTTAAAACTTATTAAATTTATTTTAGTTACTGCTTCCACTGGCTCTGCTGTATTCTCTTCTTCTAAACCATGGAAACCAGTGACACAGGCCCATTCTCTTTAATTTTTTAATGTATTTACTCATCTAATATTAGTTTCCCCCAGAACTTTACCATTACCTTGTTTTCTATTATATATTGTTATACTATGAATACTAAATTGTGAGATAATCTTAATTGAACCCAATTACTTTCTTTCAGGATGTTTCACATCTGCACTTTCTCTAAATATAAATTGAGCAACACAACCATACAGTGGCTGCCAGCCACAGTATATAAGAAAAAAATGTTGACAATATTCACAAGGTTATTTGAAATTTGGATTTGTGGCCACAGTTAACAATGAAACAATGCCTATATGCCTCTTATGTGAAAAGACTTTTAGTAATGATGCTATGAAACCTTCAAAGATGAAAGAACACATTAAATGGATTCATTCTGATAAGAAAAACTACGATCTTAAAATTTTTAAGGTGCTGAAGAAAAAATTCAAAATTGGCCAAATTTAAATACATTTTTTCAAGCATCTGCTCATGCTGATAATGAAGGAGGACTGAAGGCATCATTCAATATCTCTTTTATTATAGCAAATAAAGGAAAGCGTATACCACTGGTGAGGAGATTATAATACCAGCAATTAAAGAGGTGACTGAAAAGATCATGAAGGATTCCTATCCTGTTTTAAAATACCTGCTATTAAGTGCAAATACAGTGCAATGACACATTGAGATGGCTGATGATGTGGAGAAAACCTTGGTGTCTGAGCTTCAAAATTGCAAATTCTCCATCCAACTTGATGAGTCAACTTTTGGCAGTTCAAATATTCTAATGACCTATGTTAGGTATTATAGCCAAAGCAAAAAATGTATTGTTGACAAGTTTTTATTTGCTAAGTATATGAAAGTTTATGGAAAAGGTTAGACAATTTTACAAATGTTTGGTTTGTTTGTTTGTTATTTGGTTTTTAGGAGCATTAGCAACTAAGGCCATATTGCTCCGGCAATATGCGGTGGTCATTCCCTGACCTTTCCGCATCCTCCGTATTTGGTGGTGACGGGCTCGAACCCCGGTCTAATCAAGAAGCGTGTGCTACGCACTGCTGCTCCTTCCCACCTGGCTACGGAGGCGCTACAATGTTTGGAAGAGTACTTTAAGAAAAGCAATGTTTCCCTCAACAATATAACTGCAGTGGCTACTGATGATGCACCAGCAATGGTTGGTTGTTATAGAGGATTTACTGGCCTTCTCAAAGAAAAGGTTCCGGAAGTACACCATTCAGTGTATGTTACATAGACACCATCTGTAGCAAAGAAACTCAGTGTAAGCTGCATGATGTCCTAAAAGTGTGTATCAGATCAATTAATAAAATCAAAGCGCATCCATTAATTCACATCTGTTTGCCATGTTATGCGAAAAAAATGAAACATTCAACCAATTACTTTTGCATACCAAAGTAAAGTGGCTGTCAAGAGGTGATAGTTTGCAAAGACTTGTTGATTTGTATGACACAACTTTGGAGCTTCTTACGGGCATAAATCCATCATTATGTGAAAAGTTGAAAAAGTGTAAGAACCATCTGTTCTATTTGGCAGACCTGTATTCAAAATTTAATGAAAGACCTGTATTCAAAATTTAATGAAGTACAGAACCGACTCCAAGGTAAAGATGTTACCATCATTCAAGCCCGCACAATTCTATTAGGGTTCTAAGTCAAGATAGGCATACATAGTTCTTCATTGGCATGCAGAGATTTTCAGTATTTTTCAAACTTAAAACAATTGGAAGGAGGAGGTAAAAAACTTTCAGATTGTCATTTGGAGATATACATAAAGTATCTTGAAAAATCAAGGGAAGACTTTAAAATATATTTCAAGGACTAGGAAGAAATGAATGTACCTGATCGGATCATTAAGCCATTTGATATAAATATCGAAAATGGAGGGTTAAACCAGGTTACTTAAACAATGAATTTATTGATGTGTATGTTTTTTTACTTGCGTTTCTGAACACTTGCATGGTTTAAGCCAGTTTTAGACATAAATGGCATTTTAACAAAATGCCATTTATGTGACTTGATGAGTTAAGATTAAAACTCACAAACTCAATATTAACGAGCTCATTAAAACCCATCAACATCATTAATCCTTTGCATTAATGATGTTCAATAAATATAATATTTAATATGATATATAAAATTCAATGAAGAATATGTTAATTTATTTTTAATGTTTTATTTTTACGGTGTGTTGTTTGGTTTTTAGGAGCATTAGCAGCTAATGCCATATTGCTCCAGGGATATGTGGTGGTCATTCCTTGATCTTTTTGCATCCTCTGTATTTGGTGGGCACGGGCTCGAATCCCGGTCTAATCAAGAAGCGTGTGCTACGCACTGCTGCTCCTGCCCACCTGGCTACGGAGGCGCCTTATTTTTACAGAGGAATTCAGAAAAAAAAAATGCAATAAATTTCAAAAAAATGAAAAGAGCTTAGAAAAAAATGGAGACTTCAAAAGTAAATTTTTAAATTAAAATAATATATACATCACAAATCACACCCCATTTAGAGCTTTATTAAATGTTTCCTACATTTTTCGATTTAAATTAAGAAATGCACCCTCTTTACTGCGATTAAATTCAAAAACAGTCCTTAAAATATTGTTATTTTTATTAAATGGTTGGGGTCGATGAAGTATAAAGGATTTCATTAAGGGGCCGTGACTCCAATAAGTTTGGGGACCCATGATCGAGACAGTTACTAAGGGTTTGCTCATACCCCACTGTTGTCTCTGATTCGCATTTTGCTTAGACAGATGTGTGTTGTGTTAATATCACAGCTGATTATACTGCACGTTTAGTCACTTTGCAACCGGCAATCTGATATCAATTGGGCTGGAAGCTTTCTGACTTCTATCTGTGGCATGAGGAGCTGGGAACACCAGGTATATCCTTTATCTGGGCTTCCCCCCCCCCCAAAAAAAGATTTAGAAGTTGACAACAGGGATAGTAGACAGGTCCTGGGGTTTCAGACCAAGTTTGAAAGAAAAGCAATTGGTGATAGTGAGGAGGATCATAATACAGTACACTGTCAAACCCCAAATAACAGCACATTGAGATTGGTGCCAAAAAAATAAAGCGGCAAGTCACGTGATTACTGTAATTGTTTAAGTTCGCAAAGCTGAAAGTGAATTCTGTACAGATATCACAGATTATACGCTGTTTTACATTTATTTTAAACTAAAAACCCCTCACTATGGCTCCTAATGTTAATAAACCTCATACAGAGAAGAAAAGAAGAATAATTAAGAACATTAAAGCTTAGTGACAAACGATATAAAAATAGAAAACAGAACACCCGTTCTGTTTTCTATTTTTATATCTCCTACGTAGGAGTGTATTAATGGCAGAGTATAATACTGGATCATTAACATGTTTGTTTTTTATGTGCAGTTAATAAAACTGCATTCTTAATCTCTCTTTTTATTTTTTAGCCTAATATTTTTGCATTAAATATATTTAAAATAAAATTTTCTAGATAATGGAAAAATCGAAATAATGGCATCTTGAATCCCCGAAGGTGCCATTATTTTGAAAGTCTACTGTAACTTACAAAGAAAATCCTGAACATCAAGAACAACCTTAAGGTTGGTTGGATGAGTAGGGATAGACAGATGGGGAGGCAGTACTATTGCATTTCATGCTGTTGTGTACATATACAAATAATCTGAGTGTAATTGTATGTTCTGCATCATGTGTGTGTGTGTGTGTTGGCATGGATTCAGGTATATATCACCTATATCACAACAGAAGTGAAGATATAGAAACATTTTATCTCACGCATAAAGTAGGGGTGTCAGCAAGAAGGAGGGGAGGGCTAATCCTCCAGGAATGGGTTGGGTGGAATAATTTATTACCACACCTAAGGAGTGGCTGTCAGCCTAAACCAAACATCCTCAGAATGTCAAGATCAAGTTTAGTTTCCCCAGTATGGATTAGCTGAGGTGGAATCAGAGGCTGGAGGTTCCTCATCATTATGGGGATCCTTCTGCATCTCCAATCATTTGTTCACACACATTCACTAATTCGTGGGTCTTTGTTGTGCGTTGTTGCCACAAGTTTCTCAGTCTCAGAAACTGCAGAGTTTCTTTCACTGTTTGCAACTTCCAGTCCCAACCTTCAGCAGCCAGCAGGGCACAGAGTGCCATGAGGCTGTGGAAGGTTGGGAATGCCCTACCAGTAACCCAATAATCACATAATTACTACTCAGGTCTCCATTCATAAATGCTCTAAATGTAAATAGATTATTCTTGTTTACAGCAATTTTCCTCTTGTTGTGATAAAGATTCTCTCTCGCATGTGTAAATGATTCTGCATAACTTTTTCCATAGAGCCAATAGAACTAGCACTTGTACACATTCTCTGCTAATAGCTGGATTTTCTGTCTTATGAATACCAATGTACTCCCACCTGAATTGCTTACAACATTTTATGACAGGAAAACACCAAGTATTCTTACTTATAGCACTCATCATCATATGAAGGTTTTTATTTAGGCTTTTTAAATAATAATAAATAATTAGTAAAGCTAAATGATACAAGGAAGTGGACTTCTTTTCTGCATCAGCTAAAGAAATAAAACCATATCCATACTATTCTCTCAAGGTAATTATCCAGTTCTATTTTGAATTGAGCTAGATTCACCACCTCTCACACTCTGGGAAGCAACTTATTCCAGAGTTTTACAACCTACTGCCTACAGAGGAAAGATGAACTACAAGAGTGCAAGTTTATGCACGTGTGAAGAAGATATGTGTAACAAACTTTTGTTATTCCATGAGATTTTTTACTCGTGCCCTCTGGTACTTGTCTCATCTGAGGAAGAACAGACTAAGCTGTATAGTTATCTCCATTCAGATGTAGAGTTATCAAACCTTGCAGAACATATCCTCTGTGTTGATGCACATGTCAAGTTGCACTCATCAGTAATCTGATAACCCTTCTCTAAACCCTTTCCTGAAGTTCTTTTTTAGGTGCACTCTCCACACCTGAATACAATATTCCAGATGCAGTCTAGCACCACCACCTTGCACAGAGGGATAATAATGTCCTGCTCTCTACTGGCAAAGGGCCTACAAATTATGAATGGGATACCATGAGAGAGACAACCTTGCAATTTCAATTTTTTTTAAATTGTTGTTCTTAACAGCTAAGTATACATGGTTATCCACCAACAGCCACATACACTTAGCTTAAGATTAGAGAATGGATTACTTTTTCATTGGCTATCATGCAGCCTATAAACTTTTAAAAAAGGGGATAAACCCCCCCCCCCATATAAATTGCAATAAGAGAACCACAGCAGACTGTTAGTTGCACAATGTGCAAGCTTAAAGGTTATGACTATTTTAATAAAGAGACAATACCTAATTTAAAAAAAAAATCAAACTAATACCTTTCTTTTAAGTCATCAAGACAACGTTGAAGATGAACCTCTCCAGCTGTTACTAATACATGCTCTCCAGATTCCTGAATAAGGACCTGAACACATGGATCTGCTTGATTCAGTAATCTCATTCCATGAACCAGTGCTGGCATATCATCTACAAAAACACAATGTCAAACACAAAAATGTATATATGCACAACTGCACATGTTCTCTACCAACTAAATATCAAGCCAAGCAAAACTTAAGGTGTCCAAGCTTGATATAAAATATATGTAATGTAACTATATATTTGAATACTACCTTTACATTATAGATAAATATTACTGGTAATACTTGAATATTACCTTTCCATTCTAGATTTACAGATAAATATCAGTGTCACTGGAGAGTTTTCACTTGATACTAGAGGTGCATGAATCATTTTGTATTGACATTTTGTTATAATAAATATCACTGAAAATTATTTCCAAAGGAGTAATAATTTATTTGTTCAAATACATTCTACTGAATTTTTCTAATATACTAATATTCTAATCTATGGAAATGGATTTTCATTTTATTTTACTTAAATACTGATAATGAAATCAATAATAAATGGAACAAAAGCAAACAATATGAAGGTCAAAATATTTGTTCACAGACCATCATTTTGAAAGCATATTGTATTTATAATACTATACTGTATAAAAGCTTTATTATCCACACTTCCAGAAATATTGTAAACTAAATATAATTTATCATGTTTACACGTATTAATTAATATGTAAATTTTTGTTTTTAATACTTAACTTTTTTTTGTGCATTAATATATATAAAAACACCTTTAGAGCAATTAATGTGAAGATTCAGGGTACTCTGAGTTAAATTAGTATTAGCGAAATAATGCAAGGAAGAAAGCTTATACAGCATCATTACTTGATACTAGAATGCTTCTGTAACCATTCTTCCTCAATCTGAATTTATGCCACCAGTTTAGTCTGAGCAGACAAAGGAAAGCCAGTAGCATCAAGCTTGTTCAATCAATTCAAAGCTTTAAATACCCCTGTCAGACCACCTCGCAAGTGTCTCATATCCCGATGTTGCAATCGGCAGAAGCATTTTTGGTAAGGGCATCCTTTTGTTTCCCTTACCAATCTTGTTGTTCTTCTCTGCACCCATTTTAGCAGATCGCCATCCTTCCTAATATGAGGCTTCCAGACCCTGTATACAGTTTTTTTTTTTTTTATGAAAACCCCAAACGAGAGGTATTAGAACCTATAGTACTTAGTACCATTGGGTTGGAAATTGAAAAGACAATTGAATGAATAAAGGAGGAAGATGAAAAGTTGGTTCTGTGAGTTTGAAGTTGGACAGTAAATGGATGTTGGCTGGTGGTGGCATGTGTTCGGACTGTTTTGAAAGAGGGAGAGTGGGAATTATAGAAGCCAATTCAGAAGAACAGTGCCTGACACTAATCAACCTAAAAGGCTCTGAAGAGAAAGTATCTGTAGAAAAGGCATGCAGTAGAAACAGTATGTCTATGAGACAGAGTGGAGAGACTCTGTTAGAGAGGAGTCATTGATTAATGACTCCTCTCTAACAGAGTGAACAGCTGTCTAGAAGAAGGACACCTCCGTAGCCAGATGGGCAGGAGCAGCAGTGCGTAGCACACACTTCTTGATTAGACTGGGGTTCGAGCCCGTGACCACCAAATACGGAGGATGCGGAAAAATCAAGGAATGGCCACTGCATATCCCCGGAGAAATATGGCCTTAGGCTGCTGACGAGGCTAGTAGGGGCCAGATGTGTTCAAAGCCGCTAAGTGGATTTTTCTTATTTATTGATTTGAAATTATTGTTTTTCTAAAACTTTTGATTTAAATTTAGTAGTATAGCATTATTTTGTGATATTTCTGATTAATCTGGTGTATTTATTCTTTACTCGGCCTTGTAATTGCATAAAAGTATCGGTAAGGGTATCAAATCCATGTGTTACACGTTACAACTCCGCTGAACAAGAAGTTTTTTAGCCATATTTAGCCGCTTATTGAATATTTTTTACAACAAATTATTTTTTGTAAGTAGCTTATAGACCTAGTAAGGATCGTTAGTTTATTCTGAATCGAGACAGCGAGATTTGAAAGTCAATTAATACTTAAGTGTCCACAGATTACTGTTCGTAAATTCCTGCCTTGGTCTTTGTCATACGATCGTTATATATCGAACCTAGATAGCGTTAGTATAGTATAGGTTATAATATTTTCAGCGATCGGTAAAATCTATTAAACTTGTTGAACTTCGTTGGCATTTAAATTGCACTTTAACTAAATACACTTTTGGGCGACTCCGTAGCCAGGTGGGAAGGAGCAGCAGTGCATAGCACACGCTTCTTGATTAGACCGTGGTTCAAGCCCGTCACCACCAAATACGGAGGATGCGGAAAGGTCAGGGAAATGACCACCGCATATCCCGGAGCAATATGGCCTTAGTTGCTAATGCTCCTAAAAACCAAATAACAAACAAACATAACTAAATACATATACCAACTTAGATTACAAACATAACATAATTAATTAATAAATAACTGATACGGAAGTTATATAAAGGGAACTCGGAGATAGTTAATACTTGACCCTAAAAAATATATATACCATTATAACCGTGTTGGGAGATAAGTTAGGGTTATAAACAGAAACTGAAATTTTATTTAAATTAAAAGTAATCATGACTCAGACCAGAGCAGCAAAACAAAAGGCTCAAGCTAATGGAAGTGCTGTGGCTCAGAGGAGAACTGAGGGGGGCAGTTGCCTTCTGAATCATAGCCTTCTAAAATGCACAGCTTGCATGATGTTTGTGGAGCATTCAGGTACGGGACATGATATTGCCATGGGGGATGTCTTTGTGTGGGTTATGCTATTAGTTAAGAAATACATAAAATCCAAGGAAGTGAAGCCAGTGGACATCGCTGGACAGTGCCGTATCGAGTCAGTTTGGTGTGACATAAGCATTGGGAGATCAAAATTGAGAGTAGGAGTGTGCTATAGGCCTAATGGCTCTGATGAGTATAATAAGAAACTGCACAGGGAAATAGAGTGGGCCAGTAAATCAGAGAGTCTTATAATGGGAGATTTTAATTTCCCAGATATTGACTGGAGTTTGGGGCTGGTCACTCACACACTAGCAAGGCTTTTGTGGATTTATTGGATGATTGTTTTCTACATCAGCATGTTCGGGAGGCAACTAGAGGGAGGAATACTCTTGATTTGATTATCAGCAGTGATTCTTCATGCATTAAGAATCTGCAGATAAATGAACCACTAGGTGGCAGTGATCACAGTGTGCTGAAGTGGGATTTACTCAAAGAGGTAACTACCATTAGGGGTAAAGGGAAGGGTTATTGCTTTCGTAAAGGCGACTACGATGGACTGAGACAGTATTTAAATTCTATACAGTGGGACCAACTGATGATGTTACCAACAGCAAATGCAAAATGGGAAGCATTCAAAGAACTTATCTTGGAAGCTACTAGGCTTTACATACCAACTAAGAAATATTGTTCAAGGTTTAGGCCTAAATGGATGTCAGATGAACTGATGAGGCATATGGCAGAGAAGAAACATGCATGGGATACATACAAATTAACACATGACACAGAAGCCTATGATAGATACAAGTTGATCTGTAACCAAGTTACAAAGGAGGTTAGGCAGGCAAAGGCAGAGTAGAAGAAATCTTTGGCAAGGGATGCAAAGAAAAACAGCAAAGAGTTCTTTACTTATGTAAACTCTAGAAGGAAGGGGATGAATCAGATTGGTCTACTTGATATCGATGGGTCAACTGTTGATGATCCTGCTCAGGTAGGATCATCAACAAAATGAATATTTTGCATCGACATTCACACATGAGGAGTTATTTAGCGAGGGGAAAGCCAGGGGTGTATTCAACTCTAGCAGTAAGCTAGAGAATCTTGTAATAACTGAGAGTAAAGTGGAGGAGAAACTGTTGAAGATAAACACAAGAAAGGCACCTGGGGTGGATGGGATTTATCCAGTTATATTGAAGGAGGCAGCAGAGGAAGTAAGCAAACCCTTAGCCATAATTATGAGAGCTTCCTTGGACTCAGGGGAGGTACCCGGAGACTGGAGATGTGCAAATGTGACCCCAATTCACAAAGGAGGATCAAAGGCTGACACAAGCAATTATAGACCTGTGAGTTTAACTTCTGTTCCAGGAAAATTAATGGAGGCACTAGTTAAAGAAGCATTGCAGGATCATTTAGACAAGACTTCAGTTATAGCTCGGACACAGCATGGTTTTTTTAAGGGGAAGTCTTGTCTGACCAATTTGATTGGATACTATGATGCAGTCACAAAGGAACTGGATGAAGGGAATAACTTTGATATTATATACTTGGATCTTAGAAAGGCTTTTGATACTGTTGCACATGGAAGACTGCTGCACAAATTGGAGCAGTCTGACATTGGAGGCAAATTGCTGCTGTAGATAAAGGGGTGGCTGAGGGGGAGAAGACAGAGAGTGGTAATCAATGGACACTGCTCATCGTGGACTAATGTTATTAGTGGAGTCCCTCAGGGCTCAGTGTTGGGTCCATTATTGTTTTCTGTATTCATAAATGATATTGATGATGGTATATCAAGCTTAATGTCGAAGTTTGCAGACGATACAAAGGTAGGCAGGGTTGTCAAGGACACTACTGACACTATGCTGCTGCAACAGGATCTGGAAAGGTTGAGCAGATGGGCTGAGAGGAGGCAAATGAAGTTTAACATTGACAAATGTAAAGTACTACACATGGGAAACAGCAACCCCAGAGCAACGTATCAACTCTGTGGTACTACACTGACAGTGGTAGAGAATGAAAGGGACCTGGGGGGTGGTTGTGCAGGCAGATATGAAGTTCTCTGAGCAGTGCAGACGGGCTGCAAGAGTAGCTCATGGTGTATTGTCAATGATATATAGGAATTTTTCTAGCAGGGATAAGGAGGTGATTATTCCCTTATATAAGGCAATGGTCAGGCCGCATCTAGAGTACTGTATACAGGTCTGGAGGCCTCATTTCAAGAAGGATGTAGAGCTGCTGGAACGAGTACAGAGAAGGGCAACAAGATTAGTGAATGGAACAAAGTGGTGCTCTTACGAAGAAAGGCTTAAGTTTTGCAAATTACAGTGTCTGGAGACTAGGCACCAGCGAGGTGATCTGATAGAGGTGTATAAAGCATTGAATGGTTTGAGTATGTTCAATGCTGATGGGATTCTTCCTCTCGCTCAGAATAATCACCTGAGAGGGCATAAATTCAAATTGAGGAAAGACAGATGTAGGATAGACGTGCGGAAATTTGCCTTTAGCCAGCGAGTAGTTGGTTGGTTGGTGGAACAGACTTGCATCCCTTGTCGTGGAAGTTGATAGCCTAAATAAGTTTAAGGCTCAGCTGGACAGGTATTTTGAACGAACAGAGGGGTGAAGTGGAAGTGTTTTTTTTTTTTTTTTGGCTGATGCTGCATAAGCTTGCTTTCTTGCATCAAATGCCTCTACTAATGCTAAAATGCTAATGCTAGTTGCTAAAAACCAAATAAATAAACAAACTGTCTAGAAGAAAAGTAATGCCGAGAGAACGAAAGAGAAAACCAAGTTTTTTAGATACAGAGGAAGCAATATTTGTAATGTGCTTTTGCCAAGAGAGAGAGAGAGAGAGATTAGAAATCAGGATAATCCCCAAAAGAGATATATCATTTTGCCTAGAAATCGGAGTATCCCCAAAGATAAGCATAGGAGCAGAAGAATCCTTTTTGCAAGATATAACACAAGACCGAGTTTTAGGACTGAAATACTAAGTTGTCAACTAAGTTGTCTTTGTCCCACTGGAGAATTACCTGGAGATCGGCATTTAAGGAATTGGTAGCAGATATTCAAGAAGTTGAAACTGATTGAGCAGGGCAAGGTTTCTCAAAATGCAAAGTGGAATGCAATGTGCCATCAATTATAAAAGAGTGGGGGAAAAGAACTGAACCGTGGGGGGACACCATCATTAGTGGAGAAGTTTAGAAGTATCCTTTACTGGGATGGCAAAATTCCTGTATATCTTTCACAAAACACCATGAACTGTCCTGGTAGCCTGTTTGCACTGCTCAGAGAACTTCATATCTGACTGTAGAATTACCCCAGGTCTTTTTCGTTTTCCACTACCCTGAGTGTAGTACCATACAGCTGGTATATTAATTCATGTTGCAGTAGCACGAGTTGATTAAATGAAAAGCAGTGTCCAACCTTTGTTTCCCCCGCATGATATACCTTCATAAATATCATTAATAAATGCAGAAAACAACAATGGGCTCAATAGTAAATCCTGAGGAGCTCAATTAATAACATTAGTACAAGAAGAGCAATGTCCACTGATAACCACTCTCTGTCTTCTCCCATTCAACCATCCCTTTATCCATAGCAGTAACTTGTCCCTTATGCCACACTGCTCCAATTTATACAGTAGTCTTTGAGGAACAGTGTCAGAAATCTAAGTACACTTGGTCGTCGACTTACGACCTATGTGACTTACGACCGGCCGCGACTAGGCGTAGAAACGAAGGTATGTACAGTATCGCTAAATAAAAGATGAAAACATTACTGTATTTAAAATGAAAAATAAAAGATGATAAAAATTTAAAAGATTATAAAAATAAATTATAAAGATGATAAAAAGATTAGAAAGGTTAAAAAATACTGTTAATAAATATATGGCCGACATACGACCAGATCGACTTACGACCTGTCAGTCAGAACAGAAGTCGGTCGTAAGTCGACGACCAACTGTATATAATGCCAAAATTATTTTTTGCATCCATTTCCTTTGTTACTGCATCATAGTATCCAATCAAGTTGGTTAGACAAGATTGTCCCTTAACACATTTGCTGCCAGAATGCAAACTTGCATCAAAACGAACATCAATTTTTGTACCTGATTTGATGAACATTTATTTGCCTCAATGCAAATGTGTCCATTGAATTGTAGTCAATAAATAAGTACTGTAAAAGGAAAAGTACACAAAATAAACCGAGCAATATCAGCACACTGACTGAGTCATCGACTATGGCCTTATGGATGAGATTTTGCAATGTCAGTTGCAGTGTCTAGAGAGTGCTATAAAAGCTGTATACTTGGTTCACAGTTCCATATGTTGAACTTATTTTATCTGGTTTAGTATTTTACACAAGAAAAGATAAAATTTTTTGAAGATTATGCTTGCTGAATTTTAATTCTTTAGTTTGGTTAAAACACACACACAGACACACACCCACCCACACCCTAAGTGTCTATTGATAAAAAAAAAAAAAAAAATTTTTTTTTAAATTTTACCTTAAAGGATTATAATAATGGATTCACAGCTTGCTACATCTGGACTGAAAAGGAACATGGATTGATAGTATGTTGAAGCTGATGGCATTGAATCAGCTCATTATATGTCATCTGTCAATGTTAGAATGCTATAATCAACAGATGCCAGCATTACTTGGCACCTGTTGATTCCAAGTAATGCTGGCTTTCATCTGTGGAGAATCATTGATGATTCTCCACAGATGAAATCCATTTACTAAAAAGCACTGCTTACTTGTTTCAGCACCCCCAGAGAAGTACCTCAAGAGAACCATCCCAAGGCATAAATAAAGGACCTTTGCAAATATAAGAAGTGGTGAATGTTTTAAGAAATATGTGCTGTCAACTGCAATATATTTGCACTCGTATCTAGATGGTCCTGATACTTCTTTAACCAGTGAACCTTTATGAATTGGAGATAAATTTGAACATCTCCAGTCAATGGGGACCTTCCCTGAATCTAAAGATGATCTCATAATTATGGCTAAGAGTTTGCTTACCTACTTTGCTTCCTCCCTTAATATAACTGAATAAATCTCATCCACCTCAGGTGCCTTTGTTTGGATTCAACAATTTCTTCCACTTTCCACTCAATTATCACAAAATCATTTAGCTCCCTGTTAGAATCTGATAACCTTCTGTCTCTTCCCTAAAGAATTCTCAGGCAATTTTTTTGACAACCATTTCCTTCGATTTGAGAATTTTAAAATTTTTAATTTCTGCTAAAAAAAATTTGGTTTGGTTTGGTTTTTTAATGGCGCATTGGCAACTAAGGCCATAATGCTCCAAGTCAAATTTAAAATGCTACAAAGCATTTTGGTAGAGTAGGCTACCACGTCAAGCAATTAACAATTATGTAAAAAAGGTATACAGTAAAAGCATATAAACAATTAAACTTAGATCTTTGTATACAAATTAATAGAATCTAAAAAGTTAAAAACGTCGGACATATTGTCTCTGTCACTTATTATCTGACTGAGTGTAAATGGTTCAGTCAAATTATTAAAAGCAGTAAAACACAAGCGTTGTGCTTGTATAAAAACAGGAAATTCTATAAAGATATGATTGACGGTTAAAATAACATTACAAATCTTGCACATAGGTGGGTCATCCGCCCTCAGCAAATAGGAATGTGTTAGATGACTATGACCTATGCGGAGCCGAGCAAGAACAACTTCCTCCCTTCGGACCCTGCGTAGACTGGACTGCCATTGCGAAATTACAGGCTTTATCTGATGAAGTTTATTTGTGGCCTGTCCGTGCCAAGAATCTTGCCATTGGGAATATAACTTAGAGCGTATTATTTGCCTGTAGTCTGTATAGGGGACTGGCAGGCAATGATTACCCAGGGAAATGGCTGATTTGGCAGCGGTATCAGCTAAATCATTTCCCTGGATCCCAATGTGGCTTGGGATCCAGCAAAAGCGAATATCAAATTCTAATTCCACGAGAGAAAAAAGAATCTGCCGGATCCTGGACAGGATCGGATGAGGGTTACACCTCACAGATACTAGAGCCTGTAACACGTTTAATGAATCGCAATAAATCATATACCTCTGGTAGTCGCGATTTTTAATGTGATCTAGGGCTGGTTGTATTGCATACAACTCTGCAGTTTCTTGTGGGATCTTATAGGATATTGTTTTGTGAGGGAACACAACAGCAGATCCCACATAGCATTCTAACTTTGAGCCATCTGTATAGACTGGCAGAAAGTCAGAATACTGCTGTCTATGTGATGCAAAGAGTTGCTGGTAGACAGATGGCGGTGTAGTAGCCTTCTCCCAGATCTTAAGGGAGAAGTCACAAGTTGGAAAATAAGCATGCCAGGGTGGAAAGAATTGCCTTGGTGACTGGGCAACGTTGTCTACCGTCAAGTTTAGCTCATTCAGCAGCCCTTGAATGCGAATACCAAAAGGTTTGTTGGCAGTCCGACGGGTGTTGTAGAGGTTTTCCCAGCACGGCTCACAAGCGGATGGCCACGGGGGATGATCGGGCAGGGATTTTAATTTGAAGGCGTACTGTAAGGACAACTGCTTATGCCGAAGAGACAGAGATGGTTCATTTGCTTCAACGTAAAGGCTTTGGATAGGAGATGTGCGAAATGCTCCAGTGGCTGTCCGGATGGCTTGATGGTGGATTGGATCTAACCACCGAAGTGCACTATCTCTAGCAGAACCATAAACCTGAGACCCATAGTTGAGTTTGGAGCGAACAAGTGCTCGGTAAAGACGAAGAATGGTAGAACGATCTGCGCTCCTTGAAGTTGATGAAAGGGCACGAAGGATGTTAAGCCCTTTGACACATCTTGTCCTCAGCTGACGAATATGTTGTAAAAATGTCAGCTTTTTGTCGAAAATAAGTCCAAGGACTTTGAATTCTGCTAAAACTGGGATGTTATTTTGCCCAAGGCTTAATTCTGGGTCAGGATGAAGATTACGTTTGCGACAGAAGTGTACACAAACAGTCTTCTGTGATGAAAATCTGAACCCATTAGCCAAAGACCAAGCTGTAAGATGGCCAATGGTTTTCTGCAGTTGCCTTTCAATGACCCTCATATTGCATGAGTGACAAAATATAGCTAAGTCATCAACATAGAGGGCATTGTTTACAGTGGGTGGAAGTTGTTCTGCGAAAGAGTTTATTTTGATTGCGAAAAGCGTGACACTTAGAACGGATCCTTGTGGAACTCCCTCTTCCTGAGAGAAAACTCGAGAGAGGGTGGATCCTAAACGGACTTGAAACTGGCGATTCGAAAAAAAGTTTTTAATAAAAAGAGGAAGGTTAGCTCTAAGATCAAAGTTATAGAGGTCTTTTAAAATCCCAAATCACCAGGCTGTGTCGTACGCTTTTTCAATATCAAAGAAAACTGCTACCAAATGCTCGGATTTAATAAAAGCATCACGAATGGACGTTTCCAATCGGATTAAATGATCCAGAGTGGATCGGTTTCTTCGGAAGCCGCACTGTGTCCTGGAAAGCAGACCATTTGTTTCTAAATACCATACAAGGCATGCATTAACCATTCTTTCCAGGACTTTGCACAAACAGCTTTTCAGAGCAATAGGACGATAGTTACTTGGATTGCTAGGGTATTTTCCTGGTTTTGGGAAAGAAAGGACAATAGACCTTTGCCAGGAATCCGGAAATTGTTTGCGAATAAAAATTCTGTTAAACAGAATTAAAAGGTGATCCTTAGATTGTGGTGAGAGGTGTTTTAGCATTTCGTAGTGGATGTCGTCGGGCCCCACAGCACTTGCATGCGTGAGAGAGAGTGCTACATTTAACTCTTCCTGTAAAAAGGGCTTGTTATATGATTCAAGCCATTTTGAAGAGAAATTCGGTGGGTTTTTCTCAATTTTCTTTTTCAGGGCCAAAAACTCTGTGGGAAAAGATGTTGTTGCAGAGATTTTTGCAAATGTTTCCCCTAAAGTATTTGCAACTGCAGTTCGATCTGCAATTGGACATCCGTTGTGCTTGAGGATCACTGAAGGGCATGGTGAATATTTTCCCTTCATTTTCCGGATCTTATCCCAGACTACTTTTGAGCTAGCAGCCTGAGTTATGGAAGATGTAAAATGAATCCAAGATTTCCTTTGGCTCTGACGTCGTACATAATGCGCTTTCGCACGTGCACGTTTGAATGATATTAAATTTTCAGTTGTGGGATATCGGCGGAATATCTCCCACGCTTTGTTTTGTGCTTTTTTTGCTGCCGTGCATTCTGAATTCCACCAAGGTTTGGGAAATAGTGGGAACCAGCTGGATGATTTTGGGATTGCAATTGCAGCTGCTTGGACAATCGTTTCTGTGACATACATGACTGCTTCATTGATTGGCTCCTGACTGACTGTAGCAATGTCAAAGTTTGCCAGATATTGAAAGGCATTCCAGTAAGCCTGATCAATCTTCCACTGCGGTAAACTAAATGGCAGACAGGGTCTACCACTAGTTAGGGTTGTTATCACAGGGAAGTGATCGCTTCCATATGGATTTTCTTCTACATCCCAAGTAAGTGAAGGAAGAAGAGAAGGGGAGCAGATAGAAAGATCAATGGCAGAGAATGTACGGGTAGGCATGTGGAAGAAGGTGTTTGTTCTCACATTTAAGAGGGAGAGGTCACTGTCAGTGAGCATACGCTCTATGACTTGCCCCCTTCGATTGATGTTAGCACCACCCCACAGAGAATTATGTCCATTGAAATCCCCAAGAATTAAACAAGGGGAAGGCAATTGCATGATAAGATCATCAAGGCCTTTCTGGGGGATGTCAACCCCAGGTGGCAAATAAACGGAGCAGCCAGTTAATAAGAACCCCACTGAAAGGCGAATTGCTACAGCCTCAATGCTAGTTGTAAGCTGCAAAGGCTGAAATGGGATCTGGTTGCCGATGAGGATTGCGACTCCTCCGTGAGCAGGACCATCCACAATTCTATCCTTACGAATGATGGTAATGTTATGCATACTGGGGTCGTCATTTGCCTTTAAATAAGTCTCCTGTATGCAAAAGCAAGCTGGTTTGTGCTTTTGCAGGAGTGCCTTGATGTCATCAGTATTTTGCCGGAATCCACGACAGTTCCACTGTAGGAATTTAGCCATTATTTTGGCTTGGTGGGTCCATCAGGCGGCTTCCGAGGTGCTGAGGGCTTACCTTTTTCAGTTCTGGCTTACCTTTTTCAGTTCTCCTTCCTGGGGAAGTATGGACGCTGTCCAGTGTCCATTTCCTCCTCAGCAAAGAGCTTCAAAACTGAGTCTTCTTGTACCTCCTTCTGCTCGAACATCCATGTTTTCTTGGGTACTAGGTGGTATTTCACCTTTCTTATTCTTTTCTTTTGCATTTGCTTTTGTTATTTGTGGAGCATTAGGAGGTACCGATATAGGA
Source organism: Mastigoproctus giganteus (assembly GCF_048544385.1). Taxonomy (NCBI): domain Eukaryota; kingdom Metazoa; phylum Arthropoda; class Arachnida; order Uropygi; family Thelyphonidae; genus Mastigoproctus; species Mastigoproctus giganteus. The sequence goes on from NC_143576.1 coordinate 67,829,749, forward strand.
GTGGCAGTTGATTGGTCCTTCTGTGCAGGTTTTTGGGAGCTTAAAAGATAACGTGCGATGGGAGTAAATGATTCTTTTGGAGGGACGGACATGTCCGTCTGAGTCCCAATCGAACACCTCCCTGCTACCTTCTGGGCGTAGGTAGGTTTTTGATGTTGAGAGGTTTCACTGCTTTCCTTGCCTCCTGGTACGATATGTTTAGCTCTGCCTTCAGCTGTTGAATTTCTTTTTCTTCTTTCCACCTCTGACATGCTCGTGAATAGGCTGGATGTTCTCCCTCACAATTAATGCAGGTGGGTTTCGTGGCTGAACATGCTGTTGTTTCGTGGTCCTTTGCACCACATCGAGCGCATGCAAGGACTCCACGGCAGGCCATTTGAGAATGTCCATATTTCTGACATTTAAAACACTGTAAAGGGTTTGGAACATATGGACGCACTGGACAGTTGATGTAGCCAGCTTTAATCTCATCAGGAGGTTTGGGAGAGTTAAAAGTCAGGATAACACTCCTGGTTTTAACAATTTTTCCATCCCGTTGCGCAATGATTCTCTTGATGGCAAAAACTCCCCGTGGTTTTAATTCGGAGCAGATTTCCTCCTCGGTGACGTCGAGAAGGTCCCACTCGGAAATAACACCTCTCGATGAATTTAGTGTTCTGTGTGGTGTCACTGTTATGGGTATTCCTCCGATTGATGTTACTTGGAGTAGATGTTCAGACTGCATGTCATTTTTTGTTTCAATCAAGAGGTCCCCAGAACGGAGCCTCATAACTGACTTGGGTGTATATTCATTTATCCGAAGTGTAGTCATCAATCAGTACCGTATTAGACATCGTGCGAAACGGACAGTTTACTTGAACATTGTATCATAATTAATGCAACCAACGCAGTTACATTTTCGAAAATGTTAATAATGGCCGATAAGAATGAAAAAAGCGCAGTACGAAGACTATAAATGTAAGAAAAGGCCTGAATTTGAAAATTAAATTAGACGTTTTGAAGCGAATCGATTCCGGTCAAAGATAAGCGGATGTGTGCCATAATTTAGGACTTGCAAGTTTAACTGTAAGAACAATTATAACAAGTAATAAAAAAAAAATTTTTTAAAGTCAATTCCTACTTAGGTCAACAACGAACTTTCGACTTCAAAAATTTATCAAAAAATTATTGATTTTCGCAAGAATTGAACTCGCATTCTTCACCTTCACCGTGGGGACCTCCCGAGTCCAAGGAAGCTCTCATAATCATGGATAAGGGTTTGCATACTTCCTTTAATATAACTGGATAGATCCCATCCACTCTAGATGCCTCCCTTATGTTTAACTTAAACAATTTCTCCTCCACTTTGCTCTCAGATATTACAATTACAATATCACTTAGCTCCCTGTTAGAGTTTGATAAACTTCTGGCACTCCCCTCATTGAATAACTCCTTATGTGTTAATGTAGATGCAAAATACTCATTCAGTTTATCAGCTACCTGAGCATGATCATCAATAGTCAACCCATCTATGTTTAAGTGGTCCAATCCGATTCATCCCTTTCCTTCTAGAATTTACGTAAGTAAAGAACTCTTTGCTTTTCTTCTTTGCATCCTTTGCCAAGGATTTCTCGTAATCAGCCTTCGCCTGCCTAGCCTTCTTTGTGACTTGATTACAAACTAGTTTATATCTGCCATAGGCTGCAGTGTCACCTAATACTTTATCTGCATCCCACACATTTTTCTCCTCTGCCACCAGCCTCATTAGTTCATCTGACATCCATTTAGGCCTAAACCTTGAACAGTATTTCTTAGTTGGAATGAAAAGCCTAGTAACCTCAAAAATTAAGTCCCTGAAGGCTTCCCATTTAGAATTCAATGTCGGTAACATCATCAGTTGATCCCACTGTACAGAATTTAAAAACTGTCTGAAACCTCTGTAGTCACCTTTATGAAAGCAAAAGCCCTTCCCTTTAGCCTTGATGGTAGTTACATCCGTAAGTAATTCCCACATCAGTATATTGTGATTACTGTCACCCAGTGGTTCCTTTATCTGCAAATTCTTAATGCATGAATAATCACTGCTGATAATGAAATCAAGATTACTCTCTCTGGTTGCCTCTCGAACATGTTGCTGTAGAAAACAGTCGTTCAATAAATCCACAATGCTATGGTATCAGTTATTTTCCCTACAGATTTTGGAAATTCCTATGGACATATCTAACCTTTATGTTCAATATTATCAATAGATAGTTTCTGCTTTCATGACAGCATTAGAAGGTTCTCCCACAAAACTGATGGTGCAAAATGTTTATTGTTTCATTACATTTATTTATTTATCTTTAATGACACCAAGTAGTTCAGAAAATTTGTTTAAGAAAAATTTCAAATTTAAAAATGATGCACTGCCAACTGATGACATTTGTCATAATGTTGTCTGTCATAAGAATGTCATTTTTCAATGGGAACTTATGCACCATGTAGTCACATGCAGCCATAAAGTGCTTCCTCAGTGAGCAAATAAAAAATACCTTCTAGTATTGTTTCAGACTTTCCATGACCTTGGAAGTAGAAATAACTATGGCTAAGTCAGAATTATCCTTCTGGCTTAGTCTGCTATGGTAATCAATTTCCAAAAAGGAGTGAAAGATTTGAAAACTGTTAGCAAAATACATTTGCATATGATATTCTTCACATATAAAGAAATAATGATCTTAGTGCATGGATGCATTTAAGTATATTGGATTGAAGAGCTATGCTCAAGAACTTTAAAAGTTAAAATGACATTTAAAAGAAATAAGAAAACTGCTTTATTGAAGCAAGGAGAGCAAAAGATAAATAGACTTTATGCATAGGCAAGGATAAAACAACTGAAATTATCAGTTTTCTTAGCTTGTTTAGGATTGCTTTCATCAGAAGTTAAATAAATAAAATTCAGTTTATACTTGGGGACAACCACACAGTCAGAGGAGTTCAAAAGATACAGAGAATAGAAGAAACAGCATCATATTTAGGTCACATGAGTTTGAACCATGGTGAGGTGTGGGGATGCATAAGCTATTTTTGAATCAGAAGTGCTTTTTTTAGTTCTCAATTTTCCCCTCTTTCAAAACTTTTCCATCATGAAAATTTGAATATAAGTCAGTGTGACTCAACAGTCATCCCTTGTAATACTTTTCAATTTGGTAACTCTGAAAGATGATCATATCGCTTTTCTGGCCACTTCTAATGTCTTCTTTAAACAGACTTATCAAATGTTGCCACTATTCTGCCACTCTAGTTACACAATTAACCAAAGCCAATGTGTACACACATGCTTCAAAGTTGTTTTTACTTCAGCTGGATGCATCAGTTGAAATTATTTAAATCTACCTTTTCTTTTAGCATTTCTCTCTAGATATTAGTAAATCCACTAAATATTCATCTACTTTCAGAGGAAAGCATGCTGCTCCCTATCTAGCACATAAATTAACTGATGACAGGGAAAGCCTATTACCACCAAGTGCTAAATCTCATAATTTAACGTTTCGCTTTTTTGTTCTGCCCTTGCTACTCCTGTTTATGTTTGTTTGTTGTGCTTAGTTGTTGGCGCATCGACTTCTGTGGCCATAATGCACCTCCCAAGGTTTTTGCAGTACTTTGATCCAAACCCGAGGCGGGATTCGAACCCGCGACCTTTGGGTTGCCAGGCAGGCAGTTTACCCACCCGGCTAGCCCAGTCGGCACTCCTGTTTATAGACCTATCATAACAGGCATGGTATCAAGTGCCAGACAGTTTTTTGAATCTTCTAAACAACCTGAAAAGTTGTTCAGAAGACATCCAATATTATACCCTGTAGAGTTACTTTCCAGTGCTGGCACCGAGAGCAAGCTGCTTTCAATTTGACAATTTTTTTTTTTTTTTAATGTTAAAATGTTGTTTACTGGTGTTATTCCAAAAAATTTGTAACGAAAAACCATCATGCAAAAAGCATTATTAAAATTTATTCCAGTTTAATTTATCTTCTACTGGACAAAATTTAGTGAAATTTTGCATGGAGCTTCATCTTAGCTCTATACTAGAGGAAAAAACTTTCAAACCTCTGAAAACTGCGGTAGTTTTTCCAGGATAGTGGAAAATATGAACATGTGATCAAGGAAATTTTCTCACGTAATAAACAGGATAATGTGGATGCATAGCATCGCTGGAAAGCTAAGGAATTTATAAATAGAAATATTAAGGTTTTAAGATACAAAAAAACTTTTGGAAACTTGGAAATGCATTAATTCAAAAACACATCTGGTTTCAAGTCACCTGGTGTTTTCAGATTGAATGTCATTTTTTTCTTTACAATTAAACTCGGAGATAAATTTAGATAAATATTACATGTAGTGGAACAACTACAGTTGTTGTTGTTATTTAGCTTAACGACACAAGGGCTACTGAGGCCAAATTGTGTCTGCTCATAGTTTATTTAGTCGAAATAACACTGTTGATGTTAAATTAAATACTCCTATATAGGCCAATACGTTTTAAAAATATTACAAGTTCATTTATGTTTGCTTCATTTCCCAGGATATGAGTTAAATAATGTGAGAGGTTCAACCTAGAGACTGACTGAAAAGTGTTTGACCGTATGGTTGAATATAGGGGACAATCAAAGAGGAAATGCCTAACAGTAAGTTGACTGTCACAGGATGAACACTGGGGTGGATCTTCTCCCAGTAGCAGGAACAGATGAGTATGATGAGTGTGTCCAATTCTGAGTCTTGCCAGTACTACTTCCTCTCGTCTGTTTTGTCGAAAGCCTGAGAGCCACAGCTTTGGTTCTTGCTTTTTTTTTTTTTTTTTTTTTTTTTTTGATTTGGTAGTTGTTGGCGCATCGGCTTCAGTGGCCATATTGCACCTCCCAAGGTTTTTGCAGTACTTTGATCCAAGCCCGAGGCGGGAATCAAACCCGCGACCTTTGGGTTGCCGGGCAGGTACGTTACCCACTCGGCTAGCCCGGTCGGCTTGGTTCTTGCTTTATCTGGTAAAGTTTATTGTTGGTGTTACTTTTCCAGATCTGTGACCAATTGTCGTAACTTGCTTTGCGAATAACAGGCTTATAATCAGTGTAAGGAACCTGAGGATGTTCTGGGACAGTTGGTTGAGGATTTTTAGCTGCAAGATCCGCACTTTCATTTCCCGGAATACCAGAATGGCCAGGGATCCAGCAAAAACTGATTGATTGATTAGATACACTGCAGGAAAATAGCTGAGAATGAATGTGTTTCAAGATAGGATGAGAAGATGAAAAATTCTTCCTTATGGCAGAAACAGCACTGAGCGAGTCAGTGTAAATTATGACAGGTGAGATGGAAAGTTCTATAATTTTGCTGAGTGCTAATTTGATGGCATATAATTCGGCTGTGAAGACGCTGCAGACTAATGGAAGTGAGGCAGTAACCGTTAGAGAAGGAAAAACTGCAGCTGCATCAACTGCAGCTGCATCAACTGCAGTAGCTGTTTTGGATCCGTCAGTATAGACTTTACAGGCATGGGAGTTCAGAGTAGTGTGAGCTAAGTGCAACTGCCTGATATTAAAGGAAGGTACAGTATTCTTTCCCCACTCCAAAAAATGTGTATCGTGGGAGGAAGAAACGTATGTCCAAGGTGGAACAGGTGCAGTTGTGTTCTGAAAAATATCGCTTAAATTGATATTCCAACTCTGAGAAAGGTCTTTAATCCTGAGTGAAGCAGGTCTGTTTTCATTTGGCTTGCTGCCATATATCAAATCCCACCGAGTATTATAAAGATACTCCCAACTGGGGTGAGATGGAAGACTCTGGATCTTAGCAGCATAGTGGAGCAGTAATGATTTCCTACGAAGATGTAATGGAGGATCATGTGCTTCGATATACAGACTCTGGATTGGAGAAGTCCTAAAAGCGCCCAACGCAGTCCTGAGAGCAATGTGCTGGACAATATTTAGACGTTGTAAAGTAGTGCTTCTGGCAGAGTCATACACCGGACAACAATAATCTAGCCGTGACCGGATTAAAGTTCTATAAAGATGCAATAGTGTATACCGATCAGCGCCCCATGACATAGCCGAGACTGATCGCAGTATATTCAGATGCTTTAGACATGTATTTCTTAAATGAGAGATGTGAGCTTGAAAATTCAGCTTGCTATCTAATATCACTCCAAGGAATTTAACGGTACTTACAAGCGGGATTGGAATATTGTTTATTTGTAATTCCGGATCGGGATGGAGAGCTCGTTTCTTGCAAAAGTGGGTGAGAGTGCATTTCTTTTCTGATAGTCTGTAGCCATTCCGTGAAGTCCACGATTGTATTTTGGTAATGGCAAGTTGGAGATGCCGCTCGATGGTGTTCATACTTTGAGATTGACAAGAAATTGTAAGGTCATCTGCGTACATGTAAGTTTCAACAGTTTTTGGGATGTCTCGTGTTATGCTGCTAACTCGGATTGAAAATAGTGTTGGACTAAGTATCGATCCCTGCGGGACTCCTTCTTCCTGAATGTGGGATGAAGAGAGTACATTTTTATATCGGACCTGAAAAGAACGCAATTGCAGAAAATTTTGAATTATTTTCGGCAAATGGCCCCTAAACACCAAGTGGTAAAGGTCCATAATAATTCTATGACGCCATGTAGTGTCAAATGCCTTTTCAAGATCTAGGTTGACCATGACTAGATGTTGTTTCATGACAAAGGCATTGCTGATATGAGATTCGGCTTTGATAAGCACGTCCAGCGTTGATCTATTCTTCCGAAAGCCATACTGATGATCTGGAAGATTTTGTGACTCCAGGATGTAAGTAAGCCTAGTGTGAACCATTCTTTTGAAAATTTTACCCAGGCAGCTCGTAAGAGATATTGGCCTATAGTTTTCAACACAGGAATGATCTTTTCCTGGTTTTGGTAAAGCAATAATGAAAGAATGACGCCAGGAAGAAGGATAGGCATTTTCGGAGAATATCCAATTACATGGTACTCAAATCTTCTTGAATTAAATGTTTCAGCATAACATAATGAACTCCATCTGGGCCTACAGCACTGTTTGAAGATCTGTTTAACGATTCTTGAAGTTCTATGAATGTAAAGGGTTGGTTGTACGGGAAAGAGCGGTGCGTGAAAAAGGTTGATTTTATATCGTTCTGCACTAGCTTTGATGTTCTGAAATGTGGACCCATAGGAGGCAGAAGCAGAGATTGTAGCAAATGATTCAGCAAGTGCATTAGCAACTTCTTCAGCTGTAGACAGGTCTTTCCCTTTCTAATGAAGTATTGGAGAGGACATACGAGCGAATTTCCCATTTAGTGCCTGTATTTTTTTCCAAATGAGGCGTGTGTCGGTGTCTTTTGTGATTGTTGAGGCAAAAGCGATCCACGAGTCTCGCTTCGCTTTCCGTCTAATCTGCCTTGCTTTTGCTTTAAACCTTTTATAAGCAATGAGGTTATTAGTGGTGGGATTCTTACGGAAATTATTCCAAGCTCGGTTTTTTTCCTGTTTGGCAGTGAAGCAATCTGCATTCCACCAGTGATTTCGGTGATTGTGATATGTCTTGGATTTTGGAATGTAGGTATTTGCTGCAGTCAGAATCTGATTGGTGATGTAAGTATTTACATCATCAATAGGTTCTTTTTTTACGTAAAGACTGTCTAGAAGTATTTGAGCAGAATAGCCATCCCAGTTCGCCTTTTTAAACTTCCAAGAGGATCGTTTATCAGGATTTGGTGTTACTCCTGTTTGTAAGGAGCAAATGATCGGAAAGTGATCACTGCTAAAAGGATCAGTTAATACAGACCATGTCATGATTGGAAAGATGGAAGGTGAGCAAACTGACAAGTCAATTTGAGAAGTACATCCTGTAGGTAGGTGGATGTAGGTAGGAGATCCAGAGTTTAATAAATTTAGGTCATTATTATTTATAAATTCCTCGATCAACTTGCCTCTTCTGTCCATTGTAGCTGATCCCCACAATGGATGGTGTCCATTAAAGTCACCGAAAAGACAAATTGGAGTTGGAAGTTGTGCAATGAGGTTGTCAAGTTCTGATTGGGCAAGTGATAGAGATGGTGGAATATAAATCAAAACAATGGTAACTGAAATACCAACTGCAATCCGAGCTGCCACAGCTTCTAGGCTGGTTCTTAATTGGATCGGTTTGGACGGTATGTTAGTATTTACAAGAATGGCTACTCCTCCACGGGCAGGAGACTCTGGGCTTCTGTCTCGTCTGTATATCATAAAATTTGAGAATTTCGGCAAAACTTGGGGTGACAAGAATGTTTCCTGTAGGCATATACCTATGGGATTAAACTGAGAGATTAAATCCCTTATGTCATCAGAATGGCTGCTTAGTCCTCTACAATTCCACTGTATGATGTTAGGCATTATTTTGGTTTGGCTGAAGATGATTCATCTGACTGTTTTTTTATGTGCAGGGCATTTTTTTCGGTCTTTTTTTGGAAATAATGGACGTCCAGTATCCATAGTGTCATTGGCATGGAGTTCTAGGATAGGGTCTTCATAATTTTGGTGTATATCCACTTCCATAGTGTTGGTTGGTGGATCAGTTTCCTTAGAGTCTTTATTGGGTTTCAATCTTTCTGCGTCATTTGAGACTGTCACAGTATCAGTTGGGATACTAATTGGGGTGTTGGTGGCATGGCTGGTTTTAGTTTTAGAATTTTCTTTTCCAGTGGTTGATAAGGTTGTTTTAACCCAATTAGCTAGCGAGACGTTGGGCGGTATTGAGACATCTGTTTGAATTGCAGTTGTATGAAAACTGCGGGTTCGAGAGGCATATGATGGACTTGGCATGGTCAGCATTATTTGTCTGCGTGCCTCAGGATATGTGACTTTATGTTCTACTTTGTATTTTTGGATTGTCCTACCTGTTTTCCACATCTCACATGATTTAGAAAAGGCGGGGTGATTGCCTTTGCAGTTGGGGCAAATGGGAATTGCGGCTGGACAATCTGCCTGTGTATGATCTTTTGCTCCAAAAATAGGACAGATGGCGTCACCTCTGCATGCCTGCTGTGAATGGCCATATTTCTGGCATTTAAAACAGCAAAGAGGATTTGGGATGTATGGACGAATTCGACAATTTAAATATCCAGCTTTTACTGAGGATGGCAAATCAGGAGTACTAAAAGTTAAAATGATGGAACGAGTTGGAATGAGATTTCCATCTTTTTTTGTCATAATTCTTTTAGCAGCGATTACCTTTTGATGACTAAGTTCTTGGACTAATTCCTCCTCAGACACTGTAATTAAGTCCCATTCTGTGATGACTCCTTTAGATGAATTTAAGGTATTGTGAGGAGTAACAGACACTGGTAATCCACCAAATGTAGTTGTTTTTAATAGCCACTCAGAATGTTTGGATTGGCTGTTTCAACCAGGAGATCTCCTGATTGTAGTCGCTTCACCATTTTTGGTGATCCTGCAATAGATTCTAGATGTCTTTGAATCATAAATGGTGATAACTTGCCCACGGGTTGCGTGGACAGAGAGTGTATCACAAGAAAATTAGGTATGTCTGGATGCTGTGCTTCAGTTCGAAGCCTTTTTGGTTGATTTGTATTATCATGACAGGATTCTTGTCTTGAGCTTGAAGGCTCTAAGGGTGGAAAATTGTTTGAATCCATGATAGCTCCTTTTGGCCCTGGGGGTTTATCTTTACCGCTCAGGTTAAGATAAGGCCCCCGCCATGGGGAGGCAGGAGCAGTGCCACGAGGTGACCAAGCGGCTGAGTTAGTAAGTTAGTACTAATAGAAAAAAAAACAGAAAGGTGATTTTCCTTTCTGGGCTTCTGCCTACTTCTTGTAGTGCGAGAGAGCTACTATGCTATAGAAATCAAGAAAACGGTGTTTGAAACTAAAAATATAAACTATTCGCTCAAATGTTCTCTGTAGAAAAACGCACTAGATCGCTTGGCACCCGGGGCCGAACGACTATAGATGGTGTATTTAGTCGTGAACTAAAAATCTCTAAAATGTAAAAATTATATACTCCACTTAAGTAATCACAGACCAATACTTTCAGTAACCGATATGTAATTATTAATAAAATAAAAACAGTTATATTATTGTCCATGAATTTTATTAATATCTGAAAATTAAAATGTTTTTAATGCCTGCCGATGACTCTTAAATGTAAAACATGTTAAACATGCTTGAGGCAGAACACATTTATGTACCTGGTACAGAATTTTTTATTATAAGAACAAGGCGTGTTATAGGTGGAATCACTCTGATTACTGCCATTTGTAGCAACCGAAAGTGGTCCATTTTTCAGAGCCATCATTACCTTTTCTTTCCCTATTTGCAATTTCACTAATGATGCTTGTTCTTTTTTGTTCCCCCACAACTGTATTTTTTTGCTTTTTTTTGCTATTGGGAAACATTCTTAAACAACATGCCTGCACACAATCACCACAACTAAGAGGAAGTTATGTTCTATGACAAAAGATGCACTTAAATATTCAGCATATATGACATCACTGTCATTATAAATGAAACATGTATTTTTGTATTTCTTTATATGCAGTGAACACTACCTTTATTCTTATTTGTTTGCATATGTCTGATTAAATCATGTTTTCCACTGCTTGCAATTGAAAAATCACAAGGCAAATGTGTTACCTTTCAGATTTTACAATACGTGGAAAATCTTGCTTAAGTCGAGAGAGAGAGAGAGAGAGAGAGAGAGAGAGAGAGAGAGAGAGAGAGAGAGAGTCAGAAGTAGAAGGGTATCACCAAGAAACAGAAGAATGATGATATCCAGCTCAGGACCCTGGGTGTGCCAAGCCCATACTCACTAGATGTGAGCCCCTGGGGTTATAACAAACACGGAAATAATGAGATCTCGGCTGTAACGAGCAAAAAGCCATAATGATTTTAATTTACATGTATTCCCATACAATCGCTCACTGTTATAACGATTATACTATACAGATATACTGTACGAAATTTTGGTAACTATGTAAACATTCTTAATTGCTCGGGTAGTTGAAAAAACTCAATTCTTGGATTAGACAAAAATGAAAGGGACGACTTAGCTTTTATGATCACTCGCATCAGATTAGGGCCCGGTTAATGACCTTGTCCTTTTGGGGATGGGGCTATACAATAGTGCACTGGCGTTCCACTTGCAATTTCTATGGTTGCATTATCCTATTTACAGATTGTCTTATATTCACTGAACCATAAATTTATTTCGGGACTTCTAAGAATTTTGGAAACTATAATTGTTTCTATGCAGATCACTTTACTGTCATTTTAAAGTAAAATCAGCTAGAAACGAACTCTTCCATCGGAAACATGTCTACTAACAAAAGAAAGCGTATCTCGATTCGCAAAAAAAGTCGAAAATATTTGTGAGTTAGGTGGTGCGAAAAAAAGCTGAAGTCTGTAAAAAGTTTTCTTTGTCCTCTTCAACAGTATCGTGGACATTGTGGAAGAATAAACATGTTTACATATTGGCAATGGAAAAGAACAAGGGAAAAAAAAAATTAGAAAGTGTGAGGTCACAAACATTGAAGATGAATTGCTTCAATGGTTCACCACAAAGAAGTGCTGGATTGATTTAAAAACTGACATAACATTGTTTATGCAAAAATTTGTGGAGAATCTTGATCTGCAGATCCAATGAAGGCAAATGAATGGATTTGACCGTTTTTGGGCAGAAATCAAGAAAGATTTCAATGACGAAAACATCTAAAACACCGATGAAACAGGAAGGTGTTTATTATTAATTAGTATTGTTTTTAATTACGGAGAAATAAATTGTATATTAATACACATTAATGAGAGTGGAGATTTCTTCCCTCTTCAGTTTGCATCTATATTCGAGATAGCATATTAGTGGTTAAGGATTAAGTACATGTGATCAATTTAATGGCCTGTATGGGAGGGAGGGAGGAGGTCTATCTGCAAATGCTGTCTGTTAAACTTGAAAGAAATGTATATGGCCAATGAAATTACTAATGAAAAACTGCTGTAGTATGAAATAAAAAAAAAAAAAAAAAAAAATGTTGTAATACTGCATTTGCATTGAATAAAAAGAGCTTAACATTTTGCCATGTAGTAGTAATAGAGGCATGTGATGCAAGAAAGCAAGCATATGGTGTATGTAGTATCAGCAAAAAAAAAATTTTTTTCACACATTCATTCCCTCTAAAAGTTTGTCCAGTTCCTCCTTTAATTTATTTAAGTTATCAACTTCCACAATGACAGGTGGAAGTTTGTTCTAGCTATTAATCGCCTGCTGGCTAAAGTCAAATTTCCGCACATCTATCCTACAACTCTTTCCTCAATTTGAATTTATGCCCTCTCAGGTTCGCAATCTAAGCAAGCAGAAGAATCCCTCAAGAATTCACCATGCTCAACCTTCAAGGCTTTTTACACCTCAATCACATCACCTCACAGGTGCCTAGTTTCCAGCTACTGCAATTTGCAGAACTTAAGCCTTTCTTGGTAAGAGGACCCCTTCATTCACCTCGCCAATCTTGTTGCCCTTCTCTGTACATGTTCAAGCAACTCTACATCCTTCCAAAAATGAGGCCTCCAGACCTGTAGCCAGTACTCAAGGTGTGGCCTGACCATTGCCTTACACAAAGGGATAATCACCTCCTTATCTCTACTAGCAAAATTCTGTATATCACCGACAACATTCCATGACCTACCCTGGTAGCCTGTCTGCATTGCTCAGAAAACTTCATATCTGACTGCACAATTACTCCCAGATCTTGTTCATTTTCTACCACCCTAAGTGTAGTGCTGCACAGTTGGTATGTTTCTCTGGGGTTAACTTCTACCCATATGCAGTACTTTGCATTTGTCAATGTTAAATTTCAGTTGCCACTTCTCAACCCATCTGCCCAAATTTTCTAGATCCTGTTGCAGCAGCAGCACACTGACATTACTGTCATTAACAACCCTGATAGTATACAATTCAGAGTTTTATGGTGGCAACTCTGAGTAAAGTTTATTCTGAAGAGAGCATGAGTGTTCTCTATGGATGTTTATGACACTATGTACGATGATGGCAAGAAAAATCGTACAAATCTTGGCACTATCTACTGATGCCAAAAACAGTATCAGATACCTTCCCACCTCCTATCCTGCCTGTCCATGCTGTACATAATGTATTCACTATCTCCAAATTCTGCATACCATATGTCTGAGTGGCACCATGTTTCTGATATCGCTACTATGTTTGCATTTGTTGACTTAATTAGTACTTTAAATTTATCAAATGTGAAGTACTAATTTCTTTACTATACTGCTAGCATTAGTACAATAGCAAGTATACATGCACCTGTTTTTGTTTTTGTAACCCTACCACAACCTATGTATTTTCTTGGTGCATGACGACTCCCCCCCACTTTTCTGGATTACCTAATTCCTTGACAGTATAAGAAAATATTCTGCACCCCCCCCTTGTAAATAGACATTATAATGCTTCTAAATAGACACAGTATACATTTAAATAAATGTATCCCATTCCTGTAAAAGTTTCTCTTGTTAACAAGCACAGACCATGCAGAGAAAAATTCTACTGCATGAGACTTAGATGGTCTCTTCATGGGTAAGAACTTCTCTTCATGATAAGGCTCTCATCATGTTACTCTCTCCTATTGCATCTGGGCAGAATTGTAGATATTTTCAAATTAATTTTGACCTTGCAACTTTTTCTCAGCACTGCCCTGTACTGGTTAAGTAAATCCTCAGAGTGGTTGGGTGATTTAATTTTTTCTGACGCATTGGCAGCTTAGCTCATAATGGGACAAGTCAACGTAAATTCTCAGATCTATTCTTAATACCATTAATACCAATGTGTACAACAATAATCACCATTTGTGCCCTTAAAAGATGGCAGCTGCTCTACAATGTCACAACTTCAGTCCCTGTAAGCAAACCTGGACCTATTCTACCAATCTTTTTTGCAAAATATATTTACCATTTCCCTGACAACAGCACCACTGCTAATTGCCTGGTAACGATTATAACACAAACCCTGCATGTTGCTATCTTTCCTCTCAATGTTGATAGTTAACTCTTTAAAAAGTCATTAAGATTGGATGGTACACAGCAACATGCTTTACATATATATATATATATAATTCATATATCATAGATTCACCTGGATATATGTTTTAATCTAATAATCTCTTCAACGCCAATACTAGATAGTATGAATCAGAGCTGTACTACTCAATATGTTCTACGTTGATAATAGTATTAGTAAAAATAATAAGAGGAGTTTACCTCAGTATAGTGCGTAGAACACTTCCGTATGATACCCTCCAGAAATTAAAATGGAAAAAACGAAAAAATCGACAACTTACCGGTACATTAGAGAAAATATAAATAATTAAATAATCAATTTAACACAATTCAAATCAATTTAAAACAATTAAAAATCAAATTAACGCAATTAAAAAAATCTAACAAAAATATTCAAAACTATTTTCCTTCCTGAAACTGACAACGCTTTTCGACCGTATGTCGTGACATATGATATTCCTTCCTGAAGCTGACGTCAGCTTCAGGAAGGAAAATAGTTTTGAATATTTTCGTTAGATTTTTTTAATTGCGTTAATTTGATTTTTAATTGTTTTAAATTGATTTGAATTGTGTTAAATTGATTATTTAATTATTTATATTTTCTCTAATGTACCGGTAAGTTGTCGATTTTTTCGTTTTTTCCGTTTTAATTTCTGGAGGGTATCATACGGAAGTGTTCTACGCACTATACTGAGGTAAACTCCTCTTATTATTTTTACTAATACTATATAATAATATATACATATCTTTTTTCTAAAGTTTCTTTTCTCCGTACCTGGCGTTAGAGTGAGACTCTATGCCTGTCTACCACACACACACACACAGAGAGAGAGAGAGAGAGAGCGTGCGCGCACAAGTACTTAAAGTAGGCATATATTCATAAGTAATTTATGGCATTTTGCTAAATTTATGCGAAAGTAGGTAGAGATAGGATAGAAATAAACACTCCTGCACTTGGGCACCTAACAGCCCAGAGTGTGAAATAGTTAGCAAATATATAGTGAAAAGTATATGAAAGAAGATTATGTTTATATTCAGTATATAAGTTAGCATAATTTTCTCATCCATGTTAATGCCATAATGATAAGGAAAATGGGTATATGCGTTTTCACTGACTGTATTATGAATGGTTGCTAATTCAAACAAAGATAAAAAAATTCAATCTATCTAGTATCATATTATCTTACCTTATCTATTAATAATTATATTAATAGATAATTATACTACAGATACATAGGAAATGGTATCTAATCAGGATACCAACTTAAATTTTAAATATTGAACATCAGTAGCAAATAAATGCACGTACAGCCATTTTCCTTATCAACATAACTACAAATCTAAGGCTGACATTAGGAAAAGTTATATTCTTGGATATTCTGAGTATAAACATTATAGTCTTCATTTACATACTTTTCACTGCCATTTAATAATTATATCAATATTCTGGGCTATTAGGATATCCAGGGCAGTGTCTAGTACTATATTATTTCTTTACCTATTTTTACCTTCATCCAGCAAAATGCCTACAATTGTCTATGAACATATAGCACATATTCCAGAAAAACTAATACTTATAGGGTACAAAAAAAAAAAAAAAAAAAAAAAAAAAAATCAAATATATATATATATATATATATATTTGCTGGCACCACTTTCTTATGGCCAAATCTCTTGTATGAATATGAAACTGTAAAGAATTTGTTATGGTTATATTCCTCTAATTAAGAAATAATCTGTGATGCAGAATGAAACCGAAGACCATAGTGGAAGAATACAAGAATTCATGCTCATGTAATTTTAATAGTTATTTTAATTTTTAATTTTTTTTTTTTTAAATTTTTGGTTGCTGGGATAGTACATGTCTGCTGGATGATTAACACAGAATGCGATGTGTTTATTCCACTATTTTTCCTGTTCAATTCTTTCCACATTACCAATAAGCAACACACTATTTTGATTAATTAACTGGCTTTATTTTATTGCACACCATTTCCAAAATATACTTAGTTTATAAAAAAATTGAAACCATACTGGACATGGTGTGTATGCAGTCTGCTCCTGGAATACCAAAGAAATATCCCTGAGAATCCAGATCTTTTATATTCTTTGTGCAATATTAGTAGCCTTTGCACAAGCTAAGCAAAAAACAACCAAAACATTTGTAGGTGAAATCTGCAACAGAACCTCTTCCTTGACGATAACAGTTATTCCCAATTCCTTTTAATTCAGGTCTTGATCAAACCAGGTGCTGTGCTTTAATGAAATGAAAAAGGAAGAAAGTGGGTAATAAAAATTTAAAGCTTTATAGGAAATGATTGGACAAATAATGCAGTCATTTTTCTATACAGCTTTAATTTTTATCACCCAATTTCTTCATTTTATCATTCCAGGCTTAGCAAAAGCCTACTGTTAGTAAGCTTTTACTTGTTAGGCTCATTATTCAGTTATGCATTTTTCAATTGTTTATATCTTCCAAGATTGGTTAAGGTAATGTCTTTCCAGTTCCCAAAATCATTTACTTTCTGACATTAAACACTATATGTATTTGATTTAGTCTTATCAATTTCAGTATCTGAACTCCATATAATTTTAATATAATATCTTCAATTTTGGCTTGTATAGACCTACATCATTTCAAATAAGGCTTGTGATGATGTAAAATGTTGCGCTCTCGTAGGTAAATTTTTGTAACTATCCTAAATACAAAAATTGCTACTATTACTTATAATAGATAGCAGATGGGAACACATCCCTGTAGAGTTTCAAGATAATTTGTACACATGCAGATTGTAATTTTGTACACTTTTGTAAATTTTTCCTGCGCACAAGATGAAAAAATTGAATAATTCTATTTACATGTTCGTCGAACATTTCTTTTTTGCTTCTATCAAATTTGGTGCACATGTTGCGAGTGCAGAATTTCCCTAAACGCTTATTTAGGGAAATTCCGACTTACGTAGCTTTCCACGGAATGCAACCCTTAAGGGCATCTCCGTAGCCAGGTGGGCAGAAGCAGCAGTGCGTAGCACACGCTTCTTGATTAGACCGGGGTTCGAGCCTGTGACCACCAAATATAGAGGATGCGGAAAGGTCAGGGAATGACCACCGCATATCCCCGGAGCAATATGGCCTTAGTTGCTAATGCTCCTAAAAACCAAATAACAACAGCAACCTTTAAGTAAGTCGCGGAGTTCCTGTAATACTAGGAATAATTTTTTGGATTTCAGCCATCGCACCACCGTGCTTTCCTGTCACCATCGGAACAAACACTAATGCATCGCTTCCAGTCAATTTTATTTTTAGTTATGTAAGAGTTTAGAGATTTAAAAATATCTTTTGCTGTGGTTCTTAAGGGCAATGACTTACAAAAGAAAGTCTTCTTGAACACTTCCTTCAAAAATGTATTTTACAAAACAACAGATTTGCTAAACCTGTAATATCTGTTGACTCGTCAAGTTTAATGAAAAGATGTCACTAGCTCGCACCGCATTTAGTAACTGAGTTTCTACATCACAAGCCGTATTACTAATATGGCGAGATTTGAAAGCAGAACAAGGTCCAAGTCTTTTGAAGCTTTTTCACTAATCATTGTCCTCACAATATCTTTCACTGCAGGAATCACTAAATTTTCACTGATCGAACGAGCTTTCGCTGATTTTGCAATTTGCAGAGTCACTAAATATAAAGCTTTAAATAACTTTTCATTCTGATTAACACACGAGGAAATGACGTTTTTCTCTATCTGAAGTTTATTTAAATGGTTTTTAAAAAAAAATCTTCTGGCTTACCTTTTAAATTAGGATGTTTTGTTTCTAAATGATGACGCAAATTTGCAGGTTTTAAACTTCCATTCGCTAACTGTTCATAGCACAAAAGACACATGGGCTTTGGTTCACTTTCAATTCCATTCGTTGTAAAGCCTAATTTTAAATATGATTCATCATACTTCCTCATTTTCTTCTTTTTCTTCATTCTCTTCCCTTTTGCAGAACTAGTATTAGGTTGTAGTACTTCATCATTACAGGTTTCTTCACAACTAGTATTGGGTTGACGTTTCAAAAATCCCATGTTGTTCAGTATACTATAATGAGTATAGGACTGATATTAATTTCCTAAAATAAATATATATATATAGACAAATGTATATTTTCAGCATATTAAGTAGGGGTGCTGACCTGTAATTACCATTGAAAAACTTGAGAATGTCTGCAAGGTAAAAAAAGATAACCTGAAATTAAATTAGATTAACATAAAAATAATAATGATAACGATGATGGTACCTAAAGCAGTGGGTCCTAGGGCTTTAACTACTTCTTCAAAGGGTCGGCAGCCAAAACCGTAGGAGCCACCGCAATAAGCAGGGTCTCTGTTTCTGTTATGATGTATATGTACGAAACATATACATCATAGCCGACCCGACAGAGACTAAAAGGAGGGAATAAAATTCAAACAAATAAATATAAAATAGAGTTAAAAAGCTAAAATAATGCCAATTAAATCTTGTTAAAGGAAAAATGAATGAAAGTTTGAATTCAAAAAGAAGGCAAAATACATTAAGAAATTTAAACAAAGTAACTTTAGATAATGGAATAAAGTCAGGTTAATGCCAACTTATTGTGTGCTTAAATCAGAATCAGTGAAATTAGCTGTGTGGTGATTACAGAGCAACATGGGAGACCCAAAGATGAAAGCTGATAGTTTTCTGTATAGTATATTTATATCAGTTGAAGTAACCCCGAGGGGGGGGGGGGAAGGTGTGAAATTGTCAAAGTGAACCGTACCTGTGTGATGGGGAAATAAGCAATTAAACAGATGAGGCAAAGTGCCAGCAAAGGCAGAATCAATGACTAACAAGGTAGTGTAGAAAAGACACTAAACTTTGTTTAAGAAGACAAAAGGAGCAATAGCAGGGGAATAGCATCTCGATATTGCTTTCGGCCAGCCTAATCGCACACGAGAAATAAGTTGTAATTATTAAGGACAGTAGAAAGCAATTGGAAGAAGGGGAATATAGTCGTGCTTGGGTTGTTCGGTGTTGGTAAACTTGTACCATAGTCGGTCCTTGGACGGATGACTGGACAAATGCCTCATGTGTTTAAGTCAGTATTGGTATTTTTATTGAGGAAATGTAAAAAGAAAGAAAAAATTGAAATAAAAATAACAATGTCGACAAAACTTAACAAAACAGCAAGCAGGACATAACAAAACACAATACCCCTGTGCATAGCCAATCCGTGAGCACAAGCTTTCTACACTGTGAGACACGACAGAGGCTAGGGGGTATATAACTATACATTATGTACAGGCTTGAAAGTAATATGTAATCAAATAGCAAATATGTTGTTAATATCAAAGTTGTAGTTTATAAGTTTTTTTGAATTTTATAATATTTATTGTTTTTTTGAAATGATGGTAGAGGAAAGCTGAAGGGAAATTATTGCATAGCAATTTATTATGGAGTAGTTTGATATCAGAAAAGAGACTGTTGCTATTGCATATTGTTGCCATTCTGATGCATTGGGAGAGTATTATGTTAGCATGCACTTTTTTAGAAATGTTAGAGTGCCAATAGGTAAAACTGACCATTAAAGCAAAAGGCATCTCTTTTATTATATACATTGATTGTGGTATGAGGGCTGTTGATATTGATATCCCGGTCTAAGTTTGTTTGTTTGTTTAGTTATTTGTTTTTTAGGAGCATTAGCAACTAAGACCATATTGCTCCAGGGCTATGTGGTGGTCATTCCCTGATCATTCCGCATCCTCCGTATTTGGTGGTCACTGGCTTGAACCGCAGTCTAATCAACCTACCGTGCAAAGCTGAAACCACAGATATAAGTGAACACCCGCTGACCCCATATATAACGTGATTTTCTTGTATTAGCATTAGCAAAGGCACATGAAGCAAGAAAACAAGCTTATATAGCATCAGACAAAAAAAAAAAAAAAAAAAAAAAAAAAACACCCTTATTTCACCCATCCACTTGCTCCAAATGTTTGTCCAGTTCTGCTTCGAATCTATTTAAGCTATCAACTTCTACAACGACAGATGGAAATTTGTTCCACCAATCAACCACCCGCTGGCTAAAGGCAAACTTCCGCACATCTATCCTACAACCGTCTTTCTTCAATTTGAATTAATGCCCTCTCAGGCGATTATTCTGAGCAAGAGGAAGAATCCCATCCGCATTAAGCATGCTCAAATCATTCAAGGCTTTATACACCTCAATCAGCTCACCTCGCTGGTGCCTGGTCTCCAGACACTGTAATTTGCAAAACTTAAGCCTTTCTTCGTAAGAGCAACCCTTTGTTCCATTCACTAATCTTGTTGCCCTTCTCTGTACTCGCTCCAACAGCTTTACAACCTTCTTAAAATGAGGCCCCCAGACCTGTATACAGTACTCAAGGTGTGGCCTGACCATTGCCTTATACAAGGGGAAGGGGATGATAACCTCCTTATCTCTGCTAGAGAAATTCCTGTATATCATTGATAAGACACCATGAGCTACTCTTGCGGATTAGACCGGGGTTCGAGCCTGTGCCCACCAAATACGGAGGATGCAGAAAGGTCAGGAAATGACCACTGCATATCCCCGGAGCAATATGGCCTTAGTTGCTAATGCTCTTAAAAACCAAATAATAATAACTCTTGCGGATTGTCTGCACTGCTCAGAAAACTTCATATCTGCCTGCACAATTACCCAGGTCCTTTTCATTATAATAAAGTTTAATTGATAAATTAAACATGTAGTAAGACATTACCAACATTAAACCCGGTAAAAATGAAGTACAGCAGACTCTCAATTTAT
Organism: Mastigoproctus giganteus; assembly: GCF_048544385.1. Lineage (NCBI taxonomy): Eukaryota > Metazoa > Arthropoda > Arachnida > Uropygi > Thelyphonidae > Mastigoproctus > Mastigoproctus giganteus. The sequence continues at coordinate 67,850,610 of NC_143576.1, forward strand.
TGGGATTGGATTAAGTGGGACACTTCAAGACTCCAAAAAAAAAACAAAAAAAAAACCTAGAAATCATTAAATTCAAGTAATAACTAGAATAGGTATAAACAGATATTTTGCAAGTTGTAAATAAGTGACATTATAAGTTGTCATTGGGAGATTAGTGTACCTATTATCTTGCAAACCCTGCTGTCTTCACACTTACTACTATATAAAAAAAAAAAATAATAAATAAATAAAAAAAATAATAATAAATAAATAAATAAAAAAAAAGAGACCAAATGTTTAGTTTGATTTAGTGCATCGCATCTGTTGTTGTTTTCTGTCGCACCGTAAAAGGACAAATTTTGTTTCGTTATTTATGTCAGGGATGTCAGAATTTTTTTTTTTTAATAGTAACTATTATTTTTTTTTTTGTTTAGAAATCGCAAAAATGATGGGCAAACGCAAGAGTTGTGCTTTCAATTACACAAAAACTTGAAATTATTCAAAAGTTTGAAAACGGTGCATCTGTTAAATCTGTAAAGAACCATTATAACATTGGTGACCAAACCATATGTGACAAAGGGAAGCTATTAGATTTAAAACTGACATCATAAAAAAATAAAGGGAAGCATTGTACTGGACACGTGAGTAGTACATGTTTTTTCATTTTTTTCCCCGTGGTCAATTGCAGGTAACTGAATCAGCAGATACGGAACCAGCAAATATGGAGGCAAAACTGTATACAGATTTGTCAATAAATGTAGTTATTTGAGATGCAGAGATTAATCATATTGTTGCAATAAACTGAATTACAACCAATAATATGTTTGTAGTTATCGTGAATTTAATTCAAGACCAATTTTAAGTTGGTTATGTCTATGCTGGTGAACAGACTATTGAAGTAAAAAGTTTGCACTTGAGAGATGTTGTCAGTATTCAGAGCATTAATAACTGGTATATTGTTATTAATTATTCTACTAACAGGAAGGATGTCCATGATAGGTTTAAGTAACCTTTCAAAAGTTTTTCCAGGTTTATGGGTGTAACTGTATTTGCAGGAAGTAATAAACCTAAAGCCTGTGGGATTTTTGTGGAACTTGCGTATGAAATAAATATCAGGAAATTTGTAGTTATTAAAGCTGATTTCAAGTTTCTTGTTGAAAGCAATTAACTTGAATGTGGCACAGGAATTTAGTTCTGCATTTAATGTCTGGAAATAAAAGACTACAGATTATGGCATAATTGCAGAAGGCTTTATCAACAGGGGTGATGAAAAAATGTTTATGCAGGTCCTCCAATTGTTGTTTTAATCTGGAAAAATGGAATTTTAATCCTGCAGATGATTGTACATGTGGCAATGATGACTTATAATGTTGTAGCATCATAGTTAGTACTGAATTAATCCATAGTAGGAAGGCTTCAATGGCATGTTATGATGGTAAGAGAGCTTAAAACAGAAGTTAAGCAAATCATGGTATAACTGTTTTTTGAAAGGTTTAAAGCTGATTTTAAAGTATGGCATATATTTGAAGCCATATGAAGCCATAAGATATGATGCTTCTTTGTAGTTAAAACCCTTGGACCCACACTGCTTTAGGCACCATCATTGTTATCATTATTATTTTTATGTTAATCTAATTTAATTTCAGGTTATCTGCTTTTATCTTGCAGGCATTCTCAACTTTTTCCATGGTAATTACACTTGATACCCCTACCCAATACACTAAAAATATACATTTGTCTATATTTCATTATGGTTGCTGGGTATTTTTGCTATAACTAGTAGTATCCAGGGATCCATAACCCAGTTTAATAATTTAATACTTTTGTATTAAATTAGTACCCAATTTCGTATTTTATTACTCCTGATACTCCAGTTTTTCAGTCAACAATAACAGATACCAAGTGCCAAACAGTTGTTTGAAGGAATTCCATATACTTTTAGGTTGTTCAGAAGATGCTTAATGTTGTATCATCCAGAACCACCTTCTAGTGCTAGAACTGGGAGCAAGCTGCTTTCAATTTTACAATTTTTTTTTTTAAATTATGAAAGTGTGAAATGATAAATTATATATTGGAATACCTTTAATTACTACCATCTGCAGCAATCAAAAACAGCTCTTTTTCAGAGCCATCACTATCTCTTCTTCCCATATCTGTGAAATAACAATGCCTGTTGTTTTTGTTCTTTCACAACCATTTCATTGTAATTTCACATATTGTATAACAAAAATAACAACCTTCCTGCATGATCAGTACAACTCAGAAAAAGGAACATTATGTTCTATGACAAAAGATACATCTCATCATCATGATGAAATGCTACATCTATTTTTCTATGCCCCGCATGTTGTCCTCGTGCTTATTTGTTTGCAGATATCTAATTATAACTTTTTTCCTGCCATCTGAAATTGAGAAATCATATCTATATGCAGCATAAAAGACAAATCTTTTTTGGATTTTATCAATACACAGGGCTGGCAATAGCGTTAATGGTGCCTGAGGCAAAAACCTTGTAACGCGCTTAAATCATATCTTCACACACACACACACACACACACACACACACACACACACACACACACACACACACACACACACACACACACACACACACACACACACGCACGCACACACACGCACACACACAGCGCATCTAGCAGTGCCTATTTTAGGCGGCACCTGTGGCAAGTGCCTCACTTGCCCACCCCTAGCACCAGCCCTGCCAATACACAGAAAAATCTTGTGTATATGTCTTCTGAAATTTTTCATCATATTTCTTTAGCAACTTGCTAAAAGACATGTAACTAGTTTCACACCACAAGTGTGATAAAATGAACATAAATTACAAAAAACAAGGCTATTATCCAGTGTTCCTATTTTATAATATACACTAGTACACCTGATGGTTAATTCATAATGAAAATAAGCAGAAATTTCACAATTTTTTTTTTTATTTCAATTTTAATGTAGTATGTGTATATATATATATATATATATATATATATATATATATATACACACACACACACACACGTATATATGTATACACACACACACACACACACACACACACACACACACACACACACACACACACACACACACACACACACACATATATATACATATATATATATTTTTTTTTGTGAAAAGAAAAAGACAGAGAAACTCTTTGCCCTCAACTATATCATGACAGCGAAGAAGTTAAATCGAGTAAAAACAGATTCTACATTCTTTCGTAAATCCACTGACAGATTCTCTATTGTAAGCACTTTTACAAAGTTGATAATCTTCAAGGTAGTTTTTATCAGAGCTTACATCTGCACTCACTCACTCAGTTCTGTAAGCAGTAAATATAAAAGCAGAAGTAATTCCACAAATATGCAATCTGCAAATACAAATTGTATCCAATCATTATTTTATTTTGTAATTAAACTGGCTCTTATTGCAAATGGCCTGTAAACTGGCTCATTTCTTTGAAGATAAACTGATTATTATTAATATTCTACAAATCCTTTTTTTTTTTTTTGTCACTAAATTTATATAATGAAATGGTCCTAATAAAATTGGCAGTATGACTAAAGCAATAATTTGCTCTTTACTTACTCCTTGATTTACTTATCACTCTAAAAATTTTAACTTACTTGGATACACAGGCTCTAAGGCAACTCGCATAATGGGCACTGCTGGCATATTCAAGTCTACAAAAGGTGGACAAGCTACAGTACTGGAAAGTGTTGCAGACTTTAGAACATGTTCTTCTAAACCACCTATGCCTAATTATAAAAAAAAAAAAAAAAGTTCAGAAGATGAGCAGTAAATCATATTTTATCACTTAATTCTAGAATAATTTAAAAAAAAAAATAAAATTCATGGAAGACACAGAGAAAAAAAAAATACGAATGCAATGGAATGAGCTAAATGACATGAATTTATTTCACATATGGAAAACAGATGAGAATATGTATATTCTGACTATTATATAACTCATTGCACACACACACACACACACACACACACACACACACACACACACACACACACACACACACACACACACACACACACACACACACACACACACACACACCTCATTTCATTTTGTATATTTAAACTGTCAACACTATCAATTTTCATAGCAAGGGGGCATGAAAATACAGGCACTTCTGTAGAATGGGAACAGAGTAGAAAGAGACTAATTTCAAATAAAGACCATAAAAAGTTAACTATTTGATGCATCTGATAAGATAGTGATGCTGTACAAATTTCTTTAATTGCCCTTTGTGTGTTCACGCTGTGTCTAATATGAATTGCTCTTAAACTGTGCAGAAGACATTTAAAAAAATAGTGTGGAGCACAACTTCTTTTTTCTACTTTCCCCTCTTCCCCAAACAGTAAAAGCTCAACTGAGATTAGAATGCATCTGGAGAGATGCTAATAGTTAATGTAATTGCGTATGTTATCAAAATTCTCTCATTATTATTATCAATAATATCACTGCTTAAGAATTGTAAAAATATTACAAAATTCAATTAAGGCTGGATAACATATTTTATTGATCAATTAAGAAACAGAAGTGGAATTATCTTGGGAAAAAATTCTACCTTTAAGAAAAAGCAGAGAACTTATTCTCAAATCCTCCAGTACAGTTAATATTAAACCATAAAATCATCTCCAATGTCCATCTAATGGTCATTGGTAGGATTCCTTTTCAAGTTGGCAAGTTAGGAGTAAACTCGGCTGTCTGGTTCATTAAAAATTGAGAAAGCATACAGAAAACATACTAATGATAAAAGCAATGTCATCAATGGAATGCATGTTTTAAAGGAGGAGTGGTCACTGATATTTGTGACCAGCCAAACACCAAAGTCTGTGTGAACTGAAGAAAATATTAAGATTTTGGATGAACTGATTCAAAACAACAGGCCAATAACCACAGAAGCAATGATGTAAAATGTAAAAGTGTTTAGACAAAAGTGTATTTTGAATGCATCAAATTATAGAAAAATATGCTGCAAATAGGTACCCAAGCTTTTAACAACAGAAATGAAATTCAAGACAGGTCTGCCAAGATTTGTTGTAATAGTACAATAATCTTCAAGAAATTTTTAAAGCCCTGATGATGAGACTCGGATCTTATATTATGATTCTGATTCTAAATGCCATTCTTTGGAATGGACACATCGGTCACTCCAGTGAAGAAAAAAACCTTGAATTCTGAATCATCACAAAAATTTATGGCCACAGTGTTTTGTGACAGAGAAGACCCAATTTTGGTTGATTTTTTAGAGAAAGATCAGACTACAAATATGGAAAGATATTGTCAAATGCTTCATAGGCTTAATGGGTCTACAAAATAAAAAAGGAAGGTTCTAAAAGGACACCAAATCGCATTACACCTTGACAATGCTAGGTCACAAACTTCCCATATGACTTAGGGTGAAGAGTTTTGCCTCACTTAACCCACATTTAGTCCAGATTCAAAAATGTCTGAATTTTATTATGTGGACATAGAAAGAAATATCGTCATGAAAGACATTTTTGAGTGATGGGGAGCTGAAACAGACAGTGACAAGCTGGCTTCAACAGCAGGGTCTCTCTAACCATCATGTGCTACATATAAAACAACTCACAGTGCATATGTTAGTTGGAAAGAACAATGGCAAAAATATATTTATAAATAAGGTGGATGGGTATATATATATATTTTTTTTTTTATATGTGAACCCCAAACACGAGAGGTATTAGAACCTATAGTACTTAGTACCGTGCTTGGGTTGGAGGTTGAGAAGACGAAAGAAGATATTTGTTGACATTGGACTTGAACTTCTGTAGATTGTAATTTTCAGGAAATACGTATGAAGGAAGGTTGTTCCAGAAAACGGCAGTTGAATGAATAAATGAGGAAGATGAAAAGTTGGTTCTGTGGGTTTGAAGTTGGACAGTAAATGGATGTTTGCTGGCAGCGGCATGTGTTCGGAGTGTTTTGAAAGAGAGAGCGGGAATTATAGAAGCCAATTCAGAAGAACAGTGACCCATGGAAGTATCTGTAGAAGAGGCATGCAGCAGAAACAGTACGTCTATGAGAAAGCGAGTGGAGAGACTCTGTTAGAGATGAATCATTAATTAACCTAACTGCCCTCTTCTGAATGGAATCAAGAAGCCTGAGAGAGGTTTTGGGGGCACCACCCCAGATGTGGGAACAATATTCCATGGCAGGGCAGATTTGCGATTTATACAGAGTGAGCAGCTGTTTGTAAGAAAAGTAACGCCGAGAGCGAAAGAGAAAACCAAGTTTTTTAGATGCAGAGGAAGCAATATTTGTAAAGTGCTTGTGCCAAGAGAGATTAGAAGTCAGGGTAATCCCCAAAAGAGATATATCATTTTGCCTAGAAATCAGAGTGTCACTAAAGATAAGCATAGGAGCAGAAGACTCCTTTTTGTGAGATATAAGACAAGACTGAGTTTTAGAAGGGTTGCAATCAACTAAGTTGTCTTTGCCCCACTGGAGAATTACCTGAAGATCGGCATTTAAGGAATTGGTAGCAGATTTTCGAGAAGTTGAAGCTGATTGAGCAGGACAAGTTTTCTCAAAGTGGAAAGTTGAATGCAATGCGCTATCATCGGCAAAATTATGGATAGGATTTCCAGTCAATGGAAGAAGGTCATTGATATACAAGAGGAAAAGAGTGGGGGAAAGAACTGAACCTTGGGGGACACCGGCATTAGTGGAGAAGTTAGAAGACAGAGAGCCATCTACCATCACCCTCAGTGAGCGATCAGAGAGAAAACTGGATAACCAATTACTAAAAACAGTTGGCAAACCATAAGATGGAAGCTTGTTTAGAAGACCTTTATGCCAAACACGATCAAAAGCCTTTGAGATGTCAAGAGCAACTACTTGTGTTTCACCGAACCTTTCCATTGAATTAGTCCATAAATGGGTAACATAAGCCAGAATATCACCAGTGGATCGACACTGACGGAATCCATACTGGCGATCGTTGATCAGACGGAAGGTTTCTAGGTAGTTTAAGAGTTGGGGTTAATTGATTTCTCCATTGCAATGGGACGATAATTGGATGGGAGAGATTTGTCACCCTTTTTTAGGAACTGGCTGGATATGAGCAAATTTCCAAGCAGAAGGAAAAACACCTTTGGAATAAGAAAGTGAAAAAAGGCGCAAAGAATAGGAGTAAGTTCAGGAGCATAGGTTTTGAGAACAAGTGGAGAAATACCATCAGGACCTGGAGCTTTCTTAGCATCAAGATTCATCAAAATCCTTCTGATATCCTTTTGACGGAAGACCACAGGAGGCATTGAATGGAGTGTGTTGGGAATGGTGGGAGTGTCTGGAAGAAAAATGGGATGCTAGCAGGTCAGCTTTATCCTTGGCTGAGGATAAAGCTGACCTGCTATACATTATAAAATAATGCTTTCCAGTGTTTGTTTAATAAATGATATAAATTTCAACTTTTTATCTGTTGTCTTTATACTTTTATGACCAAAGAGGCATTACTTATGAACTGACTCTTGTAGTTACAAGCAAACCATGTTTTCTACAGGATGCATTAAGATTGTGAAAGGACTTCACCACGAGTTGCAACTATACTGCAACTCGTGGTGAACTTAAATTATAAAATTTAAACTATTACATATACCACATTTTAAAGACACAAGAAATCACAGCCTTAAAGAAAAGAGGTGAACCTATGAATCTTATAATCTGTTTGCCTCCTGATATCCACAGAATGTGGGATATTTATGGCACAGAAAATATTTTTAAAACTGAAGTAAATATACTGCAGTAGCAAATGATGTAAAGAAACAGCCTCGTAAAGCCTACAGATAAAAAAAACAAAAAAAACCCCCTTACCTCATGCATCCATCCCTTCTAATAATTTTGTCTAATGCTATGCTTCTTAAATTTATTCAAACTATCCACTTCCACACCAGATAGAAAATTTCTGCACATCTATCCTTACGCATCCTTTTCATAATGTAATAATTTTATGTTCCCTTATTTGCGTTATTAAGAGTAGGATGCCATCAATATTTAGCTTATTTAATCCACTTAAGCCCTGAATGCTTCAATCAGATCTCCTTGCAGGTATCTAATTTCCAAGTTCTGCAATTTGCAGAACTGAAGTCTTGTGGTAAGAGAACCATTTATGAGTCCTCTTCCATGTCTTTGACTAATCTGGTTACTCTTCTATGCACCTGTTCCAACAGATTCACATCTTTCTTAAAATGAGGCTTCCAGGCCTGTGTGCTCTACTAGATGTGGCCTAACCATTCCCTTATATGATGAAATAATCACTTTCTTGTCCATACCGGTGAAATTTTAGTAAATCATTGACAAAACCTCCATAAACTATTCTAGCAGATTGTTTGCATTGCTTCATGTCAGAGTGTATGATTATCACTAGGTTTCTTTTGTTCTTCACCACTCTGAGTGTGATACCACCTAAGGGTGCTCATACGTAGAACGCAGGTGACCGCTTACTTGGAATCAGCAGCCTAAATGAACAATGTAAGTTAATGGGAGTGCATACAATAAGAGCGGGTGGACAGCGGCATCGCTTCTTGTTTTAATCCCCCAGTTTACCTCAACAATTTAAGCTTACTGGTCTCAGGGAAGTACAGATGTCACTTAAACGGGTAAGCGTTGTTGACACCTCTGATATTAATCTGGCCTTCAGGCAATTTTTAGAACTGCTGTTGCTGTAGAAAGCACGAATTCACGGAGATGTACAGAAAATTTGTAATCCTAAAGTTTTAAACATGGATACTGAAATTTTGATTTCAGACTGACTTTTATGGATTTATGTCAGACGCGCAATATGGGACAAAAGTGTCAAGCTACATTAAACAGGAATACCATGGAGGAATGTTGACAAAAAACAAAATAAAAAATAAAAATAAAGTACCATTATATTTTTTTATTTTCTCAAAGTAACAACAGTTCTTTGTTTCCTTCTTATATTTATTTGTAAAGTGCTAACGAATACTGTATGTAGAAATAGTCGGTCAGTCAGCGTTTTTATTATTTGAATTGGAAACAGCGTTTCTCTATTCGTTCCAAATATTTAGAAACTTCCAATTCGTTACATAAATTATGACATTCAGAATTTTGTTTACTGTAATGTACAGACATTGGGTATGCCCATCAGTTCCTTATTGTTTTCAAATCTTGAAAAAAAAATTAAATAAATAATCATTATGACAACGAAGAAATAGTTTTGGAAATAGTTCTAAAATGAACTTTTCATTACTTCAATTTCTAGATTTATACTTATTGTTTCTAAAAACTTCACATTAAATTTTATTATCATTAAAAACAATAAGAAACTTTTTAATTAAAAAGTTTCTTATTGTTTTGCTTTGTACAACAAATTGCAGCCTGCATGGTGCGTAAAATATGCATTATATTTTTTCCTTCTGCAGTTAACATTAAATGAAACTTAATTTGAAAAATGCATGTTGTATGATTTTCATTACTAAGCTATACCTAAAAATCACTGATAATCATCCAAATTTAATCCGTTAATGGAAAATGTAATTCATCCCCCTCTCCACCAAGTGATGCGAGATAGTGGGGTCCGCAAAAACGTATCGGAATTGGTTAGTGCTGGTTGTTCTAATCCACCTACTTGCTTAAATGAATTTTTATTTAAGCTCGCTGATTGTGGACGCCACATAGACATTGAAGCTTTTATTTCCAAGGTGTATCTTCGACGACCAATATGCGACAAAACAGAAAAATTACATTTGAACAGGAATGCTGCGGAGAAATGTTGGAAAGAAATAAGCCAAGAAAATTAATTACAACAGAAACTCACGATTCCGATTTTAAAAAAATCACTATGTATTTCTATAACAATTTGTCGCTTTATGTACTCAGTGCATTACATAAATATATATAGCTATATAACATCTATATATATATATATATTTAAATAACGATAATGTATAAATCCAGTAAAATATCTTTAATACTTTGATATATATATATATATATATATATATACTTATATTTGAATAATGTTTGAAATAATTGAAAACTGAATCTTACATAAAAAAGGGATAAAGCATACATCAGAGGCAGCAAAAAGCATTTTCCTCTACATGACGCTTGAGATATAAACTTAAATGAGAATAATGATAAAAAATAAATAAAAATACCAGCTGCATGGCAAGACAGAAGAGCGATAATTGGGAAATTATAATGATCAAACCGACAGGGAGGGAAGAGAATAAAATTATTGCAGCAGAAACTCTCGAAGATAATTTAGAAGTCTAAATACAAAGATAATAAAATATAATCAATTAAATGAAATTTAACGGCACCCCCTCTGACGGACACCAGGTTCAAATTTATGCGAAATATCACGGGCAGAGATGTGAACAACTACAATAAAATAAAATAAAACAAAATAAAACAAAATAAAAACAGAAATAGACTGACCATTATGCCCCATCTGAACAGAGGACCACAAGGCCAATAATGGTCAGGGAATCTCTGCATTTCTATCACTAGCCAAATCACCGCAAAGGCGAATCGATCGAAAGATCAGTCCACCATCCGATCCCCAGATCGAACCGCGAAAGCAGAGGACTTGAATAGCGGTGGTCCTGATGCAGCGAAAATTAAAAATAGGACAGATACAAGCACTCAAATGCAAAGCCACACCACTGACAAAGAGATGGGGCATAATGGTCAGTCTATTTTTCTGTTTTTATTTTATTTTATTGTAGTTGTTCACATCTCTGCTCGTGATATTTCACATAAATTTGGACCTGGTGCCCGTCAGAGGGGGCGCCGTTAAATTTCATTTAATTGGCTATTCAAAATTTCATTGATTATATTTTATTATCTTTGTATTTAGACTTCTAAATTATCTTCTAGAGTTTCTGCTGCAATAATTTTATTCTCTTTCCTCCCTGTTGGTTTGATCGTTATGTATAATTTCACAATTTTCGCTCTTCTGTCTTGCCATGCTGCTGGCATTTTTATTTATTTTTTATCATTATTCTCACTTAAGTTTATATATATATATTTTGCCCAAAATGGAACATAGAGCATGTATTTTCATTAATGGAGCAACATTATAAATAATATGGAGACAAATACTGTGAATAGTATTTTGCTAATAACTTTTTCGTGTATATAATTTCAAAATGGACTGAAAAATATTTTATAATTACTTACTTTGTAATCTGAACTTACTGAAAATGATTGGCAGTAAGGATAAGTATGTATCGTAATTTTTTAATAATAATTATATCATTTTTAAAACTGAGTGTCCTAGTTTTTTAATTCTATCTAGATCTCGTAACCCCCCTACCCTTTCGAAGATAAGGCTTAAAAAAGAATGATTGCAAGAAAAACGATTTCGTCATCTTTTTTTTTTTTTTTTCCTTCTGTTCAATTCTGGTGTTTCACACCACTGGAAGAGACTCCAGGATTGCTCGGCGTCGGACAATATACTTATGAATATAATTCTATCTTACGTTTAAAATATATTATTTTTTGTCTTTGATTGTTATGCTTCATTTTTCGATTTGTAGCTATGCTACCTCCTCTCATCTTTCCAGTTTTTTTTTCCATTCTCCTCAACTGTCATCAATACATAACACGTATTCATATGTAGTAACTTCTGAACACTTCGCAACTTTATTATTATTTTTTTTTTCCTTCGATAAATTTTTAATTCTTCCCCTGCAGAAACATTATTCCCTTCCTCTTTCAATTATTTCAGTGCTCATTCCAACGAATATTTAATCGAATGTCTGGCAATGGGCATTAGTAAACAACCCGCTCTCTCTCTTTTCTCCTAATTATTTATCTTTTGATACCTGAAAATCACAGGACACCCGCTGAATTGCAGGAAGAGATAATTGGAAATTTTACGGTAGCGGTTTACACGAGAGCTAAAGGGATTACTGTTCCCCAGTACAGTAGCACCCGTAAAACCTACCCCAGTGAGAAGTTGCACTGGTCGCTGCATTCTATGTGTTCATACCCAGTGAGAAGCTTCAGCTGCGTGTCGCTGCTGGTTCCACCTGTGTTCTACGTGTGAGCACCCTAACGGTATTTAATCGTGAGATTACTACTGCCCATACGCAGTACCTTGTTTATCAATATTAAACTTCAATTGCTACAGCCCACCCGCCCAATTTATTTAGGTCTTGCTGTAGTTATATGTTTTGTCATTTACTACCCTGCCAACTTTTGTATCACCTGTAAACTTTGATTAAACTTGATATGCCTTCACCAATATCATTAATAAGTATCAAAAACAGTAAGGAGTCCAATAATGATATTAGTTCAAACAAGAGAAGGGCCCATTTCCCCTGTCTCCTACCACTCATAGGCAAGTTACTTACATAGAAGTAACTTGCCTAATACCACTCTGCTCTAATTATTATTATTATTATTAGCTATATGGTGCAAGGAAGACTGAGGCTTATGTTGCACCAGCCAAAAAAAATTTCTGAATTACCCGGAGAGATGGGGGGGGGGATCACCAAGAAAGAGAAGAATGATGATATCCAGCTCAGGATCTTGGGTGTGCCAAGCCCAAAACTCACCAAATGTGAGCCCCTGGGGTTATATAGTAGTTCTGTGTGTGGAAGTATTGAAAGCTTTATTGAAATCTACGTGTGATGTCAAAATTATTATTTGTATCCAGTTCCTTTGTTACTGCTGTGTTTGTTATTTGGTTTTTAGGAGCATTAGCAACTAAGGCCATATTGCTCCGGGGATATGCGGTGGTCATTCCCCAACCTTTCCGCATCCTCCATATTTGGTGGTCATGGGCTCGAACCCTGATCTAATCAAGAAGCATGTGCTACACACTGCTGCTCCTGCCCACCTGGCTACGGAGGCGCCTTTGTTACTGCATCATAGTAACTAATCAGAATTGTTGGGCATGATCCTCCTACCACTTAAACCTAAACTGTGACTTCCATATAATTCTATTCCTGTTAAGATGATCCTGCAGTACCTCTCTAACTACTGACACTATTATTTTCCCTGCAACAGAAGTCATGTCATGTCATGCTTATAGTTTTGTGATTATTCACTTTGTACTTCAATCCCTCTTTGTGAATATGAGACATATTTGTGCATTCCTCCTACTGTTACCTCCTCTGAGTCACAATACAGTCTATTGTGACCTCAATATGCTATTGCAATAGTCTACTGCAACTTCCCTGAAGAAGGATGTTTTCATAATTATGGCTAAAGTTTGCTTAGCTTTGTGCTGTCTTCCAAGATATAGTGATTTTTCCACTGGTCACCCATTTGGAAAGACATCAGTTTGAACCCCATTGATGGTGGAGGAATTTATAGAGCTCTCTCCAACTGGGGCAGTAGTTAGAGATCTCAGGCAGTAGCAGTAGGGTTTTTCAGCTCGCACAACATTCAGTCTTATATATTATACTTATACCATATAGAAACAAAATACAAAAATTGGGCAATATGGCCTGACTCACTGATATTCTTAAAAACCAACAACCATTTTGCTACTTCTTTTAATATAACTGAATAGTTTTCATAGTAATCAAAAAAAAAAAAAAAAAACTTAAGTGACCTTAAAAGAAACCCATGTACAATCTCAGATTACATTAGAAATGCATGGGGGGGGGAGGGAGAGAGAGAGAGAGAGAGAGAGAGAGAGAGAGAGAGAGGAAAATCACTATTTTTCTTTAAAAAAATTATTTTTATTTTTTAGAATTTGGCTTTTATATGCCCAAATCAGGAGGAGATTATCCCCATTTGAGGATAATCTCTTCCATTGATGATTTTCAAAACTGTTTTCACACTTGTAAACATATAGACAGAAGTACATACTAGAATTGTTAGGTGGGTCGGAAAACTGCTAGCTTGGGGTGATACAGACTAATAGCTTAACAGTAGCCACAGGGAGAGGTAAAAGTGATTCTTGCACTATTCCAATGGATAGAGCAGCAGCCAGGAAAACAAGGTGCTGGGGATTTCAAGGACTTCTGGTAGTCATCGCAGAACAAGTAAATACATGGACTGTGTTAGGGTAACTAAGAATAAGAACAGGTGCATGTATACTTGCATATACATCAATACTAGGAGTTTAGTAAATAAATTTGATGAATTTGAGGTGCTGGTCAAACCATCAAAGGCAGATATTGTTGCGATTTTTTTTTTTTTTTTTTGGTAGTTGTTGGCGCATCAGCTTCTGTGGCCATATTGCACCTCCCAAGGTTTTTGCAGTACTTTGATCCAAGCCCTAGGCGGGAATCGAACCCGCGACCTTATATTGTTGTGATATCACAAATGTGTTGTCATACAGATATAAGGAATGCAGAAAAGAAATTTGGGGAGTACAATGTGTACAAAAAGGATAGGAAGGGAGGAGGGGTTATGCTATTAGTTAAAAAACACATAAAATGTAAGGAAGTGCATCCAGTTGACATGGGTGGACAGTGCGATACCGAGTCATTTTGGTGTGATATAAGCACTGGGAAAGCAAAATTGAAGGTAGGTATGTGTTATAGTCCTAATGACTCTGATGAGTACAATGAACAGGTGTACAGAGAAACAGAGTGAGCAAGTAAATTATATTGTCTTATAATGGGAGATTTTAACTTCCCAGATATAGCCTGGAACTTGTGGGTTGGTCAGTCGCACACTACCAAGGCATTTGTGGATTTATTGATGACTGTTTTCTCCAGCGGCATGTTTGAGAGGCAACCAGAGGGAGTAATACCATTGATCAGATTATCAGCAGTGATTCTTCATGCATTAAGAATCTGTAGATAAAGGAATCACTAGGTGGCAGTGATCAGTATGCTGATATGGGATTTACTCAAAGATGTAACACTAAAGATGTAACATAAGGGGTGAAGGGAAGGGTTTTTCTTTTGTAAAGGTGACTAGTCATCAGAGACAGTTTTTAAATTCTATAAAGTTGGATCAACAGATGATGTTAATAATGGCAAATTTTAAATGGGAAGTATACAAGGAATTAATCTTGGAAGCTACTAGGATTTTCATACCAACTAAGAAATATTGTTCAAGGTTTAGGCTTAAATGGATGTCAGATGAACTAATGAGACTCTTGGCAGAGAAAAAATGAATGGGATGTATATAAATTATCAAATGACACAGATGCCTATGGTAGATATAAGCTGGTCTGTAATCAAGTCACAAAGAGCAGGTTAGGCAGGAAAAGGCAGATTACAAGAAATCTTCAATGTCAAAAGATGCAAAAAAACCCAGCAATAGTCAGACTGCAGTTATAGTTCAGACACAGCATGGGTTTGTTAAAGAGAAGTCTTGTCTGACTAATTTGATTGGATTTGGTCACAAAGGAAATGGATGCAAAAAATAATTTTTATATCATATACTTGGATTTTAGGAAAGCTTTTGATACTGTTGCACGTGAAAGACTACTGTACAAATTGGAGTAGTAGTACGGCATTAAGGGCAAGTTGCTACAATGGATAAAAGGATGGTTGAGTAGGAGAAGACAGAGTGGCAATCAATGGACACTGCTCTTCATGGATTAATGTTATTAGTGGAGTCCCTCAGGGTTCAGTGTTGGGTCCATTGTCGTTTTCTGTATTTATAAATGATACTGATGATGGTATATGAAGCTTAATGTCAAGTTTGCAGACGATACGAAGGTTGGCAGGGTTGTTATTGATAGTAAAGACAGTTTGCTACTGCAACAGGATCTAGAAAAGTTGAGTAGATGGGCAACTGAACTTTAACATTGACAAATGTAAAGTACCTCAGAGTAACATACCAACTGGGCAGTACTACATTCAGGTAGTGGAGAATGAAAAGGACCTGGGGGTAATTGCACAGTCAAATATGAAGTTTTCTTAGCAGTGCAAACGTTCTGCAAGAGTAGCTCATGGTGTCTTGTCAATGATGTACAGGAATTTTTCTAGCAGAGATAAGAGGTGATTATCCCCTTGTATAAGGTAATGGTCGGGAACCACCTTGAATACTGCAAAAAAGGTCTGGAGGCCTCATTTTAGGAAGGATGTAGAGCTGCTGGAACGAGTACAGAGAATGGCAATGATCTTGGTGAATGGAACAAAGGGTTGCTCTTACGAATAAATGCTCAAGTTCTGCAAACAGCAGTGTCTGGAGACTAGGCACCTGCGAGGTGATCTGATTGTGATGTATAATGCATTGAATGGTTTGAGTCGGCTCAATGCTGATAGGATTCTTTCTTTTGCTCAGTCTACAAACCTGAGGGGGCATAAACTCAAATTGTAGAACAGATGTGTGGAAATTTGCCTTTAGTCAGTGGGTGGTTGATTCTTGGAACATTCCATGTCATTGTGGAAGATGACAGTGTAAATAAATTAAGGAAGAACTAGACAAACATTTGGAGTGAATGGATGGGTGAAATGGAAAAAAAATTTGTTTTTTTTTTTAGCTGATGCTGTATAAGCTTGCTTTCTCGCATCATATGCCTTTATTACTGCTAATTCATACCAAAAATTAAACATCTGAAATGACCTTTAAAATGTAAATGCATGAAAAAAACACAGATTTACAGTAATTAAGCTTTATCTTCAATTAGCTTGAATAAAAAGGGGAAAAAACTTTTTTAGTTTGTGTATCTAAATGTAGTTTACTTTCCACTTTATCTTTATTCATTTAGTCATAATAAATTTTTTAAATCAGGGTCATTACCTTGAATTAAACAAGGTACACAGATAAATATAAGACTAACAAATATTCACCTAGCACATTTCCTGCCGGAACTTCATCCAAGTACTCCAGTTCTTTACCCATTAATAAATATAACTGTTTTACAGTGACTACAGTTATATGCTGATTAGAGCGCAAATCTTTTAAAGTGAGTCGAGCATCTACTGTTCCATCCTAAAGAATAAACGGAATAGAGATGATTAATGCCTTTAGTGTCATGACAGTATAATCTCATGGCATAAATGCATACAACTTCTTGACTATAGTTATGACCAAATTCCTTTGGTGTAAACCATAATATCTGGACTTAAAATATTATTAGTTTATTGTGTTAATTTATGCATTATTTTCAACACTTCTATTACCATCTTGCAAAGATTGTCTTTTACTGATGGTTAAAGAAAAAAATGAAACAAGAGAAAGAACAATCAGCTAAAATATTTTCAAAATTATTCCTTATTAATGTGTATAAGGTATTAGGAGGAAGTGCTCAAGAAGGAAAAAAAACAAACAAAAAAAAAGTTATGATGGTACAGCTATGGGAAATCAAACAAAGGAAAAGTGACTGACAAAATTAATCTGCAAAATCCAGTCAAAATAGATTCGAAACTTTAGAATGTGAAATTAGAGCAAGTTCTATATAAAATATTCTATGTAGTACATTTTATAAAATGGCAAATGTAAACTATCTGTTTAAGTTTACGTTACAGGTGCATTTCTTCTAATTAAGTACAATGAAATCAGTAGCAATGTTTTAAGTTTAACTCACCTCTTTTAATGCTTTTGCTGGATTATGCTTAGGACCTAAAACATATAACTCTTGCCCTTTACGTAAAGTGCCACTAAATACACGAGCAAAGGCAACAAAAATTGTATCATCACACATTTCATATGGAAGGAGCTCCTCTTTGGTGGAATTCTGACAGTCTATCGATAAAACATTAATAAAATGGAAAATAAATACATCTTAATAAAAACACAAGAATGTCAGCTGAAATGAAATCTTTCAATACATCATCATGAGTAAGGTGTTTTATTCTGTCTGTGAAACTTATACTAGATAAGATATTTTGTATACTGGCTGCCTGTGTTTTATTATTATTTTTGAATTAAAAATAAAAATACATTTAAATCTCTGAAAGACTTTTTATGGAAAATCCTAACAAGACTGGTTAAAAAAATCTATAATACCTTTTTTTGTATGCAGATAGTTTGCAAATAAAGAAGGTAATCTATATATTGAATATGAATTTTTGAAGAGTGCAAAAATTTAAAAGAATATATACAGGAAAAATGTATTAGGGAATAGAAGTAGAAGGGATGAAAAGTTATTTCAGTGAAACTGAAGTTCAATAGTACTATTATATCAGGTGTGATATAACAGCATCATTACCACACCTTATCCAAAATATTAGCAGAATGTGGGGGAATTATGAACTTAGTAGATAATTTATCAGTAGTGCTTTGAACTATTGGAACTCCCTGATACTAGCAGACCAATGCTGGATTATAAAAGTCTACTTAATATCATCAGACCATCTGATATTGTTTCATTGGTGATAGCAACTTCCAGCAGGAAATGTGTTACGACAGTGGGGAATGTACTTTGTCGGAATGGTTCCAGGAGAATGACAATGACCATTCCCTATTTCCCAGAACCCAGTGTATTTAACAAAAGAAAGCATTTGTGGAATGAAGTTGACACAGCTGATGAATGTATGGACCTGCTTTTGTCCACTGGTCATATAATGAATGATACTATCTGATCATTATGGCAAGTTACATTGTAGGAATCTTACCATCAACTTGTGGAGCATATGTAAAGAGGAGCGATCAAGTTCCATAGGCAATGGACATCTTACATAACACATGGCTAATCACATATAGCTACCGATAAATATGGAATGAATGAGTGGATATCTACCAGATTAGGAATAGAATGGGTCAGTAAGAGGAATTACTGATTAATCAGAAGTTCATTTACTACAAGAGGTTTATTAAATCTGAGATGCCCACAGAATATTCTAAGGCTATTTGTTTAAGCCAAACAGTTGAACCATTAATATAACTAATGTCATGAGATGTCACAGTATCCCCTTGTGAAGTATACAATGAAAGATTTTCACATGAACCACCTGACATGAGGATCTTATTTTAAGGTATTAAAATTTCCTAGCTATGCTGGCAAAAAGGCCAGAAACACCAGGAATCATAAC
Organism: Mastigoproctus giganteus; assembly: GCF_048544385.1. NCBI lineage: Eukaryota > Metazoa > Arthropoda > Arachnida > Uropygi > Thelyphonidae > Mastigoproctus > Mastigoproctus giganteus. The sequence goes on from NC_143576.1 coordinate 67,869,519, forward strand.
ACGTTTATTGTCATAGCACAGAAAAAAACATATTTCGAAATAAAACAGAATAATCTCTAAAATGAAAATTGTATAGAATGAAATCTGAATAAAACCAACTAAAATATTAAAAATACACAAGAAGCTGTCATGGATAGATGCCTCTGTCAACTCTAATGTGTACAAGGAAAAGCAGCAGAAATGTAGTTCAAGAAGACTACCATCTCTCCTAGCTGGAGAAAGAAGGGGATGGTTTTGAAAAGTTGTTTACTGAATGCATAATTCTCTGTCTTCTAAATATTTTGTATCGGGTGTGGTAAAGATGCTATTATCAGACATGGCACAGAATGAAAAGTAACAGTACAAACTGCCTACCAATGCTTCAACATGTGATATTTCAACCTTCTATCCATCAGTTGTTATAACTGATGAATGTTATAACATTCATCAGTTATAACAAATGATGGATGTTGCAAATTTACCACATTAAGTGTTCTCATTTCCCCAGTAGGAAGCTTCAGCCAATCATTATACTTGTTAAGAAGCCCCAAAATACAGTTTGTGCAAAGTGGTAGGTATACTGTGTCATATGCTCAGACTACTGGGTGTGTTATACAGAAGATCAAGTACAAGGTTTCAAGATGATATCTGTAAAACAAGGAGAGTATTTTTACAGTAATTACACTTGCTCCACCCTTTCCAAACATTCCTTAATACTCACCTTTTTGCAGTGCTTGACGTATTTCACAATTCTCAAGTGCTAGTGACTCTTCAAATTACAGATGGATCATGTTAATACAAAGTTCAAGGGATCTAAATTTTCATGTTAAAACAAGGTCCCCCCCCAAAAGTGTCAAAATTTTAGTTTTTTTTTTTTTTGGTATATACTATATATCTAATAATAATAATAATAAAATTATCAAAAATAAATATTTTAAATATTAATTTAAATTAATAAAATTAAAATTTAAAATTTATTAATTATTTAAATTCTGTAATTTAAATTAATAAAATAATTTTAAAATAATAAGAAGTTTACCTCAATACTCAATATAATACGTAGAACACTTACATAATAGTAAAAAATAATTAAAAATCAATTGACACAATTAAAATTTAAATAGATTAATTAAAAGAAATTTAACGAAAAAATGCAAAAATGGTTTTCCTTCCTGAAGCTGACAATGCTTTGACCATATGTTGTGATCAGAGGAACGAAAATTCGAAAAAGCATTATCAGCTTCAGGAAGGGAAATCGTTTTGAATTTTTTCTTTAAATTTCTTTTAATTAATCTATTTAATTTTTAATTGCGTTAGACTGATTTTTAATAGTGTTCATTTGATTTTTAATCGTGTCAATTGATTTTTAATTATTTTTTACTGTTATGTAAGTGTTCTGTGTATTATATTGAGGTAAACTTCTCTTATTATTTTACAAATATTGATATCAACGTAGAATGTACTGAGCATTCCAGCTCTGGTTCATATTAATAAAATAATAAAAGGCTTGTCTAACAATATAGTAATAGGAACAACATATTTTTTAAAGCTTTTATTTTATTTGTAAGATAAACTAAGAGAAAAGTAATATGGAAATGAAAATATTGTACAGTATTATGTTTTGATATATACAATATTTTAGTATCACGGTAAAAAGAATTACAATCTTAATAAAAGGAGACACACAAACATTAACTTTTTAATGAGTTAATCTAATTGAAAGAAAGAATCCAATGTTGTTTGCATAGTTTTTTGTTCTATATGCATTTTTAACTACAGCACAGACATTATCAAATGAGATAGCCGTTTCTTTATCAATGTTATTGCAAGCCAACACATTCTCTATTATGCTCAATACATTTTGCGCATCTTTTATAGATGGCAGTGTGCACGTGCTTCTTCACTTTTGCCATCGCTGGTAATAAAACAAAAAAAAAATCATTGTTTTGCTTAGTGTTCAGCAACTCTTCTGGTGTTGGCATTGCTGTGGTAGCGACTGCATCATCCACCTTCACAAACTCTTCAAATTCGCCACTAAAATCCATATGCTCCTTCAAATTCCTCCATTCCTCAATGTTCTTTTCTCCAAAGCCATTCTTTCTGGTTTTTTTTTTTTTTTTTTTTTTTTTTTTAAGGAGCATTAGCAACTAAGACCATATTGCTCCTGGAATATGCAGTGGCCATTCCCTGACCTTTCCGTATCCTCTGTATTTGGTGGTGACAGTTTTGTACTGCCATCTGAATTGCAGCATAACAGAACAGTGAGTCTTTGTTTACTAAAATTTCCACCATGACAAAACTCTCCTATAACAGCAAATTATCAAATAAACCTGTCTTGTCAAGATTAAAAATATCCTTTTCTTTGCAGACTAATCCATACTGGCCGCAAACATTTCACCTGTCTTTACATCTTTGGAGGCAGCCATTGCTGCATTTGAAGTTGCTAATTCCATGTTGCTTAGCTAGATAATTTGCCTCTTCTTGCAAAATCTGATATTGGCAAATTAGACGCATGCATTTGTTGGTACCACTTGAAAAGTTTTGTTTCAAGTCCCTTGGGTTTTGCACCAAGAATTTGTTTTCTGTTTTTTTTTTTTTTTAAATCGCTGCTCCAGTGTCTTTTCTAAGTTTCAGTATTATAAAGTAGGTAAAGGGATGTTGTATTCCTTTGCAATGTCCGTTTTGCTCCATTCCATCCTATCAGTCTCATGTATAATTTTCTGTTTAATTCAGTCTGTTTATGTTTTTTTTGCCATAACACTGCTAGATGAGATTTAATATGAACAAACTTTAAATTAATTTAAAGACAAGTTCCAAAAAGACATCAGCTCAGATAAAATGGCACAAAAAATAGATTATACTTAGCAAAAGGCTCTTTGAACTGGCATAACAATTGCAACTGATCTTAATCCTGTGGAGAGCAAGGGAGTGTATGTAAACAACTTAGAAAAACTGTTTTCATTCTTTCGTTAATTTAACATCATCCTTCATGATGATGTTTTTCAGAGTGCACTTACATTGTAGCTACCATAAACTGATTTTGTTTACACAAAAGCAAATTCTAACAAGTCAGTGTCATCCTTTGGGAAGAAGGGAACCGGGCAGCAAGAGGCAATCATTGGATAACTGTGCCAAAATTTGTATTAAACATACAAAATAACATATTTATTTCTCACAAGGTGAAAACGAACGAACTTTGTAATACATATTAACCGAATTTGTAATGAACAAATATATTTACACAGAAAAGCCTATCCTTTTGCAGAGGAATGATACGTGTTTCATATAAAGGAGTACTTGGAATAAATTGAAAGTGCATTAATGATATTTTACTGTATTATGTTTAGGTACCAATAATAATCATAACAGAGATTCGCATACAATCTGTTATGGAGGCCACAATTTTATAATACAGTACACTATTGATAACTTAAAGTTGAAGAGAGATAAAAAAAAAAAAAAAAACCTCACTGAACTATCAAAAATTCAAATTTTACTACTTTTATGTAGTAGTAGTAGTAGTAGTGGCATGTGATGCAAGAAAGCAAGTGTATGAGCTTATGTAGCATCAGCTAAAAAAAAAAAAAAATCACACCATTCCCTCCAAATGCCTGTCCAGTTCCTCCTTAAATTTATTTAACCTATTAACTTCCACAACGACAGATGGAAGTTTGTTCCAGCAATTAACCACCTGCTGACTAAAGGCAAATTTCCACACATCTATTCTACATCTGTCTTTTCTTAATTTGAATTTATGTCCCCTTAGGTTTGTAATCTGAACAAGTGGAAGGATCCCGTCAGAATTCAGCGTGCTCAACCCATTTAAGGGTTGATCATGTTTAAAATAAGTTACTGTACAAACAAAACTGAAAAAAATAGAGGGCTTATTGATACATTGTTTTAACACTCATATTTTAACTGACATAAAAAATAATAATTACATAGCTAACTGTTTAATCATAATGGTTAAACAATTAGTAAATAATAATGGTTAAACAGCCTCCGCAGCCGAGGGTTAGGAGTGGGAGGGCAGTACTGCACACGAGCTTTGAGTAGACTGGGGGTCAAGCCCCTGACTGCTAAATACGTTCGATCTGCCAATCTGCACTCTACCAGCGTGGCAGATTATGGTCTATTTCCCTCAACATGAATTGTTGAGGAGGTTTGCATCCTGCAGTGGGTTGATAATGGCCACAGTTTTATCTTTTTATTTAAAGGTTAAACAACTGGCTGATGCTGTAATGCAAAAATGCAATTAAACCCACCAAAGATTTTTTCAATGTTCAAATGTAAACCGATTCACTTCATTTAAAATAATTTCACTATATAAAATTAGACAACCTAGAGGAAAAATATGTGAATAACAAGAGTAGGAAGGGTGAGTGCATTTTCCTCATTAATTCCCATTCCATAAAATATTATTAAGAAATGCAGAGTCATTTTCTATTGCAGTAGGAAGACCTTCAATAAATTTAAGCAGTGTGTCTAACTGCTTGCTGAGCTTCCATGTAGGCAGGTACACTAATCCCTTCTTCTCCACTGTCATCATCATCATGATATTCCCTTTCACCAACTTTTTTTTTTTTTTTTGTTTTGTATTTTTATATAGCAAGCTATCTCTGCATCACTTAAACACAATTTACTAATTTCCCAATTGCTATCAACATTTATGAAATGATCACATTACACTAAAAGCATAAATTAAAGATTTCCAGCTATTACCTAGTTAATTTCCATCCTTCTCACCCTCTAAAACAGAACTTGTTATTGTAAATCTAGCTAAACTGAAACAATTTACAACTGTGGTTTCTGTAATATTGTGTTATGCTTTACTTGCTATTCTCACAGCAGCAGTAAACTGATTCCAAGAGTTTGTTTGTTATTGTTTGTTTTGTTATTTGGTTTTTAGGAGCATTAGCAACTAAGGCCATATTGCACCGGGGATATATGGTGATCATTTCCTGACCTTTCCGCATCCTCCGTATTTGGTGGTCACGGGCTCGAACCCCGGTCTAACCAAGAAGCGTGCGCTACGCACTGCTGCTCCTGCCCACCTGGCTACGGAGGCACCAATTCTAAGAGTACTCCATCTTCTAGGCCAGAGGTGCTCAAATTATAGATAATAGGCCAGGTCTAGTTCTTGAAAAGGTTTTACCTAGTTCACAAAGAATTTTGAAATTGCTAGTCACAAACATCCTAGAGGCAAAATATGTGAGCTATAGCTTTGCACAACATCAGTTTTTACACACAGCAGGTCACTTAACAGGTGACCCTTAAAAAAAACACATTCCCTCCTTAATTGATGACTAAAAATCTGAAATTTTATTATCATCCTAAGTATAGTCAAACTTTAACTGTAACAATTTCTGAAGTGATTATTTCAGTTTCTGTACAGAAACTGGGTCTGAAAACCTGTCAAGTGAACCACCATGATCCTTTTTTCTTAAAGAGTAGCATGATACCAGACAGGTTTGTTTGTTTGTTATTTGGTTTTTAGGAGCATTAGCAACTAAGGCCATATTGCTCTGGGAATATGCGGTGGTCATTCCGACCTCCTCCATATTTGGTGGTGACGGGCTCGAACCCCAGTCTAATCAAGAAGCGTGCGCTACGCACTGCTGCTCCTTCCCAAATACCAGACAAGACAAGTCTACTCTTATTTTCTTCTCACTTACTAGTTCAACAAACATGTATCCTCTTACTCTAGTTGGTTTTGAAAGTTTAATTATTATTTTCATAACCAGAAACCCAATATGCTCTCAAGGTGGTTGCTATACTGCAGAAAGCAAGATATCTAGTTCGGTATTTTGAGTTGTAAAGTGAGCAAATTTAAAATAAATTTTGAAACAAATTTGAAAATGGAGCTAACAACTAACAGGATTTGAATATATTTAATATGTTTTTTAATAATATTTATATACATAAAGCAAAAACATTTGCATGTTTGCAATTTTGCACACTTCATGGTGTTTTAAACTGGAAAATGAATATGAAAGAGAATAAAAGACTAACATTTCTGCTTATATATGAAACTTTTTTTTAATTTTCAGCAGATTTTTTTAAAGTAAGTATTGAAATTCATAAAAAAAAGGAAATAGCGACACTTTTGGCACAAAACTCAAAGAAAATCCAAAACATTTTCAGAAATTAAAAAGAAGTTGGGCACCTGCCACTGATTTTGCTACATTTTGGGTGCTGCTGCTACCACCACCAGCAGGTTAAGCCCATTCATCAATAAGAATGCACCTCAATATTTTGATACAAGAGGTGTGATCAAAATTTTTGGAAAATTAATTAATATTTATGAAATGAAGTTTACTGCAAAGTTGTCACCTTGACACTGTATACACACACACATCAACTCCAATGCTTTGGGAAACAAAAAAAAAAAAAAAACCCACCCCATCACTAATGTTAAATCTAGTGGGTATGACAGATGGCAACCAATGCGATGGAGTACTTCACAAGAAATTTTGAGTGAAAAGCACTGAGTGTGCATGGGTACTGTCACAATGCAAGTATCAATTTCCCAAAACAGACTTCTCCAAATCATCATCCAATCACCATAGAATTGTTCTGTAGTATTCCTGATTTCATAGTAGTTCACTTTACCATGAAGGACACATTCATAACGAATGATACTCTGAGTCGAAAAATATAATAAGCACAATCTTTGCATTTGACTGAGGCTATCTTGATTTTTTGAGCCTTGGGGAAGACAGACTTTTGTTTCTGGGTCACAGTTATATACTGATGATTCATCACCAGCAGTGATGGAAAACAAAGTGGTTTAGCAATAGCAGGCTGAAGAAGATTCTGATGTGAAAATTCACTGCTCTCTGTGATTGTCAGTGAAGATGTAAAGCACAAGTATGGCTGAAATGCATCACATTTCCAAATCTTGTTTAAAATTTCTTAACAAGAAATACCTATTTTGCAGATAGTTAAATATCAATCATCTCTGATAAGAACACAAACGTTTGAATAACTCATTTTTGAAGTAAGATATCTGTAAGATGATTCAGGGCAAACAAAGCAAAGAATCATATTACAGACAAGTAGCACTCTTTAAACTTTGAAAACCTCTAAAAAGTCTTTGAATGACAGCATCCTCTCTGAAAGCTGTTTTTAATATTTCATGGATTTGTGTTGCACTTTCCCACAATATGAAACAAAATATATTGCAAACTTGCTGCTCAGTAAAATGAAACATTTCAAAATGTGACAAACAAAAATAAAACACTAGATAGCACGAATCAGAGCTGTACTACTCAATATGTTCTACGTTGATAATAATATTAGTAAAATAATAAGAGGAGTTTACCTCAATATAGTGTGTAGAACACTTCCGTATGATACCCTCCAGAAATTAAAATGGAAAAAACTTAAAAATCGACAACTTACTGGTACATTAGAGTAAAATATAAATAATTAAATAAACAATTTAACACAATTCAAATCAATATAAAACAATTAAAAATCAAATTAACGCAATTAAAAGAATCAAACGAAAATATTCAAAACGATTTTCCTTCCTTGAAGCTGGCAATGCTTTTCGACCGTATGTCGTGATCACAGGAATGAAAATTACCGAATCGGGTTAAACCTGATACTTAAATAGAGATTATTTGTCTTCGTGCATGCGCGTAAAAGTCCACACATCGAAGATCAAATATGGCCGCCGAACATTAACCGAATTCTCGTGTAATTTAATTTCAACGGTTTCTGCAATTAATAGTCGCGTATAATTACGTTGAACATTAAGTATTTTGGCCTCGTTAAATAAAAAAGTATGTTTTTCGTTAATGGCATGAAAGGCTAATTCTGACGCTGCTGAACGAGAAGCACGAATTGAGGCTTCATGTTGATTTACACGAGGAAAGAAAATCGTTTTGAATATTTTCGTCTGTAATTTGATTCTTTACTTGCCTGTAATTTGATTCTTTTAATTGCGTTAATTTGATTTTTAATTGTTTTATATTGATTTGAATTGTGTTAAATTGTTTATTTAATTATTTATATTTTACTCTAATGTACCGGTAAGTTGTCGATTTTTTCGTTTTAATTTCTGGAGGGTATCATACGGAAGTGTTCTACGCACTATATTGAGGTAAACTCCTCTTATTATTTTACTAAAAATAAAACACATATTCAATGCAAGTTAATGCAGATTAATGGATGAATCGTGCATTACTACTATGCCTAGATGAGCCACCAAACATGTGACAAATTGCAACTTGCTATGTTGCTACAATTTCAAGATACAAAGTCAGATCCGTGAAATTTCTGATGACAACACCTCATAAACACGAACACATGTGCTTTGAGATCATTTCTAAAAGTTTGAATGGTAAAAGTCATTTTTTCTTTTATTGATATTTGTAATTAAATATAAATTAAAAAACATTTTAGTATTAAGCTTAAATGCTGCAGTTTACTTATTTTTATAATGTTATTTTTAGTTATTTTTCTAGTGAAGATACTATGCACCTTTGTTAGCTCTTAGAGAAAAACAGTATGACATTAAACCAACCACTTCCTTACCCGGCCTGCAAAGTCTCAGAAAATCACCAATGTGTCTATCTGACATAAAGGATCAGCACTATTCCATGTAATATTGAATCTAGAATTGTCTGGGATTGTAGCACACATATTTAGAAATAGAAATCCTGGCATATATATCTTAGGCTTCTGCACCACAGTAAATCTGACCTTGCCTCATGTCCTGGATATACGTCTGTATAACTTGCAATATTTATCTTAAAATTAGCATTAGCATTAGTACAGGCATATGATGCAAGAAAGCAAGCTTATGCAGCATCAGCCAAAAAAAAAAAAAAAAAAAAACCACTTCCATTTCACCCCTCCATTCGTTCGAAATACCTGTTCAGCTGATGCTTAAATTTATTTAGGCTATCAACTTCCACAACAAGGGTTGGAAGTCTGTTCCACCATCCAACTACTCGCTGGCTAAAGGCAAATTTCCGCACATCTATCCTACATCTGTCTTTCCTCAATCTGAATTTATGCCCTCTCAGGTGATTATTTTGAGCAAGAGGAGGAATCCCATCGGCATTGAGCATGCTCAAACCATTCAAGGCTTTATACACCTCTATCAGATCACCTCGCCGGTGCCTAGTCTCCAGACACTGTAATTTGCAAAACTTAAGCCTTTCTTCGTAAGAGCAACCCTTTGTTCCATTCACTAATCTTGTTGCCCTTCTCTGTACTCGTTCCAGCAGCTCTACATCCTTCTTGAAATGAGGCCTCCAGACCTGTATACAGTACTCAAGGTGTGGGCTGACCATTGCCTTATACAAGAGAATAATCACCCCCTTATCCCTGCTAGAAAAATTCCTGTATATCATTGACAAGACACCATGAGCTACTCTTGCAGCCCATCTGCACTGCTCAGAGAACTTCATATCTGCCTGCACAATAACCCCCAGGTCCTTTTCATTCTCTACCATTGTCAGAGTTGATATGTTGCTCTGGGGTTGCTGTTTTCCATAAGTAGTTCTTTACATTTTTCAATGTTAAACTTCATTTTCCACATCTCAGCCCATCTGCTCAACCTTTCCAGATTCTGTTGCAGCAGCATAGCATCAGTAGTGTCCTTAACAACCTTGCCAACCTTTGTATCACCTGCAAACTTGGACATTAAGCTTGATATACCATCATCAATATCATTTATAAATACAGAAAACAATAATGGACCCAACACTGAACCCTGAGGGTTGTTATTTTTGTTATTTGGTTTTTAGGAGCATTAGCAACTAAGGCCATATTGCTCCGGGAATATGCAGTGGTCATTCCCTGACCTTTCCGCATCCTCCGTATTTGGTGGTGACGGGCTTGAACGCCGGTCTAATCAAGAAGCATGTGCTACGCACTGCTGCTCCTTCCCACCTGGCTACGGAGGTGTCCCGAACCCTGACGGACTCAACTAATAACATTAGTCCATGATGAGCAGTGTCCATTGATTACCACTCTCTGTCTTCTCCCACTCAACCACCCCTTTATCCATAGCAGCAATTTGCCTCCAATGCCAGACTGCTCTAATTTGTACAGCAGTCTTCCATGTGCAACAGTATCAAAAGCCTTTCTAAGATCCAAATATATAATATCAAAGTTATTCCCTGCATCCAGTTCTTTTGTGATTGCATCATAGTATCCAATCAAATTGGTCAGGCAAGACGTTCCCTTAACAAAACCATGCTGTGTCTGAGCTATAACTGAAGTCTTGTCTAGATGATCCTGTAGTGCTTCTTTAACCAGGGCCTCCATTAATTTTCCTGGAACAGAAGTTAAACTCACAGGTCTATAATTACTTGTGTCAGCCTTTGATCCTCCTTTGTGAATTGGGGTCACATTTGCACATCTCCAGTCCATGGGTACCTCCCCTGAGTCCAAGGAAGCTGTCATAATTAAGGCTAAGGGTTTGCTTACTTCCTTTGCTGCCTCCTTTAATATAACTGGATAGATCCCATCCACCCCAGGTGCCTTTCTTGTATTTATCTTCAACAATTTCTTCTCCACTTGACTCTCAGTTATAACAAGATTATCTAGCTTACTACCAGAGTTGAATACACCTCTGGCATTCCCCTCACTGAATAATTCCTCATGTGTGAATGTCGATGCAAAATATTCATTTAGTTTGTTAGCTATCTGAGTAGGATCATCAACAGTTGAACCATCGATATCAAGTGGACCAATCTGATTCATCCACTCCCTTCTAGAGTTTACATAAGTAAAGAACTCTTTGCTGTTTTTCTTCTGCATCCTTTGCCAAAGATTTCTTGTAATCTGCCTTCGCCTGCCTAACCTCCTTTGTAACTTGGTTACAGATCAGCTTACACCTATCATAGGCTTCTGTGTCACATGTTAATTTATATGTATTCCACGCATTTTTCTTCTCTGCCAGATGTCTCATTAGTTCATCTGACATCCATTTAGGCCTAAACCTTGAACAATATTTCTTAGTTGGTATGTAAAGCCTAGTAGCTTCCAAGATAAGTTCTTTGAATGCTTCCCATTTTGAATTTGCTGTTGGTAACATCATCAGTTGGTCCCACAGTATAGAATTTAAATAATGTCTCAGACCACCATAGTTGTGTTTATGAAAGCAAAAACTCTTCCCTTTACCCCTGATGGTAGTTACCTCTTTGAGTAAATCCCACTTCAGCACACCGTGATCACTGCCACCTAGTGGTTCCTTCATCTGCAGATTCTTAATGCATGAAGAATCACTACTGATAATCAGATCAAGAGTATTACTCCCTCTAGTTGCCTCTCGAACATGCTGATGTAGAAAACAATCATCAAATAAATCCACAAAAGCCTTGCTAGTGTGTGAGTGACCAACTCACAAATTCCAATCAACATGTGGGAAATTAAAATCCCCCATTATAACACTCTGATTTACTGGCCCACTCTATTTCCCTGTACAGTTTCTTATTATACTCATCAGAGTCAATAGGCCTATAGCACACACTTACTCTCAATTTTTTATCTCCCAATGCTTATGTCACACCAAACTGACTCGACACTGCACTGTCCAGCAATGTCGACTGGCTTCACTTCCTTGGATTTTGTGTTTCTTAACTAATAGCATAACCCCTCCCTTCCTATCCTGTCTATCCTTTCTGTACACATTGTACTCCCGAAATTCTAGTTCTGCATTCTTTATATCTGTGTGACACTACGTCTCTGATAACATAATAATATCTGCCTTTGATGTTTTGAGCAATACCTCAAATTCATCAGAGTAATTCTGAATAATTCCTTCCTTAGTCTTCCAAGGGCTGAAGCATTGACAGGAATTTGGTTGAAACAGCAGTTTTGGTTATAATAACATTATGAGCTGCACATTTATCAATAAACAAAATGATTTTTTTTTAATCTATCACAATGCAAATAACTTCAGCAGCCACTAGGAAATAAATTCAGTTGCCATATAATTCTTATAGTTCACCAGATGTTGCATAGAGAGAATTTTCACACCAGAAAAATATTGTGGCTTCAAAGATTTTCTATTCATGCTGCTACTCAAAAGAAGAATTAAACATTCTTTAGTATGCTTAACAGCAGCATGACATGAACTGATTTTCAAGGTAACTGTTCTATCAGGATAAACTGCTAAAACAAATGTCTCAACTGCAAAAAATACATCTTTAAGGCTGCAATCTTTTTTTATGCCATTCATTATGGACCACATCACCAATATTTGAACTCTTTTCACCATATGTTTAAATAAATGATATCTTTTCTTTTTTGGAAATTTACTAGCTATATTTACTTGCCTTAAATTATTCATGATCAAGATATAGCCAGCCCTTGCACAATGCGATTTTCAGTTACCACTATTTGAAAAAACGTATACCACTTTGCACTTTACATGATACAAATTTCCAGTTAACACAATTTTTTTTTATGTGATAGTTGAAAAAGATTTCAATTGTGTGCTAAGCTTACCGCGCATCAGACGGACAATTAACTAATGCTTGTTCACTGCATGCCTGAGTGTGTTCCATCAACCCACAGCTAATAAAGTTACATGCAGACTTGCATTTAAAAATTCTAATTTTTAAATGAAAAAAAAATAAATAAATTTACTACTGTTGGCAACGTTCACAGACTTCAACATCCAACAATTAATCACAACGGGACAGTTCATATACATGACTGGCAGTACATGCCTCACGTTCCACTCTTAACTGTCAGTTTGACTGAGGAAGCTTAACAAACTAACCGAAAGCTTTTGCATGTATCTACTTTAATGTATGTTTTTCCTATTATTAAAAATAAATAAATTTTTAAAAGCCAGATGAAAACATTACCACAAAGGAGATAATGGTAAAATAACTAGATGAAATCTTTCATATCGAAGAGAACCTCAAACAAAAGGTCTGAGGTTCTCCAATATTTATTTTGCCAGTGCCTAGAGAAGACTGTTGTCGGCTATCGGAAATTAATTGCTGGAAAAAAAAACAAATGCTGTTCAAATATTTCCGCAGCAAATAGTTTTTTCATTGTGTATTTTATGCAATAAACATTTAATTCTATAATTACATGTATTTTTATTATCTTTTACATGGTATACAGTTAAAAAGTTATTTTTAAAATTTTTTATGGACATTCCTGAAGGTCACGGACCAATTATAATTTTTCCGATTGATTATTATATTCGATTAATGTGTTTCAGTTTTGTGAGATGCGTTAGTGGGACAAATTAATTGAGTCCAGCCTGTAGTCTGTACATCCCCCTCTAACAATTTGCTTAATCCTTCTTTAAATTTATTCAAACAACCCCACATCCACAACACCAGATGGAAGTTTGTTCCAACAATCAATTACTGCGGCTGAAAGCAACATTTTCACATATCTATCCTGCAACCTTCCTTTTCCAGTTAAATTTATGTTCCTTTTGACTGCTGTCTGAGAAACAGTAAGGATACCATCAGCATTTAGTTTACTCAATCATAATAGAGATTCAATTAATTAAAAGCATTAAGCATTTCAATCAGGTCTCCTCACAAGTGTTTACTTTTCAGCTCCTGCAATTTGAAGAAATAACTTTTTCTAGGTAAGATCCAAGACAATAGATGCACACATTGTCGGGATATCAGAGATGTGGTGTCAAGCAGATAAAGAATGCAGAATTTGAATATTGGGAGTACAATGTGTACAGAAAGGACAGACAGGAGAGGAAGGGAGGAGGGGTTATGCCGTTAGTTAAGAAACAAAATCTAAGGCAGCATTCAGTTGACATGGGTGGTCAGCGCAATGTTGAATCAGTTTGGTGTGACATCAGCACAGGAAAAGTAAAAATGAGAATAGGAGTGTGTTATAGGCCTAATGACTCTGATGAGTACAATGAACAACTGTACAGAAAAATAGTGGGCCAGTAAATCAGATTGTCTTATAATGTGGGATTTTAACTTTCCAGATATTGACTGGAACTTGTGGGTTGGTCACTTGCAAAGGAGCAGGACTTTTATCAGCAGTGATTATTCATGCATTAAGAATCTGCAGATAATGGAATATGCTATAAGTCTCATTAGTTCATCTGACATTCATTTAGGCCTATGCCTTGAACAGTATTTCTTAGTTGGTAAACTGTCTGAACAATAGCAGAAGAAAATAAAATAAAATACATAAAATAAAATAAAATAAAATAAAATACATGGGATGCATATAAATTATCAGGCGACACAGAGGCCTATTGTTGATACAAACTAGTCTGCAATCAAGTAATGAAGAAGGTTACTGAAGCAAGGGCATATGAGAAATCTTTGGCAAAGGGTAGAAAGAAAAAACAGCAAAGATTCCTTAAATTATGTAAACTCCAGAAGAAAGGGGATGAATCAGATTGGTCCACTTGATATATTGATGGTTTAACTGTTGATGACCCTGTTCAGGTAGCTGACAAACTGAATGAGTATTTTGAATCTACATTCACATATGAGGAATTCTGTAAGAGAGTGGCGGCCAGAAGTTTATCAAACTGTAACAGGGAGTTAAATGATTTTATAAAGGAGAGGAAAGTGGAAGAGAAGTTGTGGAAGTTAAACTTAAGGAAGTCACATGGGGTGGATGGGATCTATACAATCATATTAAGGGAGGCAGCAAAGGAAGTAAGCAAACCTTTAGTGATAATTATGAGAGCATCCTTGGATTCAGGGAAGGTTTTCACAGACTGGAGATATATGAATATATCCTCAATTCACAAAGGGAATCGCAGGGCGACATGAAGTTGCAGACCTGTTAGTGTAATTCTGTTCCAGGGAAAATAATGATTTAATCGATAAAGAAGTAATGCAGGATCATCTAGACAAGGCTGCAGTTAGAGTTCTGACACAGCATGGGTTTGTTAAGGAAAAATCTTGTCTGACCAGTTTGATTGGATACTGCGATTTGGTCACAAAGTCACTGGATGTAAAAAATAATTTTGATATCATATACTTCGATTTCTGAAACGCTTTTCATACTGCTGCACATAAGACTTCTGTACAAATTGGAGCAGTACGGCATTAAGGGCAAGTTGCTGCTATGGATAAAGGGATGGTTCATTAGTCCATGAAGAGCAGTGTCAATGGACACTGCTCTTCATGGACTAATGTTATTAGCGGAGTTCCTCAAGGGTTCAGTGTTGGGCCCAATGTTGTTTTCTATATTTATCAATGATACCAGGGTCCTGAGATGGATATCATCATTCTTCTCTTTCTTGGTGATTCCCTTCTACTTCTCTCTCTCTCTCTCTCAGGAATTTTTTTTGGCTGGTGCAGCATAAGCCTCAGGCTTCCTTGCACCATGTGGCTAAGTAATAATAATAATATCGATGAAGGAATATCAATCTTAATGTCCAAGTTTGCAGATGATACAAAGGTTGGCAGCATTGTTAACAACAGTATGCTACTGCAACAGGATCTAAAAAAGTTAGACAGATGGGCTGAGAAGTGGCAATTGAAGTTTAACATTGATAAATACAAAGTACTGCATATGGGTAGCAGTGGTACCCAGACTATCATATCATAAACTGTGTGGTACAACACTCAGGGAAGTGGAAAATGAAAAAGACCTGAAAGTAATTGGGCAGATATGAATTTCTCTGAGCAATGCAGACAGGCTGCAAGGCCAGCTCATGGGGTTCTGTCAAGGATATACAGGAATTTTGCTAACAGGGATAAGGAGGTGATTATCCCTTTGTATAAGGCAATGGTCAGGCCACATGTTGAATATTGCATACAGGCCTGGAGGTCTCATTTTAAGAAGGATGTAGAGCTGTTGGAACAAGTACAGAGAAGGCCAAGGAGATTGGTGAGAGCATACAGGCCTGGAGGCCTCATTTTAAGAAGGATGTAGAGCTGTTGGAACAAGTACAGAGAAGGCCAAGGAGATTGGTGAGAAATTACTATTTATCCACGAGTTGACCTAAAGTTACTAACATCTTTTTTAATCAAATAAGAACCTGTTATTCATTTAAAAGTCAACTGAGCTACTGCTGTGACTTTCAGAATTATTTAATTCTATTATCAGACAATGGGTAGCCTCAGTTAATGGCCTTGTGGAAAACATGAATAATTATTGCATCTAAATCACCAATTATAGATGCAGTAAAGTGGTGTGCAGAAGCGAACTGAATTCAAAACGTAGCTTTCATTATGTGTATAATATTATACCCATATCATCCACCATATATTTTGTCACTATTATAGGATTGTATTGGTCCAATCAGCATGTCTGTAATTCCATTTCTTTGCTATTTATGATGCTAATGGGGTTCCAAAGAGTGTAAATTTTGATAATTAGGCTTCTGCAGAAATTTCATGTATAAAAAAAAAAAAAAAGTTCTACATTAACAAAATAACTGAAAATCACTGTTGTAAGATTAAAAAAAGGAAAAGAGTAGCCTACTGGTAACATATATACTTGATAAATGACTTAAAAAAAAAAAAAGAAAAATGAACAACTCACTGTCAAAAATGTTTACCTGATGAATGCCAGATATTTTCAACCATACTTTCCGACATTTACTAACTCTTTTAGTAGTTTCAAATATTAAAAACTGTAATAGCAAAATTACAAAGACTGAACAATCTTTCACTACGTACCAGAATTCTGATCAGATTTCATTTCAACATCAGGCACTAATCCAGCCATTCTTTTTTCGTAGAGCTGTCTGGCTTGTTCTCTACGTTGGCTTAACTCTTCTGTGGTGAGTGGTCTTTAAAAACAAAAGTAAATATAAATGTACATATAAGTCAAATACAGATCATAATATCCTTAATATTCACATCTTTTATTCTTTTATATCTCAATATTTGTTTTTTTTTTGAATATTTTTATTTTATATCTTAATTTTAATATTTGAACTTTTATTCTTTTAAGAGATGACTGACTTAACTATACTTCAGTTGAAGGTGATTACAACCAGATATATATTTTGTCAGGATGTGTTAAAAGTATTAGAGTTAAAATCAAATATGTGCAGTTATCATATACAGTGGCGAACCAAAAACTACATCAACTTAAAAAAAGTAACATTTGTAGCTAAATGTATAAGATATTGTTTGATTAGTCATTTTGTTTGTTGCAAAGCAAAGGTATTGCATCAGACAGTAATTGCAAGGTATTGCATCAGCCATTTCTATAAATATGGCACTGGAATGGTATACACCCTCATTAGTATACTGTTTTGCGGAGGTGTAAGTATGGCTCCATATGTTCAGTTGACACCAAGAAAAAAAAGAAGTGTAGCTGTTGCTCTGTCCCAGGAAAGGCTTTCTACACGTGACATCACTGATAAAATAGGCTGCCACAAGTCAACAGTATCCCGGGTGCTGAAATTAAAGCGTGAAACCGGTGATGTGAAAAGGAGACCTGGGAGATCAGGCCATAAGAGAGTGACCACGCCTCTCCAAGATCAACATTTGAAATTTTTTTCTACATTAACAAAATATCTGAAAATCACCACGCTAGTGCTCTTGATCTAAAACTGGACTGAGATGGCCTCTGTTGTTGGAACAAGTGCACAAACTATCCAAAGACGGCTTTTGGAATGTGGTTTGCATGTCTATCGGCCCAAGAAGAAGTCTTTGTTTACCCAACAAATGAGGAAGAAGCAATGCTTGGGCTAAAACGCATATTTCATGGACAAAAGAGCAACGGGACACCATCATCTTTTCTGATGAATCAAAATTCAACCTGCATGGCTTGGATGGGAAGCGATATGTCAGAAGACAAAAATTGGAGGCATACCATCCTGTTTGCATAACACAGACTGTAAAATTCCCCACCGGTCAGATGGTCTGGAGATGTATAACAAGCAAAGGGGTGAGCCAAATAAGTTTATTAACGGAATGGTGAATGCAGAAACACTGCTATCTTGGAGGAGTGCTTGAAATCCATTATTAGGGATCACCACACAGACGTGTAAAACTGCATTTTTCAACAGGACTCAGCACCTTGCCACACAGCAAAATTGGTAAGTTTTATGCTATTTAGATTTAATGAAGAGTTTGTCTTCTTGTCTCACAAGGCTTAAAACATACTTACACCAATGTTTTTCCTAGTTTTTCTCCCTTAAAGAGCAATCATACCTCAGAAATGTTGGCATTACAGTGTTGGACTGGCCCAGCAACATTTCAGATTTGAACCCTATTAAAAATTGCTGGTACACAGTGTCATCTAAAATTGCTCAGAAGAAGCCAACAAGTAAGCTTCAGCTGCAGGAGAGCATTGTAAAGGTGTGGTACCATGAAATTGGGCAACTGTATATCCAGAAGTCTATTAACTCTATGCCAGATTGTTGCAAGGCTGTAATTGCAGCTCGAGGAACAACAACAAAATACTGAAGACTTATTTTGCTGACTTACAGTACACAATACTATTATATTAACTTGTCATTTCAGTTTGTACAAGTAAATGCAATAAAATGTATGTTGGCATGATTGCCATTTGCACGATTTCTCATATGTCCATTAATTACGCAATTTACCCTATGGGAAGATATTTATGGCAATTAGGTATATCAGATGGAGTTTTTTTTGGATTTCATTCACAGAGATATATATCCCATCTAACAAATGCATTTCGAACATTTCTGCAACCCACAATGCAGCGCAAAACACATTATTTGCAAAATTCACAAGTGATGCAGTTTTTTTGTAAAGATTTTAAAACGAAAATGTTATATTCATGTATAGAAAACGTTTGGTGTATATCTAAAATTAGCTTACCAGTGATTTGGAAGTCAAATCATAAAGCTTGGGTGACAGCTTCCATTTTTGAGGACTGGTTTGGTCACCACTTCATACCCGAAGTCGAACGTTATTGCAAGTCTAAACAGATTCCATTTAAAGTGATGCTTCTTATTGATAACGCACCCAGTCACCCTCCTGCCACCCTAATTAATTTCGACTCATGCAAAAGTTGTGTTTTTGCCTCCAAACACAACCAGCCTGCTTCAACCGATGGACCAGGGAGTCATCAAAACATTCAAGGCTTACTACACGAGGCATTCGTTTGCACGTCTGAATGAAGCTATGAGACAAAATAGTGAGATATCTGTTAAAGATTTTTGGAAACAATCCAATGTTTTAGATGCCGTAAGAATCATTGAAGAATCTCGGGATGAAATTCACAAAAAAACATTGAATGGTATCTGGAAGAAACTTTGTCCATTTTTTTTCAAAAACGAGAGGAAAACAATGCCAGAAACTGATCATGTCGCTCATGTGATAGAAGTTGTTAATCTTGCCAGGCAATTAGATTTGGAAGTCAATGGTGATGATGTCAACGAGCTGTTGGATTCACATAGTCAGGAGCTGACAATGAATGAGCTCATAGAGATGCGTGAGCAAACCGTCACTGAAGTATCCGACACTTCAGACCTAGTTTCCCCAGAAAAGCACATGACAATTGCAAGCTTGACAGAAGGTCTCCGCTCAATTGAAAAGGGCTTAAAAATTTTAGAACACAGACTCCAACGAAGAACACGTTATAGCTACAAAGCAAGAATAAAAAAATTATTAGCTTGCTACAAAGAAATTCTGCGTGAAAAAAAGAAGGCGCTGTGTCGTCAGACGAATTTGTTAGATTTTATGAAGCCATCGACATCGAAATAACTTTTTTACGTAACTCATTTATTTTTTTAATACATATTTTGTATTAATATGTATAAAGAACTGCAATTTTATTAAATATTTTTCTTCTAAACTAGTGTTTTTGTTAGTCTTCAGTCCCAATTAAACAAATTTATATGTATTTATATGCAAAGTTGTACCCCGACTTACGAGAATTCGACTTTAAGCGTTTTTTTTTTCCCACCTATCGCGCAACTTCGGGGTATTACTGTAGCATATCATTCTTAATTTGATACTTGATTATCTGAAAATAAATATATTTTGAAGTTACTACCATTCCCAACCAAAGACAAATTGGGTTTTATCGGCATTTTAGTACAGAAATATATATGCAATGAAATTTGAAGTCTGAAATGGATCTCATGACTGTGAAAAGCTTGTCTAATTCATAAAATTCCCTGACACCAACTACAGGCAAACAGTATGATTATAAAATTGAATGGAACCATAACAAAAATTTGTTACTTCCTAGAAGTGTGTGTGCGCGTGTGTGTGTACGTGCACGCACGCACGTGGAATCATGGACAATTCACAGAACTGTAACTTGTGTTAAAGTTGTCCATGAATCCAATTTGTTTACACTATAACCATACCACTTGTGGTTGTATGTTATAGTTGCAGCATCCATCCCCACACTATTTATTAATGATAGTTAGTACAATGTTGAGAATGCATTTCTGAAACAATGCATCATGATTCAATGGACACCAATATATAAATATTTTTCTTCAGCATATAAGAAAAATATTAACAGATTTGTAAAGGGCAATAATAATAAATTAAAAAAAAAAAAAAAAAAAATGAGATACATCCTAGTACAATTTTCACAGTTGATTGGCATGTTACAATTTGGAAAAAACTGCAGTATTTGTGAAAAGGAAACAATATTTGTTTTAGAAAATTGACATTTTAGAAAATTAATGCTAAATAAGATTTAAGTAGGCAAAATATCAATGAAATAGGCCCAAAGAGTCTGCACATTTTTATTCTTTACTAATATATAAGTTAACATTAAATACCACTATGACTCAACAGGGTTTTCTTTCCCTGGCAAGATATGAAAAATTATGTAATTTCCATATCCTCTTGTCACAAATTCATCCAAATAACTGAGCAACACTGACCTTGACATTCACCTTTAACTCTTTTTCAATAGTTTTAAATAAAATTTATAAGAATCAGATCTTTAACCCTTCAGTAGTCGCATGGATGACAACAGTCATCCATGGAATTTTAAATTGGTGCCAAAAAAGTGATGGCATTTGCAACTCTCAATACTTCCCTATCTCAAGCTAAGTTATTGTTTCAATGTGAATCAAGGTCAGCTGACAGTTTTAAGTAATTTTCACACAAGGCCTGGAGAATAATAGTACATTCACATGACTAATCACATTACAATTCTACTCTCCATTTCACATTTCTGCATTTTGGTTTACTGTTGTTTCCTACAGAACAATAAGAACACATTTAAAAGGGATAAAAAAAAACCCTGCAAGCTTAAAAATGTATTTTAAACTGGAGGTCAATAGTTATCTATTGGACTAAAAGCATCACGAATGGTCATGTTGTTGTTATTTAGGAGCATTAGCAACTAAGGCCATATTGCTCTGGGGATATGCGGTGGTCATTCCGTGACCTTTCTGCATCCTCCGAATTTGGTGGCTCACGGGCTCGAACCCTGGTCTAATCAAGAAGCATGTGCTACGCACTGCTGCTCCTGCCCACCTGGCTACAGAGGCGCCAGGAACGGTCATGCCGAAGGGTTAAAGTTCTTGCTATGGTTCACAATAACATGCACGTAAATTTTTATTGGATAAGTAGGATTATTCACATATACCCTCCATCCATCTTATGCAAATAGCTGAGCTCCATGCAATCACACTTTCTCTTTGTTCCACGAAAATTATGTAACCTAGATGGGTTTGGACATTATAAATACCAAAATTCAATCTATTTCCTTAAATTACTACTGCAATGATACTTGGCCTTTACTAATAGTGATTAATCAAACACCACATTGTATGTCCTAGTCCTTCTAATGTAATGCGTTCTCAACACAGTTTCCAATAACAAATATCTCTGAAAAACTGGTAATAATTCACAACCATTCTAAATGAAGACCCGTAGATTCTATAGGAATTTGAGAAGCTCAATAAAACATTAAATAAACTATTTTAGGCTAGCGAAATTTTTGCAAAATAATTCTTCTTTTGAACTGACTGCTTAGTCTGGTATTTAGGACAGTACCAAATGAAGTACAGCTTCGTTTTGACAGCCAATCAGTGCATGTTAATTATCTTTACAAATGTATTTAAACATAAAAATATTCATTTTTATCATGATACTAATAGTAAAATATAATAATAAAGAATGCTAATTTTACAGAACACAGGCAGGCAGAGAGAGAGAGAGAGAGAGAGAGAGAGAGAGAGAGAGAGAGTTTTCAAATACAAGCATAAACAAGTGGAATATGTATGGTGTAACTCAGTGGTTCTCAACCTTTTTTGGCAGAAAGTTTGCAAGGTCCTCAGGTATATTCTACGATTACCATAGGCATAGAACACTAAGAAAGGGGAATTTTTTGGATTTTGCATGTGTGTACAATGTTATAGTGGAATCAAAAAATAATCGCTAAGCTACTCTTAAAATTTTTAACTAAAAAAAGTATTATTACGACTCCAACTTAAAAACAGACTTACTCAGAGAATCAGAGAGATCTGCTGTGACAGATTTTCAGCATTTTTGCTGAAATTAGATATCAAAGTTGATAAGTGACAGCAAATGCCTGCTGAAGTGTCAAGTCTGTTTCTCTTTTTTGATTTTGAGTTGCAATATTTGGCAAACACACATTCATATAAATAATTCATCACAAATGGCAAAAGTTTATGAACTGCTTTGGTTGCTATATTAGGGAAAGAGCCCAACAAACTAACCCAGAAAGAAGACAGTGGAATACAAAAAAAACTTTTCTTGGAGTGACATGTCACAAGAGATATCAATCAGTTCTTTTGTGGAGAGGTCAGAGGAGTTTTTAAAAAAAGGGGCAGCTATCCACTTGTAATTTTCAGTGTCTGTATTAACAGGAAATATTCTTTAAAAGAGATCGATAGCTGTGTGAGGTAGTCAATTATTGCTTTCTGTAAACCAAACTCTACGGAGATATTTTTTCAACAAGACACGTAGTAAGAGTAACGAAGGTATTATAATTGAATTGCTTCAGCTCTCTTTCTCCAAAGAAGGATTTTATCTTTGAATGATTTTATTATTAGCCATAAAGCATAGTGTTTTTAGCCTGAAGATAGATTCAGTTTGTCAAATATATCAGCAAGGTACGTAACCCCTTGTGAATTATAGTCGAAGAATCTCTGAAATATCACAATTTCAGAGCATAATTCACAGAATCTTATTTACACTTTACCTCAACTCAGCAAACAATCCTCAGTGTAAAGAAGTAAGCAGTCATAGTCACTGCCTATTTTGCTGAAAAAATCTGCCAGAAAAGCTTTGTATTTAAGCCACCAGACCGCACATAATTGACTATTCCTATTAGGTCTTAAAAATATCTTCCAATTTGATGGGAACGTTTTTCACAGCTAAGTTTTCCCTATGGAGTACACGGTGACTAAGGGTGTTTTACCATCTTGATTCTCACAAATGGGACTCTACCCTTGGCAGAGTCAGTATAGATGTCAATATACTTTTTTCAGTCAAGTTCATAAGCACAAAAAAGAGCTGTCAATTTTTTCAAAAATATCAGCTCCTGTTGTACTGGTTTTCTAATTGTCACAGATAAGAATGTCTTTGCACAGCTCACCATTATACAGGTATCGAACAAATGCTAACAGCACACTGACATCAGTACTCTCATCGAGTTGCAATGTAAAATGAGGCAACAACTTAAGTCTTGTTAAGTTGTTGTAAACAACAACTTAGTTGGGATACACAGTGTTGGAATTCGAGGTGAGCGGACGCGCTTAGTCAGGGCTCCTCAGTTAAGTGGTTTACTTTTGGATAGTGCTTTTAAATATTGATTTATTTAGATATTGTTGGATTATTTTGTTATAGGTTTTCCTGTAACAGTTTGATTTTAATAATATTATAGATATAATTTCTTTGAAGTTAACTTTCATTGATAATTATTTAATTTTATAATGGTAGTTACGAGATCTGCCTTAAACACGTCACAGGGTATCATGACTCACACGGAAATAGCCGATGGAGATTTACGGGTGAGTTATGATTTAATCCGTTGTGGAACCTGTGGAATGTTTTCCAAGGTCAACCTGGTGACTAATCCTACCTCACCTGGGGATTCTTTTCTTTGTGATCGATATAAGGAGTGCACCGATCTTAAATTACAAATTGGTGCACTGATGGAACAATTTGAGTCCCTGAAAAAACGGGTACTTGCCCTCGAGAATAATGCATCTGGGAGCTCGTCAGGGACTCAAGACTCCAGCAATCTACCAAGTGATGCACACCCGATTCGAGCCTCCAAACAGAAAAACTAAGTGCAAACTACTCTGGTTAAAAAGGACTTTTTATTTTTTTTTAGGAGACTCCATTGTCAGGGAAATGGGGAATATTTTTTGTAATAAGGATAGGTGGAGTAGAAACAGGGTATGTCTGCCTGGAGCAACTACTGATGATGTCACTAACAGATTGTCAGATTTTAAAGGGGGTAAAGAGAATATTATTATTCATGTGGGGACTAATGATATTAAATGTACATGATCTGAAGATTTGTTGGAAAAATACAGGACCATGCTGAGGAAATGCCGCGAGCTAGGCCACAATGTCTATGTGTCAGCAATTCTGTCCAGACACGATAGGAGGGATTATATGTTAAGAGCCTTGTGCATTAACTCAAACTTGAAGGAATCTGCAAGGCTCTAGGGGGGAAATTTCTATCAGAATGGCCCACACTTGTAGGTAGAAGGAATCTGTTTTGTAGAGACGGGATACACTTAAACAAAGGTGGTGCAAAAGTTTTTGCCAGTATTATTGAGGATACCTTAAAGGTTCAGGGGAAACTGCTAGCTAGGGGGGAAGTGGGTAATACTGACACACATTTATCTGATAATATTGGTCAAAGTAACTCTTGCACTTACCTTAAGAGTTCTTATCTGCTACCCCAACTGGATGTATTATCTAGATGTTCTGGGGGCAGAAACGTTTCACGTGAGCGGGTAGCTAATATCAGGGAAGAGGGCCTAAAAAAACTTCAAGGATTGTGTTAGGGTTGTTAAATATACAAGAACTGTAAATCTTAATTGTTTATACAGTAACGTTAGAAGTGTCATCAATAAAATGAGCGAATTCGAACTGCTGGTTAAAACAAGTAACGCGGACATAATAGGGCTTACAGAGACGTGGTGCCACCGGAAATTGGGGATGATGAGTTTAAGTACGGCTTGTATAATGTATTTAGGAAGGATAGGGTAGATAGAAGGGGTGGTGGGGTAATGCTTCTTATCAGAAGCAGCCTGAGTGCGATGACAGCTTTCCTGGATTCAGACATTTCACATGCTAGTATAGAGTCTGTACGGTGTGAGATAGTTGGAAACAAAGGTATAATGCGAGTAGGAGTAATCTACAGACCAGGTGATTGTGAAGATTATGACAAAAGCCTCTACATGCAAGTTGAATGGGCAAGTAAGCGTCAATGTCTTATTATGGGTGATTTCAAATTTGCCTCTAATTGATTGGAGTAAATGGGAAGGAAACTCAACATGGGGAACAAAATTTTTAAATCAACTAGATGACTGTTATTTGTATCAACATGTCAGGGAAAGTACTAGAGAAAAGAATATCCAAGACCTCATCATCACACATGAATCAGATGACATAACAGGGCTGACAGTAGAGGAACCAGTAGCAGGAAGTGATCACGGAGTTGTACGGTGGATGATGACGAGAGAGGTAGCAGAAGTAAAAGGAAAAGGAATGGGTTTTAATTTCAGAAAAGGAAATTATGATGCCTTAAGGTACTACATGGCCTCTATTAATTGGGTAGATATCATGAAGAAAATGAATACATTTGAACTGTGGTACGCTTTTAAAACATTAATCACAGATGCCTTGAATGCGTATATACCATTAAAAAAATACTCCACAAGGAGGGTTCCAAGTTGGATGAATAGTGAAGTTGCCACATTACTTGAGCAGAAAAAGCTGGCATGGAAAGGTTACAGAGCAATAAAAAGTACTGAAGCCTATAACAGCTACAAGGTGATGTGTAATAGCGCCACAGAAAAGGTTCGACAGGCAAAGGCAATTTATGAGAAATTACTAGCAAACAGAGCAAAGAGCGGGGATAAAGAATTCTTCACATATATAAATGCCAAGAAGAGCAGGACAAACCAGATCGGACCTTTACATAAGGGAAAAGGGATAGTAATAAATACACCAGCTGCCGTTGCAGATGAACTCAACAGTTATTTTGCATCGATATTTACAAATGAAAAGCCTTTTGTGGCAATGGGAAATTGTGGGAGCGAAGTTAAAAAATATGTAATTAATGATATTGAAATTTTGCAAGATTATTTAATGAAAAAACTTTCGAGCCTACAGACCAATAAGGCTCCTGGGGTTGAGGGAATATATCCTATAATCTTAAGGGAGGCGGCAAGCGAGTGCATTGAACCATTGAGGCTAATTATGCGAGTATCACTAGACTCTGGGGAGATTCCCTTGGATTGGAAAAGTGCAAATGTATCTCCCATACATAAGGGTGGCTCTAA
This sequence comes from Mastigoproctus giganteus, assembly GCF_048544385.1. Taxonomy (NCBI): domain Eukaryota; kingdom Metazoa; phylum Arthropoda; class Arachnida; order Uropygi; family Thelyphonidae; genus Mastigoproctus; species Mastigoproctus giganteus. The sequence goes on from NC_143576.1 coordinate 67,895,887, forward strand.
AAGTGAAGTTGGAAATTATCGACCTGTCAGTCTGACTTCAACAGTAGGGAAAATCATGGAGGCAATGATCAAGGGTGGAATTCAAGATCATTTGGATCGAATTGAAATTCTCAAGGATACTCAGCATGGTTTTGTAAAGGGAAAATCATGTTTAACAAATCTAGTTTGCTATTTCGAAATGCAGTGCAGACGGGCTGCAAGAGTAGCTCATGGAGTATTGTCAATGATATACAGGAATTTTTCCAGCAGGGATAAGGAGGTGATTATTCCATTGTATAAGGCGATGGTCAGGCCACACCTAGAGTACTGTATACAGGTCTGGAGACCTCATTTCAAGAAGGATGTAGAGCTGCTGGAACGAGTACAGAGAAGGGCAACAAGATTAGTGAATGGAACAAAGGGGTGCTCTTACGAAGAAAGGCTTAAGTTTTGCAAATTACAGTGTCTCGAGACTAGGCACCAGCGAGGTGATCTGATAGAAGTGTATAAAGCCTTGAATGGTTTAAGCATGCTCAATGCTGATGGGATTCTTCCTCGAGCTCAGAAAAATCACCTGAGAGGGCATAAATTCAAACTGAGGAAAGACAGATGTAGGATAGACGTGCGGAAATTTGCCTTTAGCCAGCAGGTGGTTGGTTGGTGGAACAGACTTCCATCCCTTGTGGTGGAGGTTGATAGCCTAAATAAGTTTAAGGCTCAGCTGGACAGGTATTTTGAACGAACAGAGGGGTGAAGTGGAAGTGGGTTTTTTTTTTGGCTGATGCTGCATAAGCTTGCTTTCTTGCATCAAATGCCTCTACTAATGCTAATGCATATGTAGGTGACTTAGCAGGTACTGCAAAATGTTTTTTAGCTTCTTGATAGGATACTTTCTGCTCAATCTTATATTTTTGAATATTCTTTTCTCTTTTCCATTGAGGGCATTCCTTAGAGAAGGCAGAGTGGTTACCATGGCAGTTAGGACAAATTTCCACTTCAGTGTTATAGTTTGTGTGTGTATGCTCTTTTGATCCGCAATTAGCACAAGTGGCTACACTTCTGCAGACAGCTTGGGAATGACCAAATTTTTGGCACTTAAAGCACCGGACTGGATTTGGAATGTATGGTCTTACTTGGCATCTAAGATAACCAGTTTTAATATAAGTAGGTAGATTTGGTGTTTCGAATGTTAGAATCACCGTCCGTGTGGGAGCAGGTTCTCCATCTCTTTTAATAACAATTCTTTTGGCTTGTACCACGTTTTGATCTCTTAGTTCATGCACAAGTTCATCCTCTGATACGTTTAATAGATCCCACTCTGATATTACCACTTTAGAGGAGTTTAAGGTGGCATGTGGGGTAACCTTCGTGGGAATTCCACCGAAAGTAGATATTTTCAATAGCCTCTCAGCATGTCTATGTTCGGTCATTTCGATCAATAAATCTCCGGATCTTAATCGCCGAACCATTTTTGGAGGGCCAGCCACATTTTCGAGACATTTCTGTATCAAAAATGGGGACAGCTTACTCAATGGTTGGTCTGTGGAGGAGTGTAGTATTAGAAAGAGTGGTGTGGTCTTATCCATTCCTTTTTTTTGTCTCTTAGCATGGGATACATTTGTGTCGTCATGATCTGGATTATGTTTGTCCAGTTCTGAATCATAAGATCCACACGAGGACTGTTTATTTTTGTCCATCGTTGCTCCTTTTAGCCCTGGGAGAGTGGATTTCTTCTCCCAGACTTCCAGACCCGCCACGTGGAGGCAGGAGCGGTGCCACCTAGTGGCCAAGCGGTTGGAGAGGTTAGTTTGTTAGTGCGAAAATTAATAAATATACTAGGAAAAGAAAGGTAATTTTCCTTTCTGGGTTCTTACTTAGGATCTGTTAAGTACAGAACCACTTATAAAGAAATAAGGATGAGGAAAGCACTGGAAAGAAAATATAACGAAATCACTTAGAAAGAGCACTATATATCACTTAGGAAAATCGCTTGGCACTCGGGGCCTGTTGAGTTTCTGCTTGCATATTAAAAAGAGGGATTTGATTCTGCTCATCACTACAATAATAGAAGCCATATTTCAAATATTCATTTTAATAATGTTGTAGTTTTTTTGTTTCTTATATGGAGCTGATTTGCTCATAGACGAACTTGGTGAATGGTCACGATTACACTCGCTAACTGGTCTGCCATATTGAGGTGTTCTCGACTCATATTTGCATCTATTCTCAGGATTTTCTGTTCTCTCAGTAGTATCTAACTTTCTCTTTGTTCCTTTTACAAAAAATTTATCCATGATTTTATGGTGTGAAATAAAAATTAAAAATAGTTATGCAGAAAAACCTGTTGCTCCAGCACAAACTCACAACACAGTGTTTCTGGGACTCATATCTATTGTATATCTGTATTTCTAAGAGGGGTAAATAGCTAAAAATTTGCTGTATATTCGCTTTGATATATCAGCTGCATAGCAATTTTTGTAAACTGGACTCATCAATGAATAATTACTGTAAACACCCAGTTTATCCTCTCAGCTGGAGGGGAATATGGCTACTGTTTGCCAAGTGCAGTACAATGGTTACAAAGTAAATTTTTGTAAATAACATCACATGACATCTTAGTTACACTTAGGATAAGAAAATCTGCTAAGGGTTAAACTAGACCAGAATATATATGAACTGAAAGTGATTTATGGAGAAATCACGTGACTTCACTTTGGCACTATGATAGGCCGGACAGTTTGGTTTTGATTTAGTTTTCTCAAAACACAATAAATTCTAGGGCATCAAAAATAAATTCATGGAAAAATCATTAAAATTTTGCAATTAACTGGTAAATATTTTACTAAAACTAAGCACACAAAAATCCAGCATTTTGGATGCAATGCCTGAGGTACCAAGCTGAGAACCACAGGTGTAAATGAATCATGTGTCAGTCACTGTGATGGTATAATGAGCTCTGCTCTCTTATCTTAAAGATTATAAAAAAACCTGTCCTTTTTTAAGGAATTCACATGTGAAATCTTTTTAAATTTCTCACTTGTAGTAACAAGTCCAGTGATTTTCATATTTGTTATCATAATAGTTAGGCAGCTCGACATATGAGTTGTGCATTAAAATTCATATTTTTGGAAATGATTTACTAATTAATATTTGCAAACCATGCAAATGAAAATGACATTTCTTTATTTTAGTATTGCCACTCATTCAGTTAACGGTTTAACATAGCACTAATTACAGTTATGTAAGCTCGTCATAGTGCTTGCATGAACCAGCGAGCAGATTAATGTTATTTGAGAGAGAGAGAGAGAGAGAGAGAGAGAGAGAGAGAGAGAGAGAGAGAGAGAGAGATGCATTTGATTACAGGTGTAGAACTTTACCTCATTTGTGTAGAGTTGAATCTTTTATTTTTTTGAATGTAAATTAAGTCTATGACCATAAAGCTACTTAGGAGCTTTTAATTTGTTTTAAATACTACTTTGTCAAGCCAAGCTACAGGAAATAAAAATTTTATCTCAACCTCTATGTTCAAATTGGATAGTTCTAATGTGCTGAAAATTGCTTTGTTCGTTTTTTATTATATGTTAATTATTTTAGTAAATAGCTATGTGTAATATTTTCCTTTCAATATGCAACTTCCATGGTTAATCTTTTCCTTAAACTGAGACTTGTGCACAAAAGAGAGGGGGAAAAAAAAAAAAAACAAACAAAACACCCAACAATTTAATTCCACACAACCAATGTAAAATTTTGCAACTGCAATGCAACATATTTTCTGTCTCCAACTCCCAATAGTCACGTGGATTATCCTCCATTGATGAAATTCTTATGCTAATGTCATTAGGATTTTGTTCTGTGTGATCTATTATCTATTCCAAGGAACTGTTCATGTGGATCCTAGTCTCCCTAGTTTGCTCTGTTTGGCTAGAGTGATCCTTTTGCCCTCAGGTGTCAACTTATACCCTTTTAAATTTTTTGGACTGGGTGAATGCTGACATGGAAATTTTTCCACGTAGAGGCCTTCAGCTGCTTCCGCATGGTCTCCCTCAGAAAGCCCATGCATAAGATGCACATTTGCTATTTCTATAAATAAGTACTCTTCCATTTTTATGATATTTAGAATGTTCACAGACAACATTTGGGATTGACTATTCTGGACCTGTCAGGTGATTAGATTTTAGTTTTCTCAAGAGAAAACAAATCTAAAGTAAATTTCAAATAATCTTAAACTTTGAAAACACTTACACAAAACTGCACTTTACACATTTACTTAAGACTTCAAAATCACATGGTTTACTATTGTAATTTATAATGTCTATTTGTAATTCATTCATATGAATGGTGATAGACTGACCAGAAATTACAAAAACCTAATGCTCAACAGATTTGCATGATAAGAAATGAGTTATACAAAATTTTGGAAAGAAACAGAGTTAACTGTAAAATAGAGCCTCAGCAGTCACTGATAATAGAATTTTTTATTGTTTTGATGTGATGTGAACAACCAATCTATAAGGAGTCTCTCAACCTTTTATTAACACCCTATATATTTTCATAAGAACAAAAGGAATTTTACTTACTTTTGTTTATTCTGTGGCAAAAACTTCTTCTCAACAGGAAACATTTTAGAGATGTATACGATTACTGGTACATCATCTGATGAGCTACACTTCAGAAAATCTTTTAAGGATAAAAAAATTTGGCTATTTAAATTATTTAATGACTAAAAAACACACAAAAATAATATCAAAGTATAAATTAAATGTAGTGTAATCAACTAATAATGCCTCAAATTAAAAACTTTTATACTGTGCATAAGGACTGCTGCTAAATGCAACAAGTGGTAGTTGAGGGTTGCTAATTGAAACCAAATAATTAAACATATTAAAGAAAACTACAAAATGAAAACGAAAACGAAAATCAAACTTAAACAAGGAAGGGCTAGTACTTACCCAGGAAAGCGCAACTGCATAGGCAGGATTTCTGCTTGAAATAATGCTAGTAAGTCCCACACTGCACCACCCCATAAGCAAAATTAGTAAGAGAAAAAAATAATAAAAAGAAAAATAAAAAAAATACAGAAAAAAAAAACCCCAGAAAAGAAAGATTTGGGAAATCATAGTGCCAACTTGATCATGGCACATCAGCTACTGTGAAATCCCTATACTTATTACCAGCAAAGCAGCAATGGGGGTCCAGACATACATGATAAAGACAGGGTGAAATGATAAATGAGCCGAGGAAAACAAATGCAGATGGCATCCTTACTCTTTCTCAGACATTAATAAGGACATATGTTAAAAAAAGGGATGGTTGCATTTTATTTTGGTTGAAGGTTAATAATTGAAACTCTTTCTACCTTCCTAAATATAGATCTAGTTTTACTCAGGTTATTTTTGAAGTGATGCACATCCCCTGACAGATGATGTTCCTATTTTAAATGTTTCTGTTTATATTTGGCGCAACCACCAGGTTAGAGGGGTTTACAATAAATCATGAAAACAATTGTTACTCATATTTGGCAGTCAGGTGACTTGAATTTAACAGAGCCCTCTCACCCCTGCCTTCTCAACTATGTTCAATATGAACGACTGCTTTCTATTTCGTCTGTTTCCTATAAGAAAGCATCTTCATTAGGTTAATCTGTTTTCTAGAAGCAGCATTGTTAGTTTAATACATTTTCTGCAAGTAACAACAAATAAAATTTAATCGAATGAAAAGAAAAGTGATGTCCATATCTAATCTATTTCAATGAAATGCATCTAATGCTAATTTAGAAGTTCAGAATGAAATCTTTCTGAACTTCTAAATTAGCATTAGCATTAGTTGAGGCTTACAATGCAAATAAGCAAGCTTATGCAGCAGCATCAGCCAAAAAAAAAAAAAAAAAAAAACCACTCCCATTCACACCAAATGCCTGTCCAGCTCAGCCTAAAATTTATTAAGCTATCAACTTCCACAACAAGGGATGGAAGTCTGTTCAAGCAATCAACTACTTGCTGGCTAAAGGCAAATTTCTCACAACAGCTGTCTTTCATCAATTTGAATCTCTGTCCCCTCAGGTTCGTAATCTGAGCAAAAGGAAGAATCCAGCATTGAGCTTGCTCAACCAGTTCGAGGCCTTATACACAGAAATTAGCATTAGTAAAGGCACATGATGCAAGAAAGCAAGCATATGTAGCATCAGCCAAAAAAAAAAAAAAAAGACCCTTCTCATTTCATCCATCCACTCACTACAAATATTCGTCTAGTTCTGCCTTGAATCTATTTAAGCTATCAACTTCTACAGTGACAAATAAAAGTTTGTTCCAACAATCAACCACCTGCTGGCTAAAGGCAAACTTCCACACATCTATCCCACAACTGTCTCTCCTCAAGTTGAATTTATGCCCTCTCAGGCAATTATTCTGAGCAAGAGGAAGAATTTCATCAGCATTGGGCATGCTCAAACCATTCAAGGCTTTATACATCTCAATCAGATCACCTCGCAGGTGCCTAGTCTCCAGACACTGTAATTTGCAAAACCTACGCTTTTCTTCGTATGAGCAACACTTTGTTCCATTCACTAATCTTGTTGCCCTTCTTTGTACTTGTTCCAACAGCTCTACATCCTTCTTAAAATGTGGCCTCCAGACCTGTATACAGTACTCAAGGTGTGTCCTGACCACTGCCTTATAGAAGGGGATAATCACCTCCTTATACCTGCTAGAAAAATTCCTGTATATCATTGACAAGACACCATGAGCTACTCTTGCAGACCATCTGCACTGCTCAGAAAACTTCATATCTGCCAGCACAATTACCCCCAGGTCCTTTTCATTCTCTACCACTGTCAGTGTAGTATTACACAGCTGATACATTACTCTGCAGTTATTGGTTCTCATTTGCAGTACTTTACATTTGCCAATGTTAAATTTTGGTTGCCACCTCTCAGCTCACCTGCTGAACTTTTCTAGATCTTGTTCCAGCAGCATACTGTCATTAGTGTCATTAACAACCCTGCCGACCTTCGTATCATCTGCAAACTTGGACATTAAGCCTGATATACCATCACCAATATCATTAATATATACACAAAACAATAATGGACCCAACACTGAACCCTGGGGTACTCACTAAAAACATTAGTCCACGAAAGGCAGTGTCAATTGATTTCCACTCTCTGTCTTCTCCCACTCAACCAACCCCTTATCCATAACAGCAATTTGCCTCCAATGCCACACTACTCCAATTTGTGCAGCAGTCTTCCATTAGCAACAGTATCAAAAGCCTTTCTAAGATCCAAATATATAATATCAAAGTTATTCCCTGCATCCAATTCTTTTGTGACTACATCATAGTATCAAATCAAATTGGTCAGACAAGACTTCCCTTTAACAAACTCATGCTGTATCTGAGCTATAACTGAAGCCTTATCTAGATGATCCTGCAATGCTTCTTTAACTAGTGACTCCATTAATTTCCCTGGAACAGAAGTTAAACTAACAGGTCTGTAATTACTTGTGTCACCTTTTGATCCTCCTTTGTGGATTGGGGTCACATTTGCACATCTCCAGTCCATGGGTACTTCCCTGAGTCCAAGGAAGCTCTCAAAATTATTGCTAAGGGTTTGCTTACTTCCTTTGTTGCCTGCTTTAATATAACTGGATAGATCCCATCCACCCCAGATGCCTTTCTTATGTTTATCTTCAACAATTTCTCCTCCAATTTACTCTCAGTTATTACAAGATTGGAGTAGCCAACGAGAGAAGCCTTAAGCAGGCAAAGTTTTTACGGCTCTGGAAAATAGAGAAGTTTTTTCTGTTTTATTAACTTAAATTGGCATATTAACTTATTTTCTAGATTAGCTTTATATTCCTAGTTACGATACTTAGTTTTAAATTTTAACTTAGATAGAGATTTTTGTAGGTTATTACTTAGTATCGGTAAGGGTGTTTTACAAAAAACACCCTTAGTGTTTTTTAGCTATATTTAGCTGCTTTATTGACTAATTGTTATATTAAATAAATTTCTATAAGTAGCTTATAGACCTTGTCAAGATCCTTGGTTTATTCCGAAATGAGACAGCGAGATTTTGGAAGTTAATTAATACTTAAGTGTCTGTAGATTTACAGTTCGCAACTTTCCGCCATTGTTATACGATACAACGATATATTCCGTTAGCTTAGTATAGTATAGTATATAATATTATCAATTAATCAGTAAAATTTATTAATCTTGTTAAACTTCATTGTCAATTAAATTGTACTTTTTAACTAAATACATATAATGATTTAGATTTTACAAAAGTAACATAATTAATACATAACTTGATACGGAAGTTATATAATGGAATACAAGTTTGGGTTATAATTTTGTATTGAAATTGAATCGAAATCATGACTTAGACCAGAGCAGCAAACTGGGGGGGGGGGGGTGCAGTTGCCCTCTGAATCACAACCTTTTAAAATGCACTGCTTGCTTAATGTTTGTGGAGCCATCAGGTACAGGACATGATACGGCCAAGTGGAATGTCTTTGTGTGTGTGCGCGATGTAAGGAGTGTGAGGAAATCAGGCGACAACTCAGCATTGTTATGGGCAAATATGAGAGCTTGAAGGACAGGGTGGATGCCCTTGAAGGATATAAATTGAGGGGCCCATCAAGCTCTCAGTTGCCCACACCAACGCCAGAGCTTGCACTTGATCATCACACAACACAGCCGCAACCCTCAAGGCAGAATGCCCTGATCCCACAAGAACCAGTAGTTGTTGGTGACTCTATTGTCAGGGAAACGGGGAACATGGTTGTAAAAAGGATAGGTGGAACAGAAGCAGGGGCAAAGGTTGATGACGTAGAGTGAATATCATCTTTTAAGGGCACAAAGGGTGATATTGTTGTACACGTTGGCACTAATGATATTAAGAGCAGAAGACCAGTGGAATTACTTAACAAGTACAGGTCACTTGTTAAGTAGTTGAAAAAAAGCCGTGAATTAGGATTGAATTTAAAAGTGTCTGCAATTCTGCCAGACACGATAGGAGGGAGTATATGATGACAGCCTTGTCGATCAATCCGGCCCTGGAGAGACTGTGCAAGGCTCAAGGGGTAGAATTGTTTTCAGCCTGGTCTGTACTTGATAACAGGAGAGACTGCTTCTACAAGGATGGGATACACTTAAACAAAAAGGGTGCAAGAATATTTGCTGAAGCTATTGAGGCAGTGTTAGGTGGGTTGGAAAACTGCTAGCTTGGGGGAATACAAGGACTAATAGATTAACAGTAGCCACTGGCAGAGGTGAAAGTTATTCTTGCACTGTTTCTATTGGAATGAGCAACAGCCTGGAAAACAATATGTAGGGTATTTCAGAGACTGCTAGGAGTCATTGCGGGTCAAGTAAACACATGGGTTGTGTTAGGGTAGCTAAGATTAGGAACAGGTGCATGTATAGTTGCGTATACACCAATGCTAGGAGTTTGGTAAATAAATTTGATGAATGCGAGGTATTGCTCAAAACATCAAAAGCAGATATTGTTGGGATATCCGAGATGTGGTGTAACACAGATATAAGGAATGCAGAAATGGAATTTGGGGAGTACAACGTGTACAGGATGGATAGACAGGATAGGAAGGGAGGAGGAGTTATGCTATTAGTTAAGAAACACACAAAATCCAAGGAAGTGAAGCCAGCCGACATTGCTGGGACAGTGCAGTGTCGAGTCAGTCTGGTGTGACATAAACATTGGGAGATCAAAACTGAGAGTAGGAGTGTGTTATAGGCCTAATGACTCTGATGAGTACAATAAGAAACTTTACAGGGAAATAGAGTGGGCCAGTAAATCAGAGTGTTATAATGGGGGATTTTAATTTCCCAGATATGATATTGACTGTAATTTGTGGGTTGGTCACTCACACACTAGCAAGGCTTTTGTGGATTTAATGGATGATTGTTTTCTACATCAGCATGTTCAGGAGGCAACTAGAGGGAGTAATACTCTTGATCTGATTATCAGTAGTGATTCTTCATGCATTACGAATCTGCAGATAAAGGAACCACTAGGTGGCAGTGAGCACAGTGTGCTGAAGTGGGATTTACTCAAAGAGGTAACTACCATCAGGGGTAAAGGGAAGGGTTTTTGCTTTCGTAAAGGCAACTATGGTGGTCTGAGACAGTATTTAAATTCTATACGGTGGGACCAACTGATGATGTTACCAACAGCAAATTCAAAATGGGAAGCATTCAAAGAATTTATCTTGGAAGCTGCTAGGCTTTACATACAAACTAAGAAATACTGTTCAAGGTTTAGGCCTAAATGGATGTCAGATGAACTAATGAGACATATGGCAGAGAAGAAAAATGCATGGGATACATATAAATCAATGGGTGACATGAAAGCCTATGATAGATATAAGCTGGTCTGTAACCAAGTCACAAAGGAGATTAAGCATGCAAAGGCAGATTATGAGAAAAAACAAATCTTTGACAAATATGTCAAAGATTTGTTTGTTTGTTTCGGGATTTATTAGGCACATCGGCAACTATGGCCATAGTGCGCCAAATTTGTCAAAGGATGCAAAAAAAAATAGGAAAGAGTTCTTTACCTATGTAAACTCTAGAAGGAAAGGGATGAATCAGATTTGTCCACTGGATATTGATGGTTCAATTGTTGATGATCCTACTCAGGTGGGTAACAAACTAAATGAGTATTTTGCATCTACATTCACACATGGGGAGTTTTTCAGGGAGGGGAATGCCAGAGGTGAATCAAAGTCTGGTAGTGAGCTAGATGATTTTGTAATAACTGAGAGGAAAGTGGAGGAGAAATTTTTGAAAATAAACATAAAAAAGGCACTCAGGGTGGATGGGATCTATCCAGTTATATTAAAGGAGGCAGCAAAATAAGTAAGCAAACCCTTAGCCATAATTATGAGAGCTTCCCTGGACTCAGGGAGGTACCCATGGATGGAGATGCACAAATGTGACCCCAATTCACAAAGGAGGATCAAAGGGTGACACAAATAATTATAGACCTGTTCGTTTAACTTCTGTTCCAGGAAAATTAATGGAGGCACTGGTTAAAGAAGCACTGCAGGATTATCTAGACAAGACTTCACTTATAGCTCGGACACAGCATGGTTTTGATAAGGGAAAGTCTTGCCTGACCAATTTGATTGGATACTATGATGTGGTCACAAAGAAACTGGATGCAAAATATAATTTTTATATCATATACTTGGATTTGAGGAAAGCTTTTTACACTGTTGTGCATGGAAGACTACTGTACAAATTGGAGCAGAATGGTATTAAGGGTAAGTTGCTACAATGGATAAAAGGATGGTTGATTGGGAGAAGATAGAGGGAGGTAATCAATGGGCGCTGCTCTTTGTGGACTAATGTTATTAGTGGAGTCATATAAGGTTTGGTGTTGGGTCCACTGTTGTTTTGTATATTTATCAATGATATTGATGAAGGTACATCAAACTTAATGTCAAGTTTGCAGACGATACGAAGGTTGGCAGGGTTGTTAAGGACAATAATGACAGTACGCTGCTGCTGCACCAGGATCTAGAAAAGTTGAGCAGATTGGCTGAGAGATGGCAAATGAAGTTTAACATTGACAAGTGTAAAGTACTACATATGGGAAGCAGTAACCCCAGAGTAACGTATCAACTCTGTGGTACTACACTGACACAAGGTATAAGAAGGTATGTTCGTTTCAGACGGCACCTGGGATTTCTCCCATCTCTGCGTGTGTTCGCTGTATCGAGGATAGTACACTGTCAAGCCAGAGACTTGAAAGTGTGTGGGTCATGTCTGTTGTGCAGTGTGATGTATTGTGCTCATTGTTTGTCTGGCTTATTGGCCGCCAGGCCCATAGTGGGGCCCGATGTTGCCCATACCTCGCCACGTGGAGGCTAGCCGGGTGTGTCCAGTATCACAAAAAGTTTCTCTGGCAGGTCCTGCCAACTAGCTTCCTGGGATTTCAGTGGCTAGGACTTAAAAAAAAAAAAAAATTATGCGTTTAACATTAATGCTTTATGGGATTACTATGAGGAAATCGCTGGTTGGGTTGAACGCTAGAGAGATGTGTTAAAAGGCCTAATATGTTGGGCAAAATTTTGATGTTATTAAATTTAGACATGTGAGGCTATACGCTACATAAAAGGTAAGTGTTAGTTGTCTTAGATATTTACACGAAAGAATTTAGACGTTGATTAGAATTTAGCGGCATTGTTAAGGGGTGTACTCGGTTGGTTTAGTGAGAGGGGGAGACTGAATACTGGGGGGAAAACAGAAGAATAGGGATGATAGAGTATTTTGCATCTACATTCATCCCCAAAGAGATCAGTGGAGACGAGCTCCACCAAAAGAGGGAGGAGAAAGGTCGCTGTCTCCTCCCTCCCCTGCCCTGGGATGGGGTTTTAAAGGGAACCGGGTTGGAGTACCCAGTTCAGATCACCAATGGCGTGTTGGCAGCAAAGCCGCAGTACGTCTTTGTCGGTGATGGTTGTCATGTCCATGCAGTGTCTAATTGGTAAGAAGGTCAAGCTGCCCATCCCGCTCTGGGGGGGAGGTATGTCAGCTGGCAGTGGGAACCCACCAGGCGAAGGGGTGGGTGAGACACACATTTACTTCATTCATAATCTGCATTCTCACTCTACTTGCATTCTTCTTTGTTTTTTTTTAATTTATTACCTTTTTCTTATTTTATAATTTGTTTTTTTTACCCAAGTTATATATATATTATACATATATATATATTTTTTTTTTTTTTCACTCACACTCATTCATCTTTTTCTCACACACCAGGGGGGATGAAATGATGGGGAATGTAAATTTAAATACTAATTAAAACTAGTGTGTACTTAACTGTAGCATTTATGGTTTGTGTTCTTTTTCTCATAGACTTACACTTTCATTCATTCTTCTAGCTCTCATTTCATTTATTTGATTCTTGCTTTCTGCACTGCACTCTCTGGGCACCTCAACTTACTGTTATTCTTCAGTTGTGGTGCAGGCCAGGGGAGAATGCAGTGATAGTGTTTATGTGGTTAGTAAATGTTTGTTAGTATATATAACTCTCTCGAGAAACGGTGCCTTAACGTGGCGAGAGAGTTTGCGTACGTTAAAGAAACTGAAAGCTATACCGTCGGGAGCTATATGCTCCCAGAAGGGCCTCCCATGGCGGAAAGGTTTCAGTGGAGACGTCAGACGAAACCCGTTTCAAAAGGTCCACACACGACCTTTTCAACTAAATTGTGATCCAAGAAAGCAACGGGAAACTACTTGGATTATCCTTCCCTTGAAAACTTCAATGATAGCAAGCAAAATAAACCACGGCCCCGAGTTTCGGCGTCCCTTGAATGGGACAGGGGTGCTAAGAATCTCCGAGCTTGCGTCGAAGAATTTTCTGAAACTAGCTACATGGAACGTTAGAAGCCTACTACAACCAGGAAAACTAGCCAATGCTTTACAAGAAATGGAACGCATTAACATCAACATACTTGGGCTAAGTGAAACCAAATGGCCTGGGACAAAGAAGTTTATATCAAACGACCACCACGTCTTCTGTTCCGGAGGAGAAGAGAACACCAAGCAGACGTACGGCGTCGCTTTCGTTGTCCACAAACAACTGGCCAACAAAGTCACCAGTTTCACCCCAATATCGGAACGAATCGCACTACTACAGTTAGCAGGCAACAAGATCAACCTGAATGTGCTCCAGGTCTACGCACCAACAGCGGACAAAGACGATCAAGAAATTGAATTGTTCTACGACAAGCTAAGTAACACTTTAAAGTCGCTGAGGAAGCACGACATTACGGTCATCCTCGGTGACTTTAATGCCAAAATCGGTCAAGGAAAGCTACAAAACATAGTCGGAGAACATGGCTTGGGGACACGGAATGAACGAGGCGACAGACTCGTCCAGTTCTGCCAAGAAGAAAAATTTAGCATTGCCAACACTTGGTTTAAACTACCACCTCGACGACTATACACCTGGACCTCACCACAAGACTCTGACAACAATATCGTCAGGAACCAAATTGACTACATCTTAATCAACATCAGATATAAGTCAAGCGTCCTCAAGGCAAAAACTTACCCTGGAGCTGACATATCATCAGACCATAACCCAGTAACGTCTCAAATTACGAGCAGTCAAACGCACAAGCACAACAAAAAGAATCGACCTGGAGAAACTGAAGAACAATGCCAACAGGCGACAAGTACAGCTTCATCTCAACACTACAATCAGATCGATCGAAGCAGTAACAACAGACGTGCAAGCGTTCGGGCGTTCACTCAAACAGTGCATCAATGAAACAGCAGAAACCCTGCTAGGACATCAGGCGTCGAAAAAGAAACAACGGTGGATGACCCAGCACATAGTAGACCTAATGGATGAACGGAGAACATTCAAAAGCAACAACAACCGGGAAAAATACAAAGAAATACAACAAAAGATCAAACAGGAAATCCGGAAGGCGAAGGAAAAATGGATGGAAGATCAGTGTGCAGAAATCGAAGACCTAATCAAGAAAAATGACAACTTTAACCTGCACAAAAAGCTTAAAGAAGCTGGAAACATCTACAAACCGGCTCCTATCCCAAGCTTATATACGGACAACAATCAACCTATACTAAGCAAACAAGCCAAACTCGACACCTGGAAGAGCTATATATACAATCTGTTCGGCACCAACAGAAAACCGGCAGAAACGCAACAACAAACACAGGAAGACAATCTCCACATATTAACATCTGAAGTGGAACATGCCATCCGAATAACAAAGCCAGGCAAGGCCTGTGGACCTGATCAGATTCATGTGGAACTGCTGAAACAACTAGACTACAGCAACATCCAACAACTAACGAAATGGTTCAATCAAATCTACAACAACAACGACATTCCATCCGAATGGCTCCAATCCATCTTCGTGGCCCTACCAAAAAAGGCTACCAGCCGGAAATGCGAAGACTTCAGGCTGATCAGTCTAATGAGCCAGGTGCTAAAAGTCTTCCTCAAGGTGATTCAGCAAAGGATAAGATGTAAGTGCGAAAGTGCACTAGGAAACACACAGTTCGGATTCTGCAGGGGACTAGGCACCAGAGAAGCAATTTTCTGTTTACAAATATTGCTACAAAGGTGCTATGAACATCAAAAAGACGTGTATATATGTTTTATTGATTACGAGAAAGCCTTCGATTCAGTAGACCACGACCGTCTAATTCACCGACTGAGAGATCTTGGGCTTGAAAACAACGATATCAACTTTATTACAACTCTCTACTGGAATCAAACAGCCCGGCTTCGCTATGACAACGAACTGACAGACCCAATTCCAATAAAAAAAGGTGTCCGGCAAGGCTGCCCATTATCTCCCATTCTTTTTAACATCTATTCGGAAATGATCTTCGACCAAACACTGGCGGACAAGAACATCGGCATAAAAGTTAACGGACACTACATCAATAACTTAAGATATGCCGATGACACAGCACTAATAGCGGATTCAGAACAAGATTTACAGACCATCTTGAACGAAGTGGACATAGAAAGCCAAGCATGGGGGCTACGAATCAACAAAAAGAAAACAAAGGTGATGATGGTCAGCAGGACTGCAAGCAAAATCACGATCAAACTAAACAATGAAAAATTAGAGCAAATACACCGCTTCAAGTATCTCGGAGTACTCATTGATGACCAGCTGAACCATGAGGCTGAAATCAAAAGCAGAATTGAACAAGCCAGGCAGGCATTCACCAAGTGGAAAACCCTCCTCACCGACAGAAGCTTGAACATCATGCTCAAATTACGCACATTGAAATGCTACATCTGGCCAATACTGCTCTACGGTGCAGAAACCTGGACTCTAACATCAGCCACTACAAAAAAGCTCCAGGCCTTCGAAATGTGGCTCTACCGAAGAATGCTGAAAATCCCGTGGACAGCCAAGATAACCAACGTACAGGTCCTGCAGGACATACACACGGAACGGGACCTGCTCAAAACCATCATCAGCAGGAAATGTAAATACCTAGGTCACATCGCTAGGAACCAACAAAAATATCACCTACTACCACTCATCCTGGAGGGAAAGATCGAAGGCAAGAAACGCCCAGGCAAACCGAAAATGGCATGGCTAGATAACATCAACACCTGGCTTCACATGACAACAGCACAAATTCTACACGCAGCGCTAGACAGAGAACAATATCAAAACGAAGTCGCAAACGCCATTCGGCAGCATTAAAGAAGAAGAAGTATATATAAAGTAGTGTAAGTTATTTTTAACTTTGTATTCTTTCGGCCAATTACATTTGCTCTTTCACTCATTCCCACTCTCTTTTCCTCATGCTAGGTCACTCTTTCTTTCACCAAAACTGCCATTTATTCCCTTTTACCATAATTCCTAGTTCACTCAGTGCCCAACCTATTCATTCTGTCTTTCATTCTCATTCATTCTACATTGCATCCTCTTGCTACCAGCTTACTGATATTTTTCAGCTAATCTGCTTCCCTGGTTGCCTGTACATCTCCCTCCCCTACACATGGCAGGGTAGTCCCTTAGGAGTTTTGTCATGTCAGGGCACAGAATACTGCTATCCTGACAGTTTTTAAGTCATCGCCTGGGCGATGACTGAAATTTTAACTATTGATTATTGTTTAATTGCTGGGGGGGGCTGAATTGCCATTCTTTGGATTGTTCTGTGCATTTCGAATACTTTCTGTGTGAAAGATGTAAAGGCTTTATAATTTTCTTCTTCTATGATGAACAGGTGTTATTCTCCCCTGGGAAGGGGGCCAATCTGTGCTATTAGCTCTGTTCTGGGGATGTCATATATTATACATTCATGTAGAATGTGTGCCCAGTCTTCATTCTTGCCACAGGTGCAGTTTGGGTCATCAGTCAGCCCTAAGGAGGTTAGTTTTGCCTTTAGGGAGCTGTGACCTGTCAATATAAATGTTGTAAAAAGTCTAGGGGCATACCACTTAGGTGGCTTTGGGCTAACCATTGACACCTGTGGTAGAAACCGTTTGGTAACCAGACCTCTGGTTTCCTGCTCCCACTTTGTTTGCTATCCACAAAGTATGCAAAAAATAATAGCCACAAAGCTCATGGAGCTTTGTGGCTATTCTTTTTTTTTTACATCATTGAAGGTGTTGGTTGTATCAAGGGCTATCCCCAGAAATTCTGTGGGTATGCCCTTTTTAAATCTATAATATAAGCCTCTTTTGACTACTTCCAGGTAAAGTGGGAGAGCTCCGGCCAGCAACTGTACTGCAGGTGTGCTTACTGTGCGACATGCTCTGGTAGTGAGTAGTATTGTCCTTTGTATTGATTCTAATTTATTCCTATTTCTTACTATGGCCGAACAGGTGAACCATGCACTGGCTTCATAGGTGATAACAAGTAGGAACATTGCACGGTACATTATTGCCAGGGTCTTTCTTTTGAGTCCCCAGTCTGCTCGACTAATCCTGGCAATCATACCTGCATAATTTCTCACTTTTTCGCCAAGTAGATCAAATGGGGGTAAAAAGAAAGTTAATTTTGAATCAAAGACCACTCCAAGATATTTTAGTTCTGTTACCATTTTTATAGTGGTGTCAATTTTGATTTGTGGACGTCTTCTTATGTCCGAATTGCCTTTTAGAAGTATTTGTTTGTTTTTTTCAGGCGATATTTTGAGTATGTGCATTTGTGCTCACTCCTGCAGCTGCAAGAGGGCGGCATTTGATCTTTGCTCTACAACCACTCGTGTGTTACCTTTTACAAGGAAAATCATGTCATCTGCAAAGGCCAGGCTTTCCACGGGGTCCAGATCCAAGGCCAGAAATTTGCCCAGAACAATGTTCCAGAAGAAAGGGCCAAGGATTGAACCCTCTGGGCAGCCTTTATTCACAGGGCGTGTCAATTCCTGGAACCTTGTGCGTACTGAGACAATTCTGTCAGTAAGGTAGCTGTTTATTACCTTATAGAGGTTTTTGTAGGGCATTTGCCTGGCACAGTCTCCTAAGGACACTACGCCACCAGAGCGAGTCAAATGCTCCAGCAAAGTCAATGGAGATTGCTAGCATATATTTCTCCTCTGTGTTTTTAACTGTTGTCAGTAGGTAGTGCATGGCATCCTCTGTAGAGTTGCCCTGCTTAAAACCATACTGATTGTAGGAATATAAACCTGCTTCTATGTAATATTGGGCTAATCTGGTATATATTAGTCTTTCATATATTTTCACTAGTACAGGGAGTAGGGTTTTTGAGAATTAATCTTAACACTGCTTTTTTTCCATATTTTTGGGAATATACCTTCTTTGGGAATATATACAGTTATTATATAGTGCTATTAATTTGTCTGGTGCTATTTCTGCTAATTTTTTAATAATCTCACCTCTAAGAGATCAAAACCTGGGCATTTATTGTTTTTGGTTTTAGATAGTGCTATTTCTAAGTCTTGTATAGTGAACAGAGGTTCAATATTGGCATTGTCATATTTAGTGTTTTCTTTTATAATGTCCAGCTGGGTGGGGGAAAGATCACCAGTTTAAGTTTGAATAATATTGTCTAGGATGTTATTTACAGAGTCTGCCCAACACAGGATTGGGGTTCCATCTGGTTTGACAGTTTTTTCTAAGACATCTTCTCTTGGCAGCTTGTTGGTCACTATTCTGTAGACAACTCCCCAAGGGTTATTGTTTCCAGTGGTTCCCACAAAGTGCCACCAGCATTCCTTTTTCTTGTCCCTTATGAGGGCTGTATACTGATTCCTGAGAGTTCTATAAGAATCTCTCAGTGCATCCACCTCATTTTGTGGCCAAGATGTTCTGGCTCTGAAAATTTCTCCTCACCTGGTGCACCCTTCTCCTATAGCATAGTCAGTTCAGGGCACCACCAGGAGACTGCCTGCTTCCCCAGTTTTTTCTGTGAGATAGACAGGTCTGCTGTTTTTGTTAAAATGTTTGTCATAGTCAGTGCTTGCTTGTCCAGGCTACAGTTGCTTGATCTAGACCACTCCTGTCTTTGCAGTTGAGCTACTGCATGTTCTACAAAAATCTGCCAGTTTGCCCTTTTGAGGTTATACCTTTTGATATCCAACAAGGAGTGTTGGGGTGTTTGTAATTGCCTGTTTAGTTTGAAGGTGATGGCTCTATGATCCGATGTGGTCCAGATTGGCTGGACACACCTGTCTGTAATTTTATAAGCTATTGAGTTGGTGGCAGGAGTAACATCAATGTCACTCTCCCACATGGTACTGCTAAAAGTTGGGAGGTTATTTGGTTGGTTTAGCACTTGTAAGGGTGAGGTGGCTATATAGTCTGAAAGTATCTGGTCATTGTGTGTGCTTGTCCTGTCTTCCATACGACTATGCCATAAGGCTGATTGGCAGTTGACATCAGCACACACTATGATATTTGCAGTAGGTAACAATTCTATGACTGCTCGTAGGTATTTAATAGATGGATTTATAGCTTCACTTGGTCTAGAATATAGTGAAATAATATAAAACTGTCCTACAGCACTGGTGATATCAGCACACACTGCCACTGGAGAGCAGAGGTGACCCACCCTTGTGACTGTAAGGTCAGTATTTTTAACTACTATTGCTGTAGAAGGGACACCTGAGGTGTATTCTATTATTTTATAGCCCCTTGGGTATCCTTGAACCATACGCATATGTGTATAGGGCTCTTGGAGTACCAGGATATCTATATTATTTTCTTCCAATTTGAGTTTGATCTGATTTACAATGGCTCTTGCTCTTTGAGCATTCAACTGGACAAGATTTAGAGCCCTAGTCACATTTATGTTTTCAATCTGGCCCATAGTTGGTCCTTGATTGCATAAGTTTTACCATTTTTTTTTATAACAGGGGCATTTATCATCCCTGATACTATGTGCATAGTCAGTCAGCCATGCCACTTTACAAGTAGCACATTTTGACTGCTGATTTTTATTTTGGCAGTTCTTGTAATTGTGGCCAGTGACTGCACAGTGGCCACAGACATGGGAATTCTGACTGCAGTCTGTCTCTGGCAGTATGGCCATATTTATGACAGTTAAAGCACTGCTGTACAGGAAAGAATTCCCTGAATTCATGGCTGGTGCAGCCAGCATAGACTCTTTGCTGTCCTTGTAGGTTTTCCGAATTCTGGGCGACACTCCCACAATGACATTGAATTGCCCATTTCTTGTGTTTTTTGTCCCTCTTTTTAGAAGAAATTCTTTGGCAAACTCGTCCAGTTCTTCCATTATATTGATAAAATTTTTGTTGTAGAAATCCAACATAAGATCTCTTTCCAAAGTTGTCTCAGGGATGCCAAATATAATAATGTTGGGGTTCTGCCCCTTGGTTTTCCTGTTTGCAGTCCCAGTTTTATTACCTCTGGGTTGGCTTCAATCTTTTTAACATCCTCTTTATTTGTTAATTCAATTAAAATTCCATTATCTTTTATTTTTCTTATGTTATTCACTTTGTTATTTACCTGCTTGCCTCGCTGGATTTGCATGTAGAGTCAGGTTTAGCCTTTATAATGATTATGTTTGTTTCTTTTGCCTTTGGTATTTCCTTAGTCTTACTGTTGATTTGTTTAGTTTGTGATGAATCTGCTTTGGTGGCCCTTGCTACTACAGCGTAAGTCAAAGTATTTATTTCTTTATAATTATTCTTCTCTTCAGTCACCGTTTCTACTTTTGCTTTCAATACTTTGTTTTCTGTATTAAGTTCAACCACTCTATGTTCCAAAACAGACCAGCAGTTCACTGTCTGCAATTTTGTTGCAGATGTTATGTTATTTGTTTTGTTATTTGGTTTTTAGGAGCATTAGCAACTAAGGCCATATTGTCCCGGGAATATGCGATGGTCATTCCCTGACCTTTCCGCATCCTCCGTATTTGGTGGATCGAACCCCGGTCTAATCAAGAAGCGTGTGTTACGCACTGGTGCTCCTTCCCACCTGGCTACGGAGGCGCCTGTTGCAGATGTAATCATATTTGTCTGTTTATAAAGGAACTCTTCTAGGAACAGTTTCATTTCTTTAATTTGTCTTATGGGATCCTCTATTTGATTTATAAGCAGAAATTTCCTCTCCTCTGTTTTTGTTATTTATGGCTCTAAATTATCATTCTCCTTTTGATCTGTATTTTCTACCTGGTTTTTGCCCTTTGTAGCCCGTTTTACACTAAGGTGGCAAGATTCTAAGTCTGCATTTGTAATTTCTTCATTGTTTAGTACCTCTACACATTTACACAATTTTCGCCATTAAGTATCACAAATTAAAAAAAAAAATCTGCAATTTTCGTTTGCACAGTACAATTAAAAAATTGTCTGATTCTCAAAGAAAACCTCACATTTGTTCAGAGCATTAAAAACATTATCAGGAACATTTTCGCAAAGCTGTAGACTCATACGAACCATTTTAAAAGTGTTTATCATTTCTTTGCGAGTTGTTCTGATGCGTCTTCAGCGTCATCGTTAATTTCTTCGTGATCATGGTCGCGTCTAACACTGTTCAGCAGTATTTCATCTTCATTTGGATGTTCTGCTGTAGTCAGATCTTGATCTACATAAACACAACTATCCAGTGTTATTTCATTTTCGATGTTTCTGGACATTTCTAATAATGTCCAAAAGTTTTTCAGTTGTGAAAGGGGCAGTTCATCTTGTTCGTCCAGTTGTTGTTCTACTTCTGTATTCAATGCAAATCCCACTTACGAAAAACAATTTTGAATAGTGTATTCGGTGACATAGTTTATCCAAACTTTTGCCAGTTCAGAGATGCAATCTCTAGGGTTAATTGTAACCTCCAAGTTTCTATTTTCTGATAACGCATTGATAATCTTCATTATTATTCTCTTTCTCTTTCAATAATGAAATTTAAAATTTTTAATAATGCCTTGATCCATTGGCTGGAGTTTTGACGCTACGTTTGGTGGTAAAAACAACAACTTTGCACTTTTAAATTTGGCAGAAATACTGGCAGGATGTGCCGGACAGTTGTCAGTTACCAACATGATTTTCCTTTTGTTATATGCTTGTCTAGTTTTAATATCCATTCTTCAAAAATATCACTTGTCATCCATGCTTTTTTATTAAAGGTGTAGTCAACTTCTAAAGATTTTGTGCCTCTAAAACATTTGGGTTTTCTGATATTCTGATGACTAAAAGTCTTAATTTTTCACTTCCTGTCATATTTGCTCCAACTAGCACAGTGATTCTTTCTTTGCTTTCCGCCAAAACATTTACCATCCTTAAAAGCAAGTGTTCTATTCTGTAAACATTTAAAGAATAAACCTATTTCATCAGCATTAAAAACATCCTTACGCTCATATTCTTCCAAAATCTTCTTTAAGGTATTGTTCTTCCAACTGTTGCAATCTTCTTCGCTTACATTAACACTTTCTCCACAGATAACCTTTTCCACAATTCTGTGGTGCTTCTTAAATTTATGTAGCCACCCAGTGCTCGCATTAAATTTTGTATGTCCAAGGGACTGTGCAAATTTCAGAGCTTGTTGCTTAATTATTAGGCCCGATATTGGGATATTCTTTTCACGTATCATTTGCACCCATTTTAGAACAGCTTTATCAACATCTTCGTATTACACAACTTAATTCGCTTCTTGTCTGCTCCTCGTTCAATTGCATTTAAAATTGATTCTTGATTTTTTAAAATCGTAGATAAACTGCTTGCAGGTATGCCATATTTCTCCGCAACATCTTTTTTCTTAAAACCTGGTCAATATCATAAAAATCTTTGCCTTATCATTAATACTTAAACACTTTCTCTTCGACATTGTTTCCGCAACTGTAAAAATTACTCTACTGCAGCTCTTGCCAACAAACACACCACAAACTTCGCTGTGCTGGTCATATAGTGAATTGTTAGTACTGCGTATTCAATGACTTTTGCTTGCCAATTCAACAGTATCACATGATTTTTCCTATCAATCACTTTGAAGAAATATACGAGTTTGTGAATTTCTTTTATTCTGTTTCATTCATATATACACAAAAGAAAATTTATGATTAATGTATGCTGTATGTTACTTTTTAGAAAAAAAAAATACAAGAGCATATAGCCTATGTGATTGATGATTAACGAAATAATAATAAAAAAAAATTCATGAAAACCATCTACTGGGAGTCCAGTTAGATGAGAATGGACATATCATATAATGATTGACAGAAAGGTCACATGGTACAGTTGAGGTGAGAAGCGAATGTCACTCAGTAGGTGTTACTAAAAACCGACTATGGTAGCATTCTATGTAATGCCGCCGCAGCATGCTAAAGGTTTAACGCAGCAAATTTTGTTTTCTCCTGAGCCAACATCAATTTACAAATCTACCCTATTTATTGTAAAGTTTACGATCACTTTAAGAAAACCTTTTAATAATTGTAACAAAAATGAAACAAAGACCCTCCTATGGGCGTCAATGGCCACATGTGTTCACTAAAAGGATGATTATTTAATTCCAGATGCTAATGCGCAATTTCAGAAGGAAGGAGGCAGTATATTTGAGCGGCTGTTTAGCAGTAAATGCTTGAAATTCTTCAAAAATGCTTTTACTAATTTTTTAAAAATTCGTTATAGAGAGACTAACACTTCGCTATACGGGGTTAATTTTACATGTAATTTCGTTTCAAGGTACAATGTTTTGCGAAAAAATTCGTAATATAGAGAAATTCGTTAAATAGAAGCTCGTAATAGAGAAGTTCCACTGTACTGTCTCAGACCACTGTAGTCCTCTTTACAAAAGCAAAAACCCTTCCCTTTACCCCTGATGGTAGTTACCTCTTTGATTAAATCCCACTTCAGCACACAGTGAACACTGCCACCTAGGGGTTCCTTCATCTGCAGATTCTTAATGCATGAAGAATCACTACTCTTAGATCAAGAGTATTACTCGCCCTAGTTGCCTCCTGAACATGCTGCTGTAGAAAGCAATCATCCAATAAATCCACGAAAGCCTTGGTAGTGTGTGAGTGACCAACCCATAAATTCCATTCAATATCTGGGAAATTAAAATCCCCCATTATAAGACACTGATTTACTGGCCCACACTATTTCTCTGTACAGTTGTTTATTATACTCATCAGTGTCTATAACATACTACTCTCAATTTTGCTTTCACAGTGCTTATGTCACACCAAACTGACTCGACACTGCACTGTCCAGTCATGTCGACTGGCTGTACTTCCTTGGATTTTATGTGTTTCTTAAATAATAGCATAACCCCTCCTCCTCCTCCCTTCCTATCCTGTCTATCCTTCCTGTACACATTTTACTCCACAAATTTCAGTTCTGCATTCCTTACATCTGTTACCCCAACAATATCTGCCTTTGATGTTTTGACCAACACCTCAAATTCATCAAATGCATTTATCAAACTCCTAGCATTGGTGCATATGCAAGTATACATGCATCTGTTCCTAATCTTAGGTACCCTAACACAGCCCATGTATTTACTTGTGCTGCAATAATTCCCAGCAGTCTCTGGAATCTCCTGCACCTTGTGTTTTCCAGGCTGCTGCTGCTGCTCATTCCAATAGAAGTAATGCAAGAACCACTTTTATCTCTGCCAGTAGTTACTGTTAATCTATTAGTCTGTTTATCCCCCCAAGCTAGCAGTTTTCCGACCCATCTAACACTGCCTTGATAGCATCAGCAAATATTCTTGCACCCTTTCTATTTAAGTATATTCCATCCCTGTAGAAGCAGTCTCTCCTGTTAACAAGCACAGAATAGGGTGAGAAAAATTCCACCCCTTGAGCCTTGCACAATCTCTAAAGGGCTGAATTGATCGACAAGGCTCTAATCATATACCCCCTCCTATCATGTCTGGGCAGAATTGCAGATACTTTCAAATTCAACCCTAACTTACGGCTTTTTTTCAACATTGACCTGTACTTAAGTAATCTGCCGTTCTTCTACTCTTAATATCATTTGTGCCAACGTATACAATAATATCACCTTTTGTGCCCTTAAAAGATGATATCTGCTCTACAGCATCATCAACCTTTGCCCCTGGCAGACATATCCTGGTCCTGTTCCACCTATCCTGTTTGCACAATGTTCCCTGTTTCCCTGACAATAGTCACCGACAACAACTAGTTCCTTTGGGGTCAGCGCATTCTGCCTTGGGGATTGCCACTGTGTTGCGTGATGTTCAAGTGCAAGCTCTGGCATTGATGTGGGCATCTGAGAGCTTGATGGAACCCTCAATTTAAATTCTTCAAGGGCATCCAACCTTGTCCTTCAAGCTCTCATATAGGCCATAACAATGCTGAGTTGGTGCTTGATTTCCTCGCACTACTTACATTGTGCACACACAAAGATGTTCTCCTTGGCAATATCATGTCCTATTCCTGATTGTCCACAAACATCAAACAAGGAGTACATTTCAAAAGGCTGTGATTCAGAGGACAACCCCCCCCCCACCCCTCAGTTCTCTCCCCTGAGCCACAGCACTCCCATTAGTTTGAGCCTTTTGCTTTACTGCTCTGGTCTGAGTCATGATTTCGATTCAATTTCAAATAAAATTTCAATACAAAAATATAACCCCTAAACTTATATCCCAATGGAGTTATAACAAGATATAGACGTATTTCAGTATCAAGTATTATCTCCGAATTACATTATATGACTTTCTTATCTCCTGTCAAGTTATGTACTAATTTTTAATGTTGTTTGTAAAATCTAGGTCGTTATGCATATTTAGTTAAAAAAGTACAATTCAATTGAAAATGAAATTTAATAAGATTAGTAAATTTTACTGATTAATTGATAATACTAAGCTAACAGGTTTCTAATACAGTGCTACTTTTTTTTTCGTTATCTAGTTTTATGTTAAACCTTACACTATCTAGTTCGGAATATATGTTTTATCGTATAACAATGGCGCAAGTTACGAACAGTAAATCTATGGACACTAAGTATTAATTAGTGTTTATAACAATTAAGTCAATAAAATGGCTAAATAAAATTAAAAACAGCGTTCACGAGAGCTGCGAAAACATTTCCAACGCGTGGATTAGATACCATTACCAATACTAAGTAATAACTTACAAAATCTCTATCTAAGTTCATTTTAAACTAAGTATCGTTACTAGGAATAAAGATACTTCTTAGAAAATAAATTAATATGTCAATTTGATTCAATAAAAAAATAAAAAATAAAAATTAGATAACATCACAGGTGCCTAGTCTCCAGGCACTGAAATTTGCAGAACTTAAGCCTTTCTTGGTAAGAGCACCTCACAAATCTTGTTGCCCTTCATGGTACTCATTCTAGAAACTCTACATCCTTCCTAAAATGAGGCCTCCAGACCTGTACACGGTACTCAAAGTGTGGCCTGACCACTGCCTTGTACAATGGGATAATCATCTCCTTGTCCCTGCTAGCAAAATTCCTATATATCATTGACTCCATGAACTGTTCTGGCTGCCCTTCTGCACTGCTCAGTAAACTTCATATCAGACTGTACAATTACCCAAACGTCTTTTTCATTCTCCACTTCCCTGAGTGTAGTACCACACAGTGGGTACATTTCTCTTGAGTTACTGCTACCCATATGCAGAACTTTGCATTTGTCAATTTTAAACTTCAATTGCCACTTCTCAGCCCATTTGTCAAACTTATCTAGATCCTGTTGCAGTAGCATACTGTCGTTAATAATCCTACTAACATTTGTATCATCTGCAAACTTGTACATTAAACCCAATATACCTTCATCAATATCAATGATGACTACACAAAACAACAGGCCCAGCACCAAACCCTGGGGATCTCCACTAATAACATTAGTTCAAGAAGAGTAGTGTCCATTGATTACCACTCTCTGTCGTCTCCCACTCAACCACCCCTTTATCCATTGTAGTAACTTGCCCTCAATGCCATACCGCTCCAATTTGTACAGCAGCCTTCCATGTGCAACAGTATTAAAAGCTTTCCTGAAATACAAGTATATTATATCAAAATTATTTTTTGTATCCAGTTCCTTTGTGACCACATCACAGTATCCAATAAAACTGGTCAGACAAGACCTCCATTTAACAAATACATGTGCCTTAACTATTTTTTTTTTTTTTTTTATGAAAACCCCAAACACGAAAGGTATCAAAACCTATAGTACTTAGTACCGTGCATGGGTTGAAGGAGAAGTATGGGGGGAGGGGGATGCCGGAAACTTTGCTCTAGAGACTAAACATGGGTTTCACCACTTCAAGCCTCCAATAAGCAAAGTAGTGGTATTTCACCGGTTGATGAAAGTCATCTACCACCTAGATTACTGCAGTTACGTCTAGATTATCCTGCAAAGCTTCTTTTAAGCAGTGACTCCATTAATTTTCCCCGGAACACAAGTTAAACTACCACGTCTATGGTTACTTGTGTCACCTTTGTGAAATGGGGACACATTTGCACACATGCAGTCCATGGGGACCTCCCCTGAGTCAAAGGAAGCGTTCATAATTTTTTTATGGCTAAGGTTTTGCTTATTTCCTTTGCTGCCTCCTTCAATATAACTGGATAGATCCCATCCAGAGAGAGGCTTAAGTTCTACAAACTGCAGAGGCTGGAGACTAGGCACCAGCAAGGTGATCTGATTTAGGTGTATAAGGCTTGAATGGGTTCAGCATTTCTGAATTCTGACTGGATTCTTCCACTTGTTCAGATTACGAACCTAAGGGGACATAAATTCAAATTGAGGAAAGACAGATGTAGAACAAATGTGTGGAAATTTGCCTTTAGCCAGCGGGTGTTAATTGCTGGAACAAACTTCCATCTGTTGTTGTGGAAGTTGATAGGTTAAATAAATTTAAGGAGGAACTGGACAAACATTTACAGGGAATTGTTTCGTATTTTTTTATTTATTTATTTTTTTGGCTGAAGCTGCATAAGTTCATACACTTGCTTTTAGCATTAGCATTAGTAGAGGCATTTGATGCAAGAAAGCAAGCTTATGCAGCATCAGCCAAAAAAAAAAAAAAAAAAAACCCACTTCCACTTCACCCCTCTGTTCGTTCAAAATACCTGTCCAGCTGAGCCTTAAACTTATTTAGGCTATCAACCTCCACCACAAGGGATGGCAGTCTGTTCCACCAACCAACCACCCGCTGGCTAAAGGCAAATTTCCGCACGTCTATCCTACATCTTTCCTCAATTTGAATTTATGCCCTCTCAGGTGATTTTTCTGAGCTAGAGGAAGAATCCCATCAGCATTGAGCATGCTTAAACCATTCAAGGCTTTATACACCGCTATCAGATCACCTCGCTGGTGCCTAGTCTCCAGACACTGTAATTTGCAAAACTTAAGCCTTTCTTCGTAAGAGCACCCCTTTGTTCCATTCACTAATCTTGTTGCCCTTCTCTGTACTCGTTCCAGCAGCTCTACATCCTTCTTGAAATGAGGCCTCCAGACCTGTATACAGTACTCTAGGTGTGGCCTGACCATCGCCTTATACAATGGAATAATCACCTCCTTATCCCTGCTGGAAAAATTCCTGTATATCATTGACAATACTCCATGAGCTACTCTTGCAGCCCGTCTGCACTGCTCAGAGAACTTCATATCTGCCTGCACAATCACCCCCAAGTCCCTTTCATTCTCTACCACTGTCAGTGTAGTACCACAGAGTTGATACGTTGCTCTGGGGTTGCTGTTTCCCATGTGTAGTACTTTACATTTGTCAATGTTAAACTTCATTTGCCACCTCTCAGCCCATCTGCTCAACCTTTCCAGATCCTGTTGCAGCAGTGTAGTGTCAGTAGTGTCCTTGACAACCCTGCCAACCTTTGTATCATCTGCAAACTTGGACATTAAGCTTGATATACCATCATCAATATCATTTATAAATACAGAAAACAATAATGGACCCAACACTGAGCCCTGAGGGACTCCACTAATAACATTAGTCCACGATGAGCAGTGTCCATTGATTACCACTCTCTGTCTTCTCCCACTCACCCACCCCTTTATCCATAGCAGCAATTTGCCTCCAATGTCACACTGCTCCAATTTGTGTAGCAGTCTTTCATGTGCAACAGTATCAAAAGCCTTTCTAAGATCCAAGTATATAATATCAAAGTTATTCCCTGCATCCAGTTCTTTTGTGACTGCATCATAGTATCCAATCAAGTTGGTCAGGCAAGACTTCCCCTTAACAAAACCATGCTGTGTCTGAGCTATAACTGAAGTCTTGTCTAAATGATCCTGCAGTGCTTCTTTAACCAGTGCCTCCATTAATTTTCCTGGAACAGAAGTTAAGCTCACAGGTCTATAGTTACTTGTGTCAGCCTTTGATCCTCCTTTGTGAATTGGGGTCACATTTGCACATTTCCAGTCTATGGGTACCTCCCCTGAGTCCAAGGAAGCTCTCATAATTATGGCTAAGGGTTTGCTTACTTCCTTTGCTGCCTCCTTTAATATAACTGGATAGATCCCATCCACCCCGGGTGCTTTTCTTGTGTTTATCTTCAACAGTTTCTCCTCCACTTTACTCCCAGTTATTTCAAGATTCTGTAGCTTACTGCTAGAGTTGAGTACACCTCTGGCATTCCCCTTGCTGAATAACTCCTCATGTGTGAATGTCGATGCAAAATATTCATTTAGTTTGTTAGCTACCTGAGCAGAATCATCAACAGTTGACCCATCAATATCAAGTGGACCAATCTGATTCATCCCCTTCCTTCTAGAGTTTACATAAGTAAAGAACTCTTTGCTGTTTTTCTTTGCATCCCTTGCCAAGGATTTCTCGTAATCTGCCTTCGCCTGCCTAACCTCCTTTGTAACTTGGTTGCATATCAACTTGTATCTATCATAGGCTTCTGTGTCATGTGTTAATTTGTAAGTATCCCATCCATTTTTCTTCTCTGCCATATGCCTCATTAGTTCATCTGACATCCATTTTGGCCTAAACCTTGAACAATATTTCTTAGTTGGTATGTAAAGCCTAGTAGCTTCCAAGATACGTTCTTTGAATGCTTCCCATTTTGAATTTGCTGTTGGTAACATCATCAGTTGGTCCCACTGTATAGAATTTAAATACTGTCTCAGTCCATCGTAGTCGCCTTTACGGAAGCAATAACCCTTCCCTTTACCCCTAATGGTAGTTACCTCTTTCAGTAAATCCCACTTCAGCACACTGTGATCACTGCCACCTAGTGGTTCATTTATCTGCAGATTCTTAATGCATGAAGAATCACTGCTGATAATCAAATCAAGAGTATTACTCCCTCTAGTTGCCTCCTGAACATGCTGATGTAGAAAACAATCATCCAATAAATCCACAAAAGCCCTGCTAGTGTGTGAGTAACCAGCCCCCAAATTCCAGTCAATATCTGGGAAATTAAAATCTCCCATTATAAGACTCTCTGATTTACTAGCCCACTCTATTTCCCTGTACAGTTCCTTATTATACTCATCAGAGTCATTAGGCCTATAGCACACTCCTACTCTCAATTTTGATGTCCAATTCCTTATGTCACACCAAACTGACTCAACACTGCACTGTCCAGCGATGTCGACTGGCTTCACTTCCTTGGTTTTTATGTGTTTTTAACTAATAGCATAACCCCTCCCCCCTTCCTATCCTGTCTATCCTTTCTGTAGACGTTGTACTCCCCAAATTGCAGTTCTGCATCCCTTATATCTGTGTGACACCACGTCTCTGATATCCCAACAATATCTGCCTTTGATGTTTTGAGCAATACCTCAAATTCATCAAATTTATTTACTAAACTCCTAGCATTGGTGTACACGCAAGTATACCTGCACCTGCTTCTATTCTTAGCTACCCTAACACAACCCATGTGTTTATTTGTACCGCAATGGCTCCCAGCAGTCTCTGAAATACCATGCATCTTGTTTTTCAGGCTTCTGCTCATTCTAATAGAAGCAGTGCAAGAATCTCTTTCACCTCTGCCAGTGGCTACTGTCAATCTATTGGTCTTTGTCTCCCCCCAAGCTAGCAGTTTTCCGACCCACCTAACACTGCCTCGATGGCATCAGCAAATATTCTTGCACCCTTTCTATTTAAGTGTATCCCATCCCTGTAGAAGCAATCTCTCCTGTTAACAAGTACAGTCCAGGCTGAAAAAAATTCTACCCCTTGAGCCTTGCACAATCTTTCCAGGGCCGAATTGATCGACAAGGCTCTCATCATATACTCCCTCCTATCGTGTCTGGGCAGAATTGCAGACACTTTCAAATTCAACCCTAATTCTCGGCTTTTGTTCAACAGTGACCTGTACTTGTTAAGTAATTCTGCCGGTCTCCTACTCTTAATATTATTAGTGCCAACGTGTACAACTATATCACCTTTTGTGCCCTTAAAAGATGATATTCGCTCTACAACGTCATCAACCTTTGCCCCTGGCAGACATACCCTGGTCCTGTTCCACCTATCTTTTTTACAAAGCATGTTCCCCGTTTCCCTGACAATAGAGTCACCAACAACTACTAGTTCCTTCGGGACCAGCGCATTCTGCCTTGGGGGTTGTCTCTGTGTCACGTGATGCCCAAGTGCAAGCTCTGGCGTTGATGTGGACAGCTGAGAGCTTGATGGGCCCCTCAATTTAGTTTCTTCGAGGGCATCCACCCTGTCCTTCAAGCTCTCATATAGGCCCACAAGAACGCCGAGTTGTTGCCTGATATCGATACACTCCTTGCATCGCGCACACACAAAGACATCCCCCTTGGCAGTATCATGTCCCGTACCCGATTGCTCTGCAAACATCAAGCAAACAGTGCATTTTATAAGGCTGTGAGTCAGAGGACAACTGCCCCCCTCAGTTCTGCTCTGAGCCACAGCGCTTCCATTAGCTTGAGCCTTTTGCTTTGCTGCTCTGGTCTGAGTCATGATTCTATTAATTTATTAATTAATTATAATTAATTATGTTATGTTATTAATTATATTACGTTTGTAATCTAAGTCGTTATATGTATTTATTTAAACGTACAATTTAACTGCTAACGAAGTTCAACTAACGCTATCTAGTACGGCATACAACTATCGTATCACAAAGGCGGGAAAATTACGAACGCTAGCGGAGTTGAAACACGTGGAAACCTTTACCGATACTTTTATGCAATTACAAGGCCGAGTAAAGAATAAATACACCAAGTTAATCAGAAAATCACAAAATAATGTTATACTACTAAATTTAAATCAAAAGTTTTAGAAAAACAATAATTTCAAATCAATAAATAAGAAAAATCCACTTAGCGGCTTCGAACACGACCGTCTCTAGTAGCCTCGTCAGCAGACATGTCATCACATGCTTTCTTGCATCACATGCCACTACTACTCGAGTACCACATGCCACTACTACTACTACTCAAGTAGTAGTAGTACTGGCATGTGGCATGTGATGCATTTCTACTCAAGGTGCCTTTCTTAATGTTTAACATCACCAGTTTTGCTTCCACTTTGCTCTCAGTTATGACAAAATCACTTAGCTCTCTGTTACAGTTTGATAAACTTCTGGCATTCCCTTTCTTTGAATAAATCCTCATATGTGAATGTAGATGCAAAATACTCATTCAATTTATGAGCTTCCTGACACGCATCATCAATAGTCGAACCATCTATGCTAAGTTGACCCCAACAATATCCTGATATCCCAATAATATCTGCCTTTGATGTCTTGACCAGCAACTTTAAACTCATCCAATTTATTAACTATACTTTTAATATTGGTGTACATGCAAGTATACATACATCTGTTCCTACTCTTAGTTATCCTAACACAGCCCATTGTGTTTAGGCTTCTTGAATGGTTCTGATTGACAGTAAATTTCATTTTGTATTTCAGTTTGCTTATTTCCTGATTATATGATATCAGCCATATAACCAGAAATTAACAAGCATATTTTTAAGCTAGGGTTTTCAGATCAATCTGCTTTAAATATTTGCATCAGGATATCCATAGCCACTTTGCTGGTGCCAATAAGCAGTGGCCCATGACAGAAATTCAAATGTTTCGGAAATTTCACAGTGGCAGATAAACCATGATCAAGTTGTCACTATGGTCCAAAAACATTCTTGTGTGTTATTTTTTTATCTTAGTAAATGTAAGCATGTACGCATTAAAAAGGTTATTATTATTGTAAGCATTAAAAGCTATTCAAGAAGCAGCTGCACCTATCTTTGCAAGATTCCATGCTGTTGTGCTCCCTTTGGTGAGTGCTGTGATGACTTTTGCTGGTTAATTTTGGTTTTAATTTTTTTGTTTTGTAATTTCTTAAGTTTTCTTTAATTGCTTGATTGCAGCAGCCTTCATACATGGTATTAAAATGTTTGTGACAAATTTAATGTCATAAAACTGCACATCATATACAAAATGATATGCCTTAGGGTGCATTGTTTAATAATTTTTTAAGCAGAATGGTAGAAATTATGAAGATTACGATATTGGTGTAATGCCTACTCAGTGTTAAAACATATCTCTCTCTCAACTGAAGTTTAGAATTACTTTGTGACACAACTGTGAAAACAAACTAAACAGTCTATAGAGGGAGTTGCAGTTTCAAATTGATGTCATTCTGACCTGAAGAAATAATAACGGAAGTTCCTACTTTATGTACATAGTGAGCCTCAAAAGGAAAGCATTTAACTTTATGTCACATCAAGTTATGTCATTCTGAGTGATGACATTAACCAGTGTCGAGAAAAAGTGGGCCCTAATGCAAGGTTTTGTGGCCCCCCCCAAAATATTTGTTTTGGTAAAAATAAAAAACCCTTAAAAATTGCTCTGGAAGCAGCAGCTATGAAAACAATTATTGCTCGTAGACATAGTGAATATTAGCATAAACATAACTAAAAAACTTACATTTTTCTCAAATTTTTTTCTGTTTTTGGCCAGATGGCAATGGGCCCCAATGCACCACACTGGTAGTTACACTACTGATATTAACCTTTCAAGTTGCAACAGATTGTGAAAAATCTCTAAGCCTGCTTCATCACAGTTTTCATTTGTGGCAGCAAGGCAATGAACTGCACAAACACTATAACTTGTCATCCATAAATATACCAGAATGTGTGAAGGAACTTGCTGTGTTACTTCAAGTCCTGAGCAAGCCTGCTCCAGACTAAAGCTGCAAAGCTTTTCCTTAGTTTTTTAAGCCTTCAAAGAAAGAAATAAAGTATCTCTTGAAATACAAAGGTATTTTGAATTTTACTAAACTCTGCATCATCTTCCCCCACACCTGAATACACTTTTTCAAATGTGGCCTTGGATGGAGGAATAATGCCATGCTCCCTACTTGCACCATACTTGCACTCTTCCTCCCCAAGCCCTGTATGCTACTTACAGGGCTTTGTTTTCTAGGTTCAGTCTTTCAAACAAGTTAGAACATATATTTCAATCATTTCCTTCAGGGCCTTATACACTTTAATCAGTGCTCCCCCATGATATCTAGCTGCCAAGTTTTGCAGCTTAGCTGTTCCTTGTAAGAACAATTAATGCCTTCACCAATCCAGCAGTCCTCTTAAGCTCTATAAAAGGGCTTTTTTTAGGAGCACCCCACCACACTTCATACATTCTTCCAAATATGTTTTTGCCAT
This sequence comes from Mastigoproctus giganteus, assembly GCF_048544385.1. Lineage (NCBI taxonomy): Eukaryota > Metazoa > Arthropoda > Arachnida > Uropygi > Thelyphonidae > Mastigoproctus > Mastigoproctus giganteus. The sequence goes on from NC_143576.1 coordinate 67,930,417, forward strand.
TGTCTTATATTGGAGGATAATACTATTCTTCTCTTTACTTGTATTGTCCTGAAGCCTCCTCCCCCACCTCTATATGCTACTTATGGGTCTCTGTTTCCCAGGTACAAAATATTATATTTAGCTATGTTAAACTTTAGCTACAATTTTTCAGATGTGTATTATAACGAATGTATGAGACAGATAAATTTATTGAAAAATCTTCTGAAATAATGCTTCTCTGCATTATTTCACATTTTATGATAAGAAATTTATGATTTTTAATGAACGACTAGATTTCATCATTTCAACCCCAATATGGCAAAAATAACTTACATTCTTTTAGTTGCTGTGTTTTTCTTGGAAGACAATCAAACCTGTAGGTACTGGAGCACATCAAACTTTCGACCTTTTCTTCTTTTAAATTTACTGGACTAGGAACTGACAGGCATACCATTTCTAACAAGAAGTTATAAAACAGAAATTAGAGAAATAGAAACAAAAAAATTGAAATACTTTATGTACACAATGGCTGCTAAACTAAAATTATAATTTTTAATCATATGTTAATATCTACTGTGCTTAAATGAGAAAATAATTATTACCTCTGTAGTTTACAGGCAGATCTCACTTTACAAGTTTTTTTTTTTTTTCAGAGTATCACGTATCGACAAAATCGAAATTATGAACATTAATTGCAAAAAATGAATGTTAAACATTCATAAATGTTTTTTGGTAATTCGTTCCACAACCTCTGAAGTTGAAATTTTCACTATATAACTCTCTAAAAAGTCGTTTTTATAGCGCAAATTGTATCAGTTACCAATTCAAATCACTAAAATGCACTACACTTTAATCATTATCAGACATTCTGTTATAAGAACCGATTATGAATGTCTTTGTGACATTTCTGTAAAGCACATTTCTGGAAGTCACGACCATAAAACATTAAAAACAAGTTGCACTTTCCGGTTTACTGGGCTTTTCTGTTACTGCAAGCAATTATAAATAGGTAGTAAACTCAATGTTATGGGTAGTAAAACTCATATGCAAAAATACTGATAACTGGAATTGTGGTTTTTTGCATTATTATGATGAAATAAGTGTTTCCCCTTTACTGAAATCTTCAATTGTATAAAAAAACAAATAAAATTTCAGAATCTTCTCTTCCTTCCTTCCTTTTTTTTTTAATTTGTTTGTTTGTTTGTTATCTGGTTTTTAGGAGCATTAGCAACTAAGGCCATATTGCTCCGGGATATGCGGTGGTCATTCCCTGACCTTTCCGCATCCTCTGTATTTGGTGGTGACGGGCTCGAACCCCGGTCTAATCAAGAAGCGTGTGCTACGCACTGCTGCTCCTTCCCACCTGGCTACGGAGGCGCCTTTTTTTTTTTTTTTTTAAGCTTCATAAATTTGTTACTCCATGCAAATCTTGTTAGTTGCAATTTGTGCATTCCGTTAAAAAATGCTTATGCATCTATTGAAATTTATAAAGAAAATAGAAGATTATCTTGGAAACAAACACCTCTTGAAGCGAAGCATTTCTGAAGAAGACGACTCCTTGTGCAACAAACCAATGAGTGCCGAGTCAATAATAAGCGATCAACGAGTGTGCATTTAGTCGATGATGATAAAGAACAAACATCTGTAAGTCATAAATAATTTCTTTATTATTATAATTTGCTTGATTTTACAGGCTATTTTAATTTTTTTGGATAAATCAATCATTGTTTAAACAAACTAACTAGGTAACTAATTTCACTGTTAAGTACGTAACCCCTATTTTTTGCATTGCCTATGGGATTTAATTCCCGCTTTACCAGCACGCGCTAGGAACGAATTAACTCGTAAAGGCGAGAACTACCTGTATTTACCTTTTCTGACTCACTTTGAATTCAGTTCATATATATGTTTTAATCTTTCTATAGATTCTGGTGACTAGATTATAATTAAAGGAATATACTTTGTACATTATATTACAGCATAATATGTTATATCGTTTTGGTTATATCTCATATTGTGAATGCCTTCACAAAGAGTTGCCATGGTATTGTACTACTTCAAATAAATAACACTTCACCAGTGGAGAAGACTATTGTTATTTATTCTCGGCGGACACCACCACCCAGATGGCACCAGAGATATAACCAAACCGATGCCAATGTAATTAATTAATTAAATCAACTACTTTGGTAGATAGCTATGTTAAAATGATGCATTTGCACTAACCTACATGACAGTCATTCTACCTTGTAGCACGAGGCCTTTGCCCTTAATCACTTTATAGTCTATATCACTACACACCATCAGACATATCTCATATACTTTAAGGTGGTAGATGGCTTTCATCAACCGGTGAAATACCACCACTTTGCTTATTGGAGGCTTGAAGTGGTGAAACCCATGTTTAGTCTCTAGAGCAAAGTTTCCGGCATCCCCCTCCCCCCCATACTTCTCCTTCAACCCATGCACGGTACTAAGTACTATAGGTTTTGATACCTTTCGTGTTTGGGGTTTTCATAAAAAAAAAAAAAAATATTGTGAAGTTATACTTCATAACTGGGTTGTCACTATTGCAACACCAGGGTACCTGCCCACCCACCGAAGAGAAGCCAACAAGCTTTGAAATGGTGCCGTCTGGGTGGTGGTATCTGCCGAGAATAAATAACAATAGTCTTCTCCACTGGTGAAGTGTTATTTATTCGAGGTAGTACAATACCATGGCAACTCATTGTGAAGGAATTCACAATATGAGATATAACCAAAACGATGCCAATGTAATTAATTAATTAAATTAATTAATTCAACTACTTTGATAAATAGCTATGTTAAAATGATGAATTTGCACTAACCTACATGATAGTCATTCTACCTCGTAGCATGAGGCCTTTGCCCTTAAACACTTTATAGAAAAATATAAAATCAAAAGAAGTGCATCCAGTCGATATAGATGGACAATGCACTGCTGAGCCAGTTTGGTGACATAAGCACTGCAAAAGCAAAAATAAGAGTAGGAGTATTTTATAGGCCTAATGACTCAAAAGAGTACAATGAACAATTGTACAGAGAAATAGAGTGGGATAGTAAATCAGAATGTCTTATAATGGGAGATTTTAACTTCCCAAATATTGACTGGAACTTACGGATTGGTCACTCACACACTAGTAAGACTTTTGTGGATTTATTGGACGATTGTTTTCTGCAGCAGCATGTTCGAGGGGCAATCAGCATTGATCATTCGTGTATTAAGAATTTGCAGATAAAGGAACCACTGGGTGGCAGTGATCACAGTGTACTGATGTGGGATTTACTTAAAGATATAATTACCATCAGGGGTAAAGGAAAGGGTTTTTGCTTCCGTAAGGGTGAGTACAGTGGTCTCAGACAGTTTTTAAATTTTGTACAATTGGGATAAACTGACGATGTTACGAACAGTAAATTCTAAGTGGGAAGCATTCAAGGAATTAATCATGGAAGCTACTAAACATTTCATACCTATTAAGAAATACTGTTCAATGAACTAATGAGACATGTGGCAGAGAAGAAAAATGCATGGGATGCATATAAATTATCAAGCGACTCAGACGCCTATGGCAGATATAAGCTAGTCTGTAATCAAGTCCCAGAGGAGGTTAGGCAGACAAAGGCAGATTACGAGAAATCTTTGGCAAAGGATGCTAAGAAAAACAGCAAGGATTTCTTTACTTATATAAACTCTAAAAGGAAAAGGATGAATCAGATTGGTCCATTTGATATCGATGGTTCAGCTATTGATGATCATCCTGCTCAGTAGCAAACAAACTGAATGAGTATTTTGCATCAACATTCACACACGAGGAGTTATTAAGGATTGAAAATGCCAGAATGTTATCAAATTGTAGCAGGGTGCTTAATGATTTTGTAATAACTGGGAGCAAAGTGGAGGAGAAATCGTTGAAGTTAAACATAAGAAAGGCACCTAGGGTGGATGAGATCTATTAAAGGAGGCGGCAAAGGAACTAAGCAAACCCTTAGCCATAATTATGAGAGCATCCTTGGACTCAGGGGAGGTCTCCACAGACTGGAGATGTGCAAATGCACCCCAATTCACAAAGGGGGATCGAAGGGTAACAAGAGTAATTACAGACCAGTTAGTTTTACTTCTGTTCCAAGTAAAATAATGGAGTCACTGGTTAAAGATGCATTGCAGGATCATCTAAAGAAGACTGAAGCAATTATTCAAACACAGCATGGATTTGTTAAGGGAAAGTCTTGCCTGACAAATCTGATTGGATATTATGATGCGGTTACAAAGGAAGTGGATGCAAAAAATAATTTTGATATCATATACTTGGATTTCAGGAAAGCTTTTGACACTGTTGCACATGGAAGACTACTGTACAAATTGGAGCAGAATGGTATTAAGGGTAATTTGCTACAATGGATAAAAGGATGGTTGAGTGGGAGAAGATAGAGGGTGGTAATCAATGGGTGCTGCTCTTCGTGGACTAATGTTATTAGTGGAGTCCCACAGAGTTCGGTGTTGGGTCCACTGTTATTTTGTATATTTATCAATGATATTGATGAAGGTATATCAGGCTTAGTGTCTCGAAGTTTGCAGATGATACGAAGGTTGGCAGGGTTATTAATGACAGTAATAGCTGTGTGCTACTGCAACGGGATCTAGACAATTTGGGAAGATGGGTTGAGAAGTGGCAATTGAAGTTTAACATTGACAAATGCGAAGGACTGCATATGGGTAGAAGTAACCTCAGAGGAATGTACTAACTGTGTGGTACTACACTTAGGCTGGTAGAAAATGAAAAAGACCTGGGAATAATTGTGCAGTCAGATATGAAGTTTTCTGAACAATGCAGACAGGCTGTAAAAGCAGGTCATGGGGTTTTGTCACTGATATACAGGAATTTTGATAGCAGGGAAAAGGAGGTGATTGTCCCTGTGTATAAGGCAATGGTCATGCCATGCCTTGAGTACTGCATACGTTTCTGGAGGCCTCATTTTAGGAAGGATGTAGATTATCTTGAGCATGTACAGAGAAGGGCAACAAGACTGGTGAGGGGAATGAAGGGATTCTCTTACCAAGAGAGGCTTAAGTTCAGCAAACTGCAGCGGCTGGATTCTAGGCACCTGCGAGGTGATCTGATTGATGTGTATAAGGCCTTGAATGGGTTGAGCACGCTGAATTCTTCCACTTGTTCAGATTACGAACCTAAGGGGGCATAAATTCAAATTGAGGAAAGACAGCTGTAGAATAGATGTGTGGAAATTTGCCTTTAGCCAACGGGTGGTAAATTGTTGGAACAAACTTCCATCTGTCATGGAAGTTGATAGATTAAATAAATTTAAGGAGGAACTAGACAAATATTTAGAGGGAATGGTTGTGGGAATTTTTTTTTTTTTGGCTCATGCTACATAATGTTGTTGTTGTTATTTGGTTTTTAGGAGCATTAGCAACTAAAGCCATATTGCACCGAGAATATGCGGTGGTCATTCCTTGACCTTTCAGCATACTCCATATTTGGCGGTGATGGGCTCGAACCCTGGTCTAATCAAGAAGCGTGTGCTATGCACTGCTGCTCCTTTCCACCTGGCTATGGAGGTGCCCATGCTACATAAGCTCATACGCTTGCTTTCTTGCATCACATGCCACGATTACTATTACTATTACATGATAAGAATATACCCAGATCCTTGACATAACGTGGCCTCAACAATACCCCCCATTCACACTACTCGGATTCTCTCCAGTCAATATCTGGCAGAGTAGAGATAGCAAGATTATACACTAGCTGATCTGGAAGCCTCTTAGAGAGTTACCAATAGGTTCCGTCCAGTGTACTAACTAGCGGCCGGCCTGTGAACACCATTTTAGAGCTGTATCCTCAAAATGTAAGGAAGATTAGATCTCGCCATGATGTCCATCATAACCTCAAAAGCTGACCGGGCTAGCCGAGTGGGTAAAGTACCTGCCCGGCAACCCAAAGGTCGCTGGTTCGATTCCCGCCTCGGGCTTGGATCAAAGTACTGCAAAAACCTTGGGAGGTGCAATATGGCCACAGAAGCCGATGCGCCAACAACTACCAAATCAAAAAAAAAAAAATAATAAAAAAATAACCTCAAAAGTCATCAATTATACCTCATGATGGAAGAGATGGGGAAGGGTTGACTGGAACTTAGCTCTGGGGACTAAACATGGGTTCCACCACTTCAAGCCTCCAATAAGCAAAGTGGTGGTATTGCACCGGTTGATGAGAGTCATCTACCACCTAGTATTGCCTGATAACACAGAGGAGCAGCATTCCTCCATGTGGTGTTGGTGCCACACCTTGACCCACTCCTGGGTGGTCACCCACAGTGTGCTTGCACATGGGGGTTATATCCAGGATTACTAACAGTCCCACCATTGTGAAGATGCAAGCAGAGGAATCGGTCTATCACAGACCATCCGGACTTCACTGAAATTGGGTCAACTTGACTTGAGTGTCACCCGAATATCAGTTCCATCAGTGTTTTAGACACCCAGGTAGCAAGTACAGCTTGTCTGACATATCTGAGAGAATGTCTGTGACAACCTCAAGCACCATGTAGTTGGTTTGAAATTTCAGTTTGAAACTTAAAACAAAATAAAAATTAAAACTTACATACATAAGTTATAAATATAAGTAACATTTATGAATACAAAAGCAAACTGCAAACACTAAAAGAGGTGGTAAAAAATTATTATACTCTGAAAGAATGAGTTACCATTATATTAATACTATTGAGAATGCTATAAAATAAAAATTGCAAAATGATAAAGCATATACATTGTATATTCCAGTTACGATTTTGTGCATTAAATCATATATACTCATGTAGTAAACATTTTAAATTTGATTATTAATACCTAGATTAAAACAATATCACAACCTTTACTATCCAGTGCAGTACAAATATGGCTCAACATTATAGATTAAGTATGCTTAATTTAAAAATTTTCTTCTGTACACTGCTTGGCTGCTCATTCAAACTCTATACATTATTCAAGAATAACTATAAGATTGGAATGTTTTCTAACAGAGGCTATCCATCATTTGCCATGAGCCCAATAATTCAACAAAATAACAGTCATGATCTAATATAGCTGGAGAAGGATGTTATGTGGGGGTTTTCCTTGGAATCTAATTTCTATAATGACCACTCTTATACATATCTTTCTATACATTAAAATAATTTCCCTCCTAATGATATTTATTCAGCCAATGGAAGAAAAGAGATGTGGGTTATGTGGTAATATGTAACAGAAACTTGTTTTACTGTGATAAAACAAACTTTTGTTTAAGTGTGGTCACCCGCTATGTTTATCTAACACGACTACGTGGTACCATTCTCGATTTCCATATGTAACGTATTTATTTAAATAAACTAAATGCAACAAGGTATAATATTTTAAGAGCTTAAGATTCTATATCTATATAATATCGGTGTACAACTCTTCAAGAATAACTATGATCAGAGTGTGAAAGGCACCCACTGATGAAAAGCCAATTAGCTTTGAAACGATGCTGCCTGGGTGATGGTCCCCACCAAGAATAAGTGACAATGGTCTCTGTGGCATAGCTAGGGGAGGGCGGAAGAGGTGGTCTGCCCTGGCCGGCACTTTTCACGTCAGACAAATTTATTTTTCGATGATTCTTTTATTTATGTTAACTTAGTAATTTTTATTACTTAATTAACAGAAAAGCAAGAAAAATAACATTTTAGAATGTTCGAATTAAAGTTTTACTTCAAAAATAAACAGTGTTTTAATTTATTTCCCTATACGTCGTTTTGACTTTTTGTAGTATTTTTGGTGTGTAATGAGAAGGGTGGCAAAAGCTCTAGTTACAGTACATGGTAACTCTTTGTAAAGAGTGAGCACAATATGAGTTACCATTATATTAATACTATTGAGAATGGCTATAAAATAAAAATTGCAAAATATGATAAAGCATATACATTGTATATTTCAGTTATCTCTATGGTGCATCTACACCGATATTATATTTATATAGTAAAGTATTTATTATTTATTTATTCATAGCTGAGGAAGAGACACACACACAGTACAAAGATTCTGTAAGTATTTTATTTTATCAAAAGAAGTGAGTGCAGCAAGCAGGGTGCGAAGCCCCCCTAGTGAATATTAAGATAGTTTATTTAGGCAACTTTGCAGTTACTTCTGTTGTGCAATGGACATCAGTGTACTACCCACGAACTCCTGAATTTCATCTGTCCATCTTCGTTGTAGTCTTCCAGGTTTTCTTCTAGCTCCTGTTGAGTAAAAAGGTAAAATGCAGCCATTATCAACCCACTGCAGGATGGGAGCCTCCTCAACAATTCATGCTGAGGGAAATGGACCATAATCTGCCATGCTGGTCCAGTGCAGGTTGGCAGATCGACCGTATTCAGCAGTCAGGGGCTTGAACCCCGGTCTACTCAAAAAGCGTGTGCTACTGCACTCCCGCTCCTGACCACTCGGCTATGGAGGGTACCATTCTGTTATTTTTTTAGTCCATCTATCACCATGTCTTCGAGCTATGTGTCCTGCCCAAGCCCATTTTAGTTCTTTAGTTTTGATAAGCATGTCCTTTACTTGAGTTTGCTGCCTAATCCACGTGTTTCTCTTCTTATCTAACACACTGATTCCTATTATAATTTGTTCCATTTTTCGCTGTGTAGTTCTCAGCTTCTCTTCCATAAGTCATGGTGAGGAGTATACGTTGGTTCATTATTTTATGTTTCAGACAAATTGGGATATTGCTTCTCAGTATGTGACTGTATTTCCTGAATGCTATCCATCCGAAATTTATCCTTCTCTTGGCATGTCCAAGATAAGTCCAGTCCCCCCACTCCATCTATACCATCTTTAGTTCAGATTTACCTCCAACAATGGAGGTAATTTTTTGAAATTTGCTTAAATTTTATATTATCTTGTAATTTTGTAAAGCAAATTTTTTTAAAGTTATTTTCTTTTGGTATTTTATGGGTTTAAATACTTAAGTTTCAGTAGTAGATTAATTTTCATTATCTGCTCAATTCCTGTACCAGTTTGTTTATTTAATTACTGTAATATTTTGTAGGTTCAATTCTCACTTTAATAATTGCTGCAACAAGAACCAATTTGAATGCTTCATCACAGCCACACAATATCACACAGTAGCAACAACTAACTTTTGGAAAGGAAATTACGTAATTTCACAGTAAATTAATCATTATCTGCTTAATCCTGTGGCAGTTTGTTAATTTAACTAACTGTAATATTTTGTAGGCTCAAGTCTCATTTTAATAATGGCTGCAACAAGATCCAATTTGAATGCTTCATCAGAGTCACAAAATATCATACAGCAGCAACTACTAACTTTCAGAAAGTAGATTTCATAATTTCACAGGTGCCAAATGAGCAAAACAAAAAAACCAAGGCTTTTTCAGAAAAAGCAGAAGTTTTTTTGTATATCCAAACTGAACTAGAAGTTAAATTTTGCTGAAAACATACACAATTTATATTAAAATATACATAGGATTTGCTTACCAGTATACAGTATGCTTTCAAACATTTAGCCTACTTCAGGATTTTTCTGTAAGTGGATTTCTGTTTGGATATTCTGTTAGACATCCACAGATTTTCATTGCTTCAAGAAAGATACTACTGCAAACTTTGTCTTATTCAGAAATATTGAGCCAATATTTTGTTCATAACACTGGCCCAGCTGTCAAGACTCTCAGGAGCATTTCTACAGCTTTACCAGAAAGAGATCTGAACTCAGTTTTTTGATTTTATAACTTGGTTGACTTGAGATAATGTGTTATATTTAAAGCTTCCCTGAACTTGTCAGTTCCCCAGCCTTAAATGGAATTCCCCATCAACCAAGGACCACAGTAAACAACTTCTTTCAAAAATAGTGTCTGGTAGCTCCTCACACTGAAACTGATAAAACCGATGTTGCAAAACACCAAGAAATACTGGAAACTTGTCGATAAAAAATGTCAAATTTGAAAAATGCACTGTCAAATTGATGAAATTTGCGCTATCTTGGCATTCATAAGAACATTTTTCAATGGAAACTTGTGCATTATGTAATCACATACAGAATAAAATACTTTCCCAGTAGAAATGCCTATGACTAAGCGAGACCACAGCATACTACATAGTCTGGTATCGTAATAAGCTTCTAAAATGGAAGTGTAAGATTTGAAAACTGTTAGAATAATAAATTTGCAGATAACCTTTTCAACAATTTGCAATATGAGTTACGTTGGGTCAAAGGGCTATTTTTGGATTTTCAAATGGTGTAGCATTTAAAAGAAACAAGAAAATTGCTTTATTCAAGCCAGAAGAGAGGAGCATGAACACTTTTTGTATGAGTGGGATAATAACACAAATAGTTATCAGCTAGCTTGGATTGTTTAGATTTGTTTTCACTTGCAATTTAAGGTTTTTTTTTTGGGGGGGGGGAGGGGAAGTTCATTAATTTCTTTTCTTTTAAAATTTCTTCTCCTGCATGAATTGGATTTCTATCACCTGAAGTCTATGGTTCAGAAGTTCTTTTCTTTAAGGAGTTCATTAACATCTTTTGTGTTTTTAAGTGGATTTAAACATGAGTCAGTGACATACTAGTGGCTGCTTTTTATACTTTTCAATTTGGTAATTTTGAAAAAGTGTTCATATGGCTTTCCTCACTAACTTCTTTAAACAGACTTGTTAGAAGATGTCATTATTCTAGCCATCTAACAGAATACACTTAATCAAAGACAAGCTATATGTACATGCATACTTCAAAATCTTTTTCATTTCAGTTTTATGCATTGATTGAAACTAATGCAATCTATCTTTCCTTTTGGTACTTCCTTCTATATAGTAGTACATGTCCATCAAATATTCAGTGACTTCATCCATCAAATATTCAAAGGAAGATAAGAAGTGCTCTTTTAAACACACAATTAATCAGATGACAAGGTTAGTCAATTTTTACCACTAAGAAAAATCATCACAATGGGTTAGGGCTTAGAATCACTTTGACTGCTGCTATCTATATGAGATGAAAAATGGCATATTTTCAAGCTGTTTCTTTCCCCTCTTGTCCAATTTAGGTAACAAAGCCTGCTGTTTTATTCTTGCACATCAGTTTTTTTTTTATTTCCCTATTGGGAAACATATTTTATAAATGCAAATGAGAGTATGAGTGTGAGTATAAATGACATAATCAGTGCTATTCATTGTGGGGGGGGGGGGGTGTAGATGTACCAGACTGGTTTAAACTGATGTCAGGTGCTGGTATGACAAAATACATACTATATATCAAAGAGTTTTAATGTTTCAACTAATAATGAAATATTAGTCATCTAGTTGAGTTATTATATAATTTATATGTAATTAAATTATGATGAAATATTTGATTATTTTCTTTTAATAGCATCTACACCATCAAAAGAATGATTTCAAATACCAGTAAAGTCATAATCAGACTACCTACCTGTTCTTGGGAGTATACCAGATAAAGATTACAAGAAAAATGGAGGGAAGGGTCCATTCCAGAACCTATGCTTTTTACAAAAACGGCAGTAGAAACTATCACCTTCATTCTGAAATGCTACATACATTTTTTCATTTCTTCCTACACAATTACACTGTTCATATGCTTATTTGTTTGCAAATATCTAACTACACTGGATTTTCTGCCACTTGAAACTGAAAGATCACCTCTACAAACAGTAAAGAAAACATATTACCTTTTCCAGATTTTATAATAGAGTTAAATCTCAGTTTAACAGACTCTAAAGTCTGTTACTGCTTAAGTTTTTTCCTTTTTAAAAAAAAAAAAATTTTTTTATTAAAAATCATTTAATGGTACCACAGCAGCTGCCTGTCTTATGGCATTTACCAGTGCTTACAATATTTTCATTGCCAGAGAACCAGGATTTCCCTCACCATCACCTTCCACTAGTCTGCTGAGTGAATCAGATATCAGTAGCGAGTCATCTGAAACTATAGCGGAGTACTTGAGAAGTTGTCAGAGTGAATAATCTTTTATCAGTTTCCAGTGTCACAATATGATAGCAAAATTTCAAGCATATTCACACAACAAATGGTAAAATGTAGTATTACAGTATTTAATGTTTTTATATTACAGCATGGTATTTTTTCATAATATTTCAGCAACTTTGATGATTATAGATATTCCTTTCAAGTTAAAAAAAAAATATCTGCCAGACAAATGGATGGACAAACCTTATCCAATATGGTTCGTTAAATGAAGGTTTTACCACACATGGAAAATTTAGTGGATATATATATATACTTTGTATATATATATATATATATATTTTTTTTATGAATAATGAAATTTTAAGTGGAAATTCAGATAACTGTTTCAAAAATTTGAATTTAACATAAAAGTATCTTTCCCAAGATCACAGAGAAGGTCATAAGGGGTTCACTTAAGGGAGGCCACTAGTTAAGAAGGGCAGGTGTAATATACCCCAAGTGGCCACTTTATTAGGTACATACACCTACCTAACAGTGAGTAAGTCCCCCATTAGCCTCCAGAATGGGCTGGATTTGCTGTGACACAGACTGAACAAAGTGTTGGAAGCATATGACAGGGATGCTGGTCCATGTTGATTCTACTGCTTTGCAAAGTTGTAGCAAATTAGGTAGTTGAGAATCTCTATTCTGAAGAGCTTGTTCCACCTTATCCCACAAGTGCTCAACTGGATTGAGATCTGGTGAAAGGAGAGGCGACCAAATGGGCTAAATTCACTCACTTTCTGGTGACAGTATAGTGGCTTGTGACATGGCACATTATGCTACTGAACCCATTTGCAAATTGAAACACTGCAGCTTGAAGGGATGTACCTAGTCAAAAACAATTTTCCGATTAACATGTAGAATAGAAAATGTTACTCAACTGGTACTGAGAGACTCAACATGAAGTATGGAAACATTTCCCACTACACTGCCACAGCCTACATTGTTTACACTTGGCAGGAGATCCATGGAATGATTTTACAGTCCTCTGCTTTCTAGTGTATGTTCCTGTGCCCAATGTGACCATACCTTCTTGTTTTATGCTGACAGGAGCAAAACCCAATTTGATTGTTGGCTACGATACCCCAACAGTAACAAGATACAAGTTATGCAATCTGAAATGCCTCTCTGATTATCACTGTTGTATTGTACTATTATTATTTAACTGACCCTAGCCTTTCTATAATCCTGCACAAGTGTTATCAGCCTCTGCTGGCCTCTTGTATCAATGAACTGTTACCAACAACAGGATTACCATTAACTGGATATTCCTGTATGCTGTTCGGGATAAAGGACCAATCCTGACAAACAGTCATACATGAAAATCCCAGTAAAGTTGCAGTTTCCAAGATACTTAAGTGGTGTGTCTGGTGCAGACTACCATGCCATATTCAAAGTTACTATATATCTGCCCATAAGCTTTGCATTGCATTATTAAGAAAAATCTGATGTTCCGCTGAAGGAGCACTCCATTTTATGAGATGGGTAGACGTATCCAATAAAGTGACCACTCAGTGTAGATATGCTTTTATCTGATGATAAGGGTCAAAGTGATGCTTGCACACATCAAATGTTCTTACGTAAGCCAGAGTAATTAAAATGAATGAAAATGGAAGCTAAGGCTATGAAAACAAGCTCAAATTACTTGGTAGTAATCAATACAGGAATCATTTGCTAATCACGCAATCACAGGAGATGTGGTCCACATGAAGTACTTGATCAACATGAGCAATGGACGTGATCCAACAGATTCCGAAAAAAGAGATGGTTGTTGAGTGCTGGTTGAAGGACAACAGTATTATAGAAATTATGAATCTTGTAGGCTGTTTGCAGAGTGCTGTAGTTAAGGTGTTCCAAGAGTGGACACAGCAGCAGTTGCAGCAGTTGTTCTTCAGGGATTGAAGATTTCTATATGTCTGTTTTTTTGGCCTGCTTAACCATCAATACTTGTGTTTCCAATGTTTCACAACATCAGCTTCGGTTGACTTTGTTGGATTTAATTATGTGGGCAGGCAATGACAAATTACCAATGTCATCTGACAATTAAGCTCCTTGCTTGCTTGGAACTCATTCTGCTTGTTTATGTAGGTAAAAGGATCAGTGTACTGTATTCAAGGAAGGAGCTGTATCAAAGGTTATAAGTTAAAAACTACAGAGGAAGGTATACAAAAATCAGGTATTATGAAATAGTTATGTTATATAGAATGGATACGTCGTCTCTCTTTAAAAAGATAAAAACATTGGGTGTTATCATCATCAGTTAAAAATCTAAGTGCATATGGTTCAGCTGGTTGTTTAAAGGTGTAAAAGACACATGGCAGTAATTCGTAAAATGTAGACAATGAATCAACACACGTTGAATAGCAAAAATACTTCTGCAATATTCACATTGAGGGAAGGGAGGGATCAGAGGCCCTCAATAAAAAATAATGTGTCAGGCAACTGTGACCAATATGGACTCTGGTGAGAATGTCTTCTTTTTGTCTCTTGCATAGGTTGGATAATCAATGTAATTACAGGTTTAATTGGGTACAGTTTAGTTTCTCCCTGCATATGCCAAAAGTGTACTAATGTTCAAGACACATATGATGAATGATCAGTCTATAGTCAAGTACATGTATGGATTAAAATCCATATTCACTCAGGAACCTTGCTAATTTAGCTTCCTTATCTGCCACCTCATTTTCTTCCACCATTACTAGGACTCCAACAAAAACAAATGTCTGACCCCAAATGCAGAAAGGAGAAGAGCATTTTGCAAACCTGCCATAGAACTGGAAAAGTATTATGACTGCACAACTGACCACTTCAGTACCATAAGTGGCACCCAACAGAGTAAAAGCTGACTGTGAACAATGTAGAAATGACTGCTTTCCTTACAGTATTTTGGAAACGAATAAATTTCCATTATATAACCTGCATCAATGATTAATTTTAGTTGGACTGATAACTGTATCTACATTTGCAGACACAATTTACTGTCAGATACTTTTGGTCATTTGTGTATGGAATCACGATTATAAAGACTTTTATTATAGTCCTCTATATCTAGTTATTATATGGTATGTACAATCAGTGTGTACTGTACCATATCCCATACCGATTATATACTATCGAATAATGCAATATTTTCATATGTCATGTTACCAACACATATGTATCAAATTTACAACACCTAAAAGTTAATAGTTATTCTGATATTCAATTTCATTTATTCATTAGCAACAAATTATTACATGATATATATATCTTTTTTTTATTTGTTTTTAGCTCTTTATTCATAATTTCTGTCAATTTGGCGGCTATTCATTACCACCAAACATTTTCATCATTATGCATTCATATTGCACTGCATTGTAGTTAAAATGGAACTGGTAAACATCACATTTTTCCAAATAGTAGTATTCATTAATTATCAGTATTTAGTCTTTGAGGCTTGTCACAGACATTCTTTCAAATATGACAAGATAGAGCTTGCTACAGGAGATTCTAAAATGCTGATGGAACTGATATTTAAGTAACACTCATGAGTCAAGTGAACTAAATTTCGGTGAAGTCTGGCCATTCTGTGACAACCAAATCTACTTGCACCTTCAGGATGGTAGGATTGTTAGTAACCCTGGGTATATACCCTGCATGAAACAATGCACCCAATATACTGGAGGTGACCACCTGGGCATGAACCAATGTAGGTCAAAGTGTGATGTCCACACCACAAAGGGTAATATTACCCACCAGGCAATAATACCACTTTAGTGATTGGAAGCTCGAAGTGGTGAAATTTATGTTTAGTTTCCAGAGCAAAGCTCAGGAATCCCAAATCTCTTCCATCAAATAGTATGACTAATGTCTTTTTGAGGATCATGATGGGCATCAGGTGGGATCCAATCTTCCTTACATTTTGAGGGTATAGCTCTAAAATGTTCACAGGCTGGCTGCTACGCAGTCCCCCACACCAAACTTATTGGTAACTTTCTAGGAGTCATCTGGATCAGCTAGTGTATAATCTTGATGATCTAGTGATCAGCAAGATTATACACTATCTGATCTTGCCTCTACCCTACAAGGCAGTAACTGGAGGAGACACAAGTAATGCATAAGTGATGGGCATGGTCAAGGACAGATTATGTGTATGGAATTGCTTGCTGTGTGTATTCCATAGCCAAAAAATTTCATTACTTCATAGAAAATTTCTTTATCTACTGAATGTATCACAAATAGTCAAAGTAATACAATTACTTCAGGATTTAAATATCTCAAATACTTCCTCATTCATTTCACAGATACATGTGGTCTCAGATCTAATCTCAATGATATCCATTTCCACTTAGTCTGCCAAGCCCCACTTACTTTTTCTGGCAGAATCCCAATTATTGGTTGCCTCAATCATTGCTCATCTTAGTTCTAATTATTTGCTGCATGAACCTTTTTGCTTCAAAGGTGATACTCTTGCATATGTCTACTCTGATGTTCCCTGTCAAAGACTTAGTAATTTGGTATCTCCTCTTTCTGAACTTTTCTGGCTCAAAATCTCTCTACCCAAATCTGGCAACTTTAGGTGTTGCATCCATCATTCTCCAAACTCCACTAATCATTTGGAACTCTTTGACTTCCTTTCTTAGCAATCTGACTTCCTCCAGTCAGACCTTGCTAACAGTGAAGTAACTGAAGCAATTTTAACATTCATAGTTCCAGCTGGTTACTGTCTTCTAGCCACACAGACCTAGCCAGGTGAGATGCTGATGCTCTTGCAATTAGTAATGACCTCAAACAGACTGTTCGTTTACCTACGAGAATACCAGGTAATCCTAATCACAGAGCCATTACTCTTGATCTTTTTCTCACAAACAACCCTTCAAAGTGCATGGGTTAGGTGGTTGGACCTCTAGGCATTTCAGTTCACAAACTGGTGATGGTCTTTTCTCCAATGGCCATTCTCAGCCTTGTGTTGTTTACCATTACAAGAATGCAAAATGGGATGACGTGTGAGATTTCTATTCTTCTTTTCCTTAGTTGGATTACTGTTTTAAATGTGATGATGATAATGTGTGCTCAGGTCGTCAGTGAAATTATTCTTGTATGGATGAAATCCTTCATTCCACACCCCACCTTAAAATCTCATCCCATATCTAAACCTTGGTTTTTGCCATAAATGTGCTAAGGCTGTTCAAAAGAGGAATGCAGCATGTTGCAACAGGCTTGATCCAAATCTCCAGGTTCATTTTCTGCCTATACTAAAACTCACAACAACTGTAAAGCAGTTATTAACCAATCCAAACTAGATTTTGATCAGATTAAGAGTATAAAACTTCTTGTCCAAACACTAGTTGAGCATTCTGGTCTCTTGCCAAAGCTATTGGTTGCGACTTTTGCCGATCAATACTGCCACCTCTGTTTAAACCTGGTGGCTCTATTGCCTCCGCAGCTAAGGATAAAACTAACTTACATTGTACTTCTCTTCTAACTAATGTACTGGCAACCTTGGTACACCACATATCATTACCAACACAGTTCACTCAATACCTCCTGTAGTTTTCTGTCAAAATGTCAAATTCTGTCAAAATTCTGACTAGGCACCAGCGAGGTGATCTGATAGAGGTGTATAAAGCCTTGAATGGTTTAAGCATGCTCAATGCTGATGGGATTCTTCCTCTAGCTCAGAAAAATCACCTGAGAGGGCATAAATTCAAATTGAGGAAAGACAGATGTAGGATAGACGTGCGGAAATTTGCCTTTAGCCAGCGGGTGGTTGGTTGGTGGAACAGACTGCCATCCCTTGTGGTGGAGGTTGATAGCCTAAATAAGTTTAAGGCTCAGCTGGACAGGTATTTTGAACGAACAGAGGGGTGAAGTGGAAGTGGGTTTTTTTTTTTTTTTGGCTGATGCTGCATAAGCTTGCTTTCTTGCATCAAATGCCTCTACTAATGCTAATGCTAAATGCTAATGCTAAAATAATTTTGGATAATCTTGATGCCAAGAGAAATGCATTTCTCCACCCATTCTCAAAACCTGTGCTCCCAAGCTTGCTACTGTTCTGTGTTGGCTTTCTACACTTTCTTAATCCACTAATGCTTTTCCTTCTGCTTGGAAATTTGCTCATATCTAATCAGTTCCTAAAACAGATGACATATTCCACCCATCTAATTATCATCCCACTGCACTTACCTGTACTCCTTCCACAGTAAGGGAGAAATCCATTAACTGCAAACTATCTCAGAACCTTCCAGCTGATCAATAATTACAATACTGATTCCACCAGTGTCAATTCACTAGTGATATATGGGCTTATTTTATCCATAGATGAATGGTAAAACTTAAGCAGTTAAGCAGTTATTTGATGAATTTGAAGTATTGCTCAAAGCATCAAAGGCGGATATTGTTGGGATATCAGAGACGTGGTGTCACACAGATATAAATAATGCAGAACTGAAATTTGGGTAGTACAACGTCTACAGAAAGGATAGACAAAGATAGGAAGGGAGGAGGGGTTATGCTATTAGTTAAGAAACACAAAATCCAAGGAAGTGAAGCCAGTCGACATCGCTGGACAGTGCAGTGTTGAGCCAGTTTGGTGTGACATAAGCATTGGGAAATCAAAATTGAGAGTAGTAGTGTGCAATAGGCCTAATGACTCTGATGAGTATAATAAGAAACTGTACAGGGAAATAGAGTGGGCCAGTAAATCAGAGAGTCTTATAATGGGAGATTTTAATTTCCCAGATATTGACTGGAATTTGTGGGTTGGTCACTCACACACTAGCAAGCTTTTGTGGATTTATTGGATGATTGTTTTCTACATCAGCATGTTCGGGAGACAACTAGAGGGAGCAATACTCTTGATTTGATTATCAGTAGTGATTCTTCATGCATTAAGAATCTGCAGATACAGGAACCACTAGGTGGCAGTGATCACAGTGTGCTGAAGTGGGATTTACGCAAGGAGATAACTACCATCAGGAGTAAAGGGAAGGGTTATTGCTTTCGTAAAGGCGACTACGATGGTCTGAGACAGTATTTAAATTCTATACAGTGGGACCAACTGATGATGTTACCAACAGCAAACTCAAAATGGGAAGCATTCAAAGAACTTATCTTGGAAGCTACTAGGCTTTACATGCCAACTAAGAAATATTGTTCAAGGTTCAGGCCTAAATGGATGTCAGATGAACTAATGAGACATATGGCAGAGAAGAAAAATGCATGGGATACATATAAATTAACATGTGACACAGAAGCCTATGAAAGATATAAATTGATCTGTAACCAAGTTACAAAGGAGGTTAGGCAGGCGTAGGCAGATTATGAGAAATCTTTGGCAAGGGATGCAAAGAAAAACCGCAAGGAGTTCTTTACTTATGTAAACTCTAGAAGGAAGGGGATGAATCAAATTGGTCCACTTGATATCGATGGTTCAACTGTTCACGATCCTGCTCAGGCAGCTAACAAACAATCAATATTTTGCATCTACATTCACAAATGAGGAGTTATTCAGGAAGGGGAATGCCATAGATGAAGTAAACACTGGCAGTGAACTAGATGATCTTGTAATAATTGAGGGTAAAGTGGAGGAAAAACTGTTAAAGATAAATACAAGAAAGGCACCTGGGGTGGCTGAGTTCTATCCAGTTATATTAAAGGAGGCAGCAAAGGAAGTAAGCAATCCGTTAGCCATAATTATCAGAGCTTCCTTGGACTCGGTGGAGGTACCCACAGACTCGAGATGTGCAAATGTAACCCCAATTCACAAAGGAGGATCAAAGGCTGACACACGTAATTATAGACTTGTGAGTTTAACTTCTGTTTCAGGAAAATTAATGGAAGCACTGGTTAAAGAAGCACTGCAGGATCATCTTGACAAGAATTCAGTTACAGCTCAGACACAGCATGGTTTTGTTAAGGGAAGGTCTTGCCTGATCGATTTGATTGGATACTATGATGTAGTCACAAAAGAATTGGATGCAGGGAATAACTTTGACATTATATATTTGGATCTTAAAAAGGCTTTTGATACTGTTGCACATGGAAGACTGCTGCACAAATTGGAGCAGTGTGGCATTGGTGGCAAATTGTTGCTATGGATAAAAGGATGGTTGAGTGGCAGAAGACAGAGAGTGGTAATTAATGGACACTGCTCATCGTGGACTAATGTTATTAGTGGAGTCCCTCAGGGTTCAGTGTTGGGTCCATTGTTGTTTTCTGTATTTATAAATGATATTGATGATGGTATATCAAGCTTAATCTCCAAGTTTGCAGACGATACAAAGGTTGGCAGGGTTGTTAAGGGCACTACTGACGCTATGCTGCTTCAACAGGATCTGGAAAGGTTGAGCAGATGGGCTGAGAGTTGGCAAATGAAGTTTAACATTGACAAGTGTAAAGTACTACATATGGGAAACAGCAACCCCAGAGCAACGTATCAACTCTATGGTACTACACTGACAGTGGTAGAGAATGAAAAGGACCTGGGGGTAATTGTGCAGGCAGATATGAAGTTCTCTGAGCAGTGCAGGTGGGCTGCAAGAGTAGCTCATGGTGTCTTATCAATGATATACAGGAATTTTTCTAGCAGGTATAGGGAGGTGATTATTCCCTTGTATAAGGCAATGGTCAGGCCACACCTTGAGTACTGTATACAGGTCTGGAGGCCTCATTTCAAGAAGGATGCAGAGCTGCTGGAATGAGTACAGAGAAGGGCAACAAGGTTAGTGAAGGGTTGCTCTTATGAAGAAAGGCTTAAGTTTTGCAAATTACAGTGTCTGGAGACTAGGCAGCAGCGAGGTGATCTGATAGAGGTGTACAAAGCCTTGAATGGTTTGAGCATGCTCAATGCTGATGGGATACTGCCTCTTGCTCAGAATAATCACCTGAGAGGGCATAAATTCAAATTGAGGAAAGACAGATGTAGGATAGATGTGCGGAAATTTGTCTTTAGCCAGCGGGTAGTTGGTTGGTGGAACATACTTCCATCCCTTGTTGTGGAAGTTGATAGCCTAAATAAATTTAAGGCTCAGCTGGACAGTTATTTCGAACGAACGGAGGGGTGAAGTGGAAGGGTTTTTTTTTTGGCTGATGCTGCATAAACTTGCTTTCTTGCATCGTATGCCTCTACTAATGCTAATGCTAAATATTCTTGAAATTTGTACGGGTTTTGATTGTGTTTGGCACAAAGGTCAACCAAACAAGCTTCCACCTTAGGATTGCTGACTGTTTTTTGCAAGTGAGGTTTTTTACGGTTTTTTCCCTGACTACTTGCTGTGGGTGATGGTGGATGGCTCTGTCAATCAAATTTTTCACTAATGCAAGTGTTTCCCGAGGTTCAGTTCCCCCCCTCCCCCCGCTTTTCTCTTGTACATTAACGACCTTCTTCAACTGACTGGAAATCCTATCTATAGTTTTGCTCTGATTGCATTCTACCTTCCAATTTTAGAAAAACCTTGTCCTATACAAACAGCTTCATCTTCTCAAATATCCATCACTAATTCCTTAACTGCTGCCCCCCAGGTGATTTCCCAATGGGCCAAAGGATAACTTAGTTAATTTCAATTCTTCTAAAACTCAGTCCTGTCTTATATATTTTTGAAGATACTCAGACCTTCAGACAAGATTACATATCTCTATTAGGGATTACACAAACTTTTAATTTCTCTTTGCAATAAGCACATCACAAAAAATTCTCCTCTGAATCTAAAAAACTGAATTTTTCTCTTTTGCATATTACTTTTCTTCTAAACAACTACTACTCTATACAAATATCAAATATTCTCTACCATGGAATATTGGTCCCACATCTGGGGTGGTGCACCCAAACCTCTCTCAAGCTTCTAGACTGCACTGAACAGAGGACAGTCAAGTTAATTAATGACCCATCACTTACAAAGTTTCTCCACTCTGTCTCACAGATGTTCTGTTTCTGTTGTTTGCCCTTTCTACAGATATTTCCATGGGCACTATTCTTTGGAATTGACATATATAATTCCTCCCCTTCCCTATTCCATAACAGTGTAAACATGTGCAACAAGTCAGCATCCATTTATTATTCAACTTCAAACTCACAGAACCTACTTTTATTTTCTCCCTGAGTTATCCCTTCAAGTTCTGTCATTTGGAGCAACCTTCCTTCACATGTATTTCCTGAAATTACAATCTACAGATTCTTAATTCTAATGTTAACAAATATCTTCTGTCTTCTCAACCCATGCATGGTACTAAATACTACAGCTTTTCATACCTTTAGTGTTTGGAAAAATTTCATAAAAAAAGTAAATAAATAAAATAAAATCTGATAATTGCAATCATATTAGTTTCAAACATACAATTGTTACTTGTCTTTAAATGAAACGAATAACTTTTGCTGATTTTAATCAGCAAAGTGAAGTGACAAAGGATCAGTAATAAATTATACTAGCACTGCTTCATATTATAAAAATATTGTAACAGATGTAAAGAAAATGATGTTTAGATATATTTCAAATAAATTTCAATTTTTAAAGTGAGTGAACAAAAATTTAAGAATTTAGTCTTTTTTGTAAATTCCACTAAGCATAGAGTTTCCCAAATTAATAAACATAATTTTAATGTTTTCTGAGTGTTAATATTTACCTAAAACAGCGTCTGCAAGTGGTAGCCACTGACCACAAACAGTTTGAAGTTTTACTTTAGGGTCAGTGTGTCTGGAATCTCTCTGCGACAGTTTTATATTCAGGGCTCTTACTATCTTCTCTATCATTTCTATATCACTATATGATAAAATTATATGTAATTAAATGATATTATAATTAAACAGTGTATTTTAAGTAAGATATAAAAATTAAAAATGGATTATTATAGCATTTGGTTGATTAATTTACTAAGAATAAAATATCTGTCATATAATATTTATTACTCTTTCCGCTAAGTTTTCATATGATATATACATACAGTCCTTGCTTTGCACAGTAGTGTAGGACGGTAAAAATGACCATGCAAGTTGAAACCATGCAAAGCGATCTTAATAATCAATGGAAAAAATTACGACTGTTCTGTGACCTTTAAAATTTTTTTGTCAAAACATTAAAAACTATCTTATTGTCAGTTATAAATGTAGGAAAAAATGAAAAAGGAAATGAAAAAAGGAGTAAAACTAATATTTATTTATTACAGTGTAATTTAAAACATTAGAAAAAATTCAGAATTAAAGTGTTTTATTTCTTTGTAAAAAACTTATCAAGTAGTTTGAGCAGTGCTTGCCTTCTTGTTTTTTTTTTTTTTTTTTTGATTTGGTAGTTGTTGGCGCATCAGCTTCTGTGGCCATATTGCACCTCCCAAGGTTTTTGCAGTACTTTGATCCAAGCCCGAGGCGGGAATCGAACCCGCGACCTTTGGGTTGCCGGGCAGGTACTTTACATACTCGGCTAGCCCGGTCGGCTGCCTTCTTGTTGTATAACTCACAATATGGAGCGAGCATTTTTTCTGTGCCTTGGCGAATTGTCATACTCCTTTCTAAATTTGGATCAGCTTCCAACATTTTATCCTTTGCGCTTTCAACATCGTGAAATATCTCCAAGAGTTCCTTTAATGTGAAGTTTTTTTGCCGGAATCACTTCCTAAGGAATATCTTCATCCTTTTCTTCACAACCACTTTCCTCATTTATGTCACTAAGTTCCTCTGGCTGCATATCTACAGTTTCTTGAACGGCGACAGCATAAACATTCCCAATGGCCAACTATTTCTTCTATAACTTCATTTACGTTCGATTCGAATCCTGCAAAATTATTTGCACAGTGCCGTAAAAGTTTCTGCCATACTGCACACATATTACTTGCTGTTACTTCCTGCCATGATGCTTGAATGCTTTCAATCGTATGCTTTATGTCACATTTCTTCCAAATTCAGCTAAAGAAATTGCATGATCTCCAGTTGTAGTATCAATAGCCAAAGCAAATTTTCATTCAAGTTCCCAAGAGAACTAGGGTGACCTGGAGCATTATCCAACAGTAATAGTGCTTTAAAAGTTAAATCATTTTGCCTACAGTATCTCTCTACTGCTGGACAAAAATACGATTGAAACCAGTCTTGAAACAATGTTATTGTAATCCATGACCTTTTCTTTGCATGCCAAATGACTGGTAGAGATGCTTTATGATTTTTTAATGCTCTGGAACAGAGCCGGAACTAGGCAATCCTATGCCAGGGGCAAAAGTGTTATAAGTGCACCCCCATTAGATGCAGGTAGTCAATCTTTCAGTATCTTATCTAGGATCGTTGACACCCTTGGGACAACATGTCTACCTCGTGTCACTGATTGTGTTAGATAATTAATTCAGTTTGTGCTCCAGAATCTCAGCGCCTGGAGAAATCCCCCATGCACCCCCGTCGCTATGCCTCTGCAATCTTTATGAATTTATAAAAATTACTATTGCAACGGTCTACAATTTGTATATATTTATTAATAAAATAATTTAAATAATACAATGAATATAACAAAATAAAAAGGCACGAGGTTAGCATCAGAGGACAAACAAAAAAGCTCAGGTGTGACATCACAGAACGGGCCATACTTTATAAAACTTTGTAATTGGAGTTTATTTTCAGAAATTGTAAAAAACACTGTTTCTCCCTGATATTTTTTTCTGTAAGTGATTATAAATCTCGAATTTTAATTTTTTTCACTCACAAAACTTTTTGGAATCATATGTAGCTTGTACAAAGATAATGCAGTATTTTTTTTAATAAAATTTTTATTTTTAATTATAAACAAAGAACACAAGTTGACTAGAAGCTATTATTTGCGTTGGGGAAAATGCCTTAATCTTTTGACTGGCTATAGAAAGCAGTTGACTAGCATGACTTCTAGGAACATGGGATAGATGGCTGCATATGTTTTATGTTCCACTTACACTGTGGAAATGTAATCCTTTAACTCTTAATTTGCACTTTCTAATTGCTTAAATTGCCTAAAGGCCAGAGGTGGAAACAAAGCATACAAAGTTAAGTCTCTCGTAATCCGTTCATTATATGAAAATTTTCTTCATTCTACAGAAACTTTTAAATGTAATTACCAAAAGGAATTCAAAATATTCGCTATAAAGGAGTTTGTTAAACACAGGTCCGACTGTAATTAACTCAAAAATGAAGCAATTTTAAAATATATAACTAGTCGAATATGCCCTTCAAATGCTGCACTTGGGGCTAGCGCTCCGCTCGTCCCACCCTAGTTCCGGCTCTGCTCTGGGATTCTCAGACTGATAGATTAGCATAGGTTTTAATTTAAAGTCACCCTCTGCGTTGCCTCTTAATAAAAGAACTAATCTATCTTTAATTCCTTTGTGGTCACTTCACAATCCTATGTCTTTTCGTCGCATAGGTTCTTGATGGGGTTGCCTTCCAAAAAAGACCTGTCTCATCAACATTAAATATTTGACGATCATCATAACCACCTGCGTTAACTAATCCTTGGAATCTGGACACAAATTTCACAGCAGCATCCTTATCTGCACTAGCAGCTTCACAAGACAGCTTAAAATTAATCAGTTCATGCCGACTTCTGAAACGATGAAACCAACCTTTACTGGCAGTAAAAGGTTCTTCTTCAGTCTCTGTGTAATTACCATTTTCTTTCAATGCAGCAACTAACTTCAATGTTTTGGCCTGAATGCTAGCCAAATTTATTATTTTTTTTTTATTACAATCTTCAATCCAAAGTAGAAGTAAATGCTCCATTTCAACCATAAGCAGCTTTCTGTTCCTAGTGCAATTTAAACTAAAAGATGTTGAAGTGACCTTTACCTTGTTTTTTATGTTCATCGGACTTTTTAAATATGGTTCGTACCATAGCTTCATGCAGGCTTAGGTCTCATCCTATCTTCGGCACCTCCGTAGCCAGGTGGGAAGGAGTAGCAGCACTACGTAGCACACGCTTCTTGATTAGACCGGGGTTCGAGCCCGTTACCACCAAATACGGAGGATGCGGAAAGGTCAGGGAATTACCACCTGAGCAATATGGCCTTAGTTGCTAATGCTCCTAAAAAAAAAAAAAAAAAAAAAAAAACCCCATCCTATCTTCACTTTGCTGCTGCCATTTTCAAATCTCTAATCACGTCCAATTTCATCAGCATTATCACTTTTAGTTTCTTTGCTGCACTTTCATCTTTGTTGGCCAATTCCCTCTTTGGATTATCCATTTTTGGGGACAACCATCAAGGTTGAGAACATCACAACCAGACCAATACCCATCAGAAGAGGAATCATCCAGGGAGATGCCCTGAGCCCACTGTTCTGTGTAGTAGTCAAACCACTGTCCACCATGCTCAATAAGCACCTATGGATATATCCTAAAAGGTTATTTAGGATATATCCTAAAAGGTTATTTAGGATATATCCTAAAAGGTTATTTAGGATATATCCTAAAAGGTTATAGAGGTTGTTGTTGTTGCTTGGGTTTTATTGACGCATTAGCGACTAAGGCTATAATGTGCCAAAACCTGGTCATAAAAAGTAAAGTTTTCAGTGGCCTAATGATTTAGGTCACTAAGTCAAGGTATAAAAACAAGTATAAACTAAAAGACAAATATCAGTAAACAAGTACCAATAACAAGGTAGGAAAAAGAAGAGGGGAAGGACCTGTACACCCTTTTTCACCTGGATGACATCGAACCATGCTGCAACTGAGAATCAACTCCAACAGCTACTCTAGATCACCGAAGGGTTCAGCACTGACATCAGGATGCAATTTGGCCTAGATAAATGCAAGACTCATGGATTATATCAAGGACATCTAGTTACACAAAACTACCAGCTGAAAACTGGTGAAGAGATTGAAGCCATGACAGAATATCTACAAATATCTGCAGGCCCATCAGTTAGAACACTAGATCAAAACCAATCTGACTGAAAAATACCATTGAAGACTGCTAAAATCAAAGCTGAATGGGGGGAACATGGTTTCAACACTAACATACTTCTTCGGGATTGTAGGACTATTTCCAGGAAAACATGGCAGAAAGATAAACAAAACGGCACATAACACTCAACCTCAACAAGGAGATCACACTCACACAGACAGAAAGATGGGTGAAGAAGACACTCCATGGTAGACTTACAATGACTTCCACCAAGACTACATAGATATGATGGCACTGAATGTTTGGCTCATGAAAGGATAGCTCTTCCCCAAGACCAAAGGGTTCATGCTAACCACCCAAGTTGTTGTTGTTATTTGGTTTTTAGGAGCATTAGCAACTAAGGCCATATTGCTCCGGGAATATGCGGTGGTCATTCCCTGACCTTTCCGCATCCTCCGCATTTGGTAGCCACCCAAAATCAGGTAATCAACACCAGGAACTACAGAAAATACTAAGGGACCTGGATTAAAAGCTGACGCATCATCGATGCCAACTGACCCCAGAAACAATCCAGCACACCACCACAGGATGCAGGGCGATCACCCAGATGGAGTATACTCAGCACAACCAGGTGGCCAGGATAATACATCAGAAGCTAGCACAAAAATACCAGCTGATCAAGTTCACTGTATTAGAAGTATGAGCTTCAGGCCATACTAGAGACTTCTACTCAGAGATTATACTGGGACCATCCCACAATAATGGACAATACGATCCCACACAACAGACCAGAAATAACCCTCATCGACAAGAAGGAAATGACTACCTACTTGAATGACAAATTTGTGCGCAACACCAGCAACCTCCAGAAAACATATGAGAAAAGATCAGGAAGTACTCAGACCTAAGACAGGCAGTCAAAGATGCGGTATATAGAACAAGTAATGACCATTTTGATCACTATGTCAACACTGGCATGGTGTCAGAGAGCCTCCATAAGATCATCATCATCAGCCATTTTCAATCCATTGCAGGATGAAGGCCTCTCCAGCAACTTTCCAGTTCCTTCTGTTTTGAGCACTGGCCATCCATTTACTACTCAAAAACTCATGAATTTCATCTATCCCTCTCCGCCTTTGTCTTCCAGGTTTTCTTCTAGCTCCTCTTGGGTACCATTCTGTTATTTTCTTAGTCCATCTGTCATCATGTCTTCTAGCTATGTGTCCTGCCCAAGACCATTTTAGTTCTTTAGTTTTGATAAGAATGTCCTTTACTTGAGTTTGCTGCCTAATCCATGTGTTTCTCTTCTTATCTAACAGTCTGATTCCCAATATAATTCGTTCCATTCTTCGCTGTGTAGTTCTTAGCTTCTCTTCCATTCTTTTGGTGAGTGCCCAAGTTTCACTTCCATAAGTCATGGTGGGGAGTATACATTGATTCATTATTTTACGTTTCAGACAAACTGGGATATTGCTCTTCAGTATGTGACTATATTTCCTGAATGCTATCCATCCAAAATTTATTCTTCTCTTGACTTCCAGCCATTTATCATTATTACAGCTAATAACTTGTCCCAGATAAGTATATGACTCCACCTTTTCAATTACTGCTCCTTCAATCATTATTTCCCTTTCCGTGGCATACTTGTTCATCACTACTTTTGTTTTAGCCATATTCATCTTTAGTCCAAAATCCTTACTAACTGTGCATAACTGATTAAGATTTTCCTCTAATTCTTTGGGATCGTGGCTTATGACCACAATGTCATCTGCAAATCGTAAATGGTTTAGGTACTCTCCGTTCACATTGACTCCTTTCTGCGACCAGTCTAATCTTCTGAAAGCTTCCTCAAGGGCAGCAGTAAACAGCTTCGGAGATATTGTGTCTCCTTGTCGAACTCCTTTCTCGATTTTAAATTTCCTACTGTCTTTGTCTAGTCTAATAAAGGATGTAGCACTCTCATATATTTTCTTCAAAATCATAATATATGGAGTATCTATGCCTTGTCTTTCCAGTGCCCCAAACATTGCCTTATGCTGTATGGAGTCAAATGCCTTTTCATAATCCACAAATGCCAGGCATAATGGTGTTTTATATTCATTTGCTTTCTCCATTAGCTGTGATATTACGTGAAGGTGATCCATAGTTGAGAATCCTGTCCTAAAGCCAGCTTGCTCTTTCGGTTGATTCTCATCAAGTATTCTTTCTAATCTGTTAGTAATGACCCTTGTGAACAACTTGTAGATATGGGATAACAAGCTAATTGGTCTATAATTTCCAATTTCTGATTTATCTCCTTTCTTATGCAGCAAAACTATGATTGCATTATTCCACTGCTTAGGCATCACACCTTTTCTAATGCACTTTGTGAAGAGCCTTGCCAGTTTTTGTGTTATGTCTCTTCCTCCCAATTTTAACAACTCTACAGTAACTTCATCTTCCCCCAGGGCTTTCCGATTCTTCATTTTCTTCAATGCATGTTCTACCTCATCAGGAAGAATATCAGGTATGTCGTATGTGTTGCTACTTTGCAATCCATCTTCCCCACTGCTGGTATCATTCCCTTGCTCCTTGTATAATTCTCTATAGTAGTCTTCTGCTATTTGAATTATGCCTTCTCTTCTGTTTATAAGTACACCATCGCTATTCTTCAGTTTCAGTATCATTTGTCTTTCTGTATTACTGCTCATGGCTGCTGATTTCAATCCTTTGTTTTCCCTTAATGCTTGTTCTACTTTTCTTGTGTTAAATCGTCTTATGTCCTCTCTGAGTCTCTTTCTAATGGCTTTGCATAACTCAGTATACTCAATTTTCTCCCTGTCAGTGTTTTTCTTGCTCTTCATTTGTCGTCTTTGGTTCATCATGACAAGTGTTTCTTGACTAATTTTTTCTTCTTTGGATTTCTGTTTCCCTATAGGTTTCTTGGGGTTTATCACTTTCAGAAAGTTGTAATATTCCTCGTCGATATCTTGGTCCTGAGCAGTCTGCAGAAGCTCAAACTTGTTCTTGAGTTCCAGTACATACTGCTTTTTCTCCTCCTCTGTTATCTCAAAGAACTTTGTATTACTTACTCGAGTCAGTTTTTTCCTTTCCTACATCTATATCAAGTGTACATCTTACCATTCTGTGATCACTTCCAACATTTACCTTATTCAGGACGGTAACATCATTCACAATATATCTTCTGTTAGTGAGGATGAAGTCGATTTCATTAGTTGTTAATCCATTTGGACTCTTCCATGTCCACTTTCTGTTCACCCTTTTCTTGAAAAAAATGTTCACTACTGACATTCCTTGAGATTCTGTAAATTCCACAAGTCTTTCACCTCTTTTATTTCTTTCACCAATTCCAAAATTTCCTATAGTTCCTCTTTCTGCGCTGTTTTGCCTTTTTCCAACCTTAGCATTGAAGTCCCCCATAATAATAGTGTAGTGGGTTTTCTGCTCATCTAGAAGACTCTCAATTTCAGTGTACATTTCTTCAACCTCTTCATCATCATGGCTCGATGTTGGTGCATAAATCATTATAATCTTTAGCTTGTACCTCTTAGAAATCTTGAGTATTAGTCTTGACACCCTTGGTGATGTACTTTTGAATTCCAAAATGTTTTTAAAATCTTTATGGACCAGAAACCCAACTCCACCTTCACTCCTTTCACTGTTTCCATTGGTGTACAGCAGATTTCCACTTGATAAACTTATAAGTGATTCATTTCTTCTTCTTGTTTCAGCCAAACCGATGATATTCCAATTCACATTTTCTAATTCCTTTTCCAGCTCTAATATCCTGTCTTCACTGATGAGTGATCGTACGTTATAACAGGCCAAGTTCAGTTTCCGTGCATGGCAGCCTGGTCGTACCCAGAGATTCTTAGCACCCTCTGCTTCCACTCTGATCCTCTCGCTGCCATAAGAGGGAGAGTGAAAGCTGCTGGGGACTGAGGGCCATTTGTATTGTTGTGCTCTCATTGCTGGAGGGTTTGGTCTTTTCCTCTTCACGCTGACCAGGCGTCTTGAAGAAACACTCTACACGTTCGTTGCCACCTAAGTGACGTAACAGGGCTTACCATCAAGAAGGTGTGCATGAGTGGATTTTAGGGAGGCAGGCCAACCGGACTTCTCCTAAATCTTCTGTAATAGAGAGATATTGGATCCATCAGTGTTTTAGGCTGAGTGTCTGATAACACACAGGATACCTGTTCCCCTCTAAGCCCCCTCCATAAGAACCTAGCAGCAATAGGCAACCTAGAGAATAATTACATGGCACCCCAGAAAGCTCGATTGGAACACAAAGCCCATTGGGCTTTGTGTTCCTATCAAGCTCTGTGAACCCCTAACATAATCTAACCTAACTCCCATTTCCAATCAACTTATCTGTCTTTCAATTTTTTTAAAGGAATGCTTTCTGGAAGCATAGTGTTCCAGAAGGTAACCCAGTACAGGGCTACACTAAATGACCTGCTTTCAGATGGTGTGGAATGGGAACTAGTTAAGCAAATTTTGAAGTCAGAGAGAAAATGACAATACTAAACATCCAAGACTGGCTATGCAGAGATGCTACAACACTGATGACATTAGCAATTATAGGAGAATCCTTGGGAAACATCTAACAATGAACATATATCTTACATGCAAAATATTCAGTGATTTCACAGTGAGTTCAGCTGGACAGTGATTTCAGTTTACTATCAAACCCACAGCTGATATGCGAAGTAATGATCTTAGGATTATCAAATGTTATTCATGTAATTTTATTTAATAACATATCAATATGAAGAACTTAGCATTAAAAAAAAAAAAAAAAAATATATATATATATATATATATATATAATATTTAGAGCAATATTGTTATCCTTTTAAATTAAGGCCCTACAATAAAGTTCAATTTTATGTTTTCTTGTGTGCATATTAATATGTTTACATAAAAGCATTTATATATTTTTATGTTAAATTATTTTATGACCATCACATGCATAACCACCAACTCAAAAATCAAAAATACTTTAGCTAGCAATGCATACAAAAATATTATAGTGAATAGCAACCACTAGAAATTGGAATTGGGGATAAGGACTATCATTAAAAATTTTTTCTTAAAAATTGGTTCTGCTGGGAATAATATTGTGTAGACTTGTTGTCCCAACAGGTGAGAAAGGGATTCTAGAAATATGACAATGAGGTGAATGTATTTTTTTGACAGGGGGAAGAATTGAATATTTAGTTCTGGAGGAGTTTCCTTAAAGACCAAAAGGAGCAATGTTGAATAGGAAGTATTGTATGGGCATGTGTAGTGAATGAGTGCATTATTAGGTTAGGTTAGAAACAAAATACCTCGAAATATTTTATTTCTAAATATGCACATTAAGGTAGAATTCTCCACGGTTTACTGTGAGTTAACAGGTGGAAAACCCTGGAGACTGTAGCTCACAAGTTGAAGATGAACCAACGTTAGCTAAAACCAAGCCAGTGGAAATTAGATCTGTGAGGGGAAACAGGTGCTGTATTTAATAAGATCTCTAAGGGACTCAGGTGAGTTTACATCTTTAACAGTGGTTGTAATCCTTCAACAGGTTTTTCAAATGAGGCCTTGAAGTGATGGTGAACGACAGCCAAACCGCTTTCTGACTCAAAGCGAGTCAAGATGTTTTTTTGAAGATGACAATGCCTTGAACAGTGTTAGAGATCTGGTGAAGTCTTGTAACAGCTATAATGGGGAAGGGAGGGAGGAAGAATTGAATGCAGTGGATGATTGCCACCTGGCTACAAAGTGTGCAATGACTGATATCTTTAAAGATGAATAGACCAAGAACCTTTGCCCAGCCTCATATCATGGCCAAAATTGAACTATTGATTTCTGATATTTATACGAAGCAAGATATGGCATAAAGATGAGATAGAGGGTATACTATTAGCAGCTTCAACTTGGCCATTATTCCGACATAATAGTGTTGGCTACGAGTGCTAGTTGGAGACAATCAATGTGTTGCAGACAGCAATTTTGCTTCATGACTATGAAAAGCCTCATGGTTTAGGAGAGACAAATCCCAAAGTTATTAATGGTCATAGTCTGGAAAATTATGTGACGGGTTGTAGAAGCAAATGAAGTATAGAATTAACAGGCAAACTGAGCAGTTATATCTTGTATGGTATACAGGCATAAAACACATCTGTAGTTAAAAATGAGTAGTAGCTAACCAATGATCTATAATATAAATGTAACACCTGCAAAAAGCAGTTTGGAATGGGAAATGACATTACAGTGCAAAACTACAACGATAAAGAACATTTCTACCTGCAACTTTTTATTCACCAAATTTACAGAGAGAATTTATTTATGTGAAAATGAAAAATAAGTAATAATTAAAATCTATACACAGAATTAATTACATGAAAGAATCATTCATTTTTAATTACAATAGTACTTGAGGTAAATGGTTCCTGATTTAGATTTTTTCAAATAAGATAAGACAAAGCAATCTTTTATTAGTGAGGGGGTTATGAGGTACATCCACCCCTTCCAAAAAAATTTTTTTTGAATTGTTTGTGTTATGGTCCTTTCAAGTTTCATACTAACTGCAATGGAATACACCAACCATACATGTGAAATGTTTGCAGAATTTTCAGGAACAGGACATGATCTAGCCAAGAAGGATGTCTTTGTGTGTGTTAGGTGCAGAGAGAGTGTCAATAAATTAGGTGCAACTCAGCATTCTGATGGGCACTTATGAGAGTTTGAAGAGTCGGGTAGATGCTCTTGAAGGTATTAAAATGGGGGAACCCATCAAGCTCTCAGATGCCCAACAGTGAGCTCTAGACAAGAATGTGCCAGAGCTGACTGTTGTGCATCAGACAACACAGTGGCAATCTCCAAGGCAGAATGCATTGCTCCCACAGGAGTTAGTTATTGTCGGTAACTCTATTGTCAGGGAAATGGGTAATATATTGTGTAAAAAGAATAGGTGGAATAGGACTAGGGTATGTTTGCCTGGGGAAAAATCTGATGCCCTGGGCTGACATATCCCGGATGACACCTTACAAAGGGTGATATTGTTGCACACATTGGCACTAATGACATTAAGAGCAGGAGTTCTGCAGATTTACTTAATCAATACTTTTACAAGTCAATGTTGAAAATAAGTCATGAGTTAGGGTTAAATTTGAAAGTGTCTGCAATTCTGCCCAGACACGATACAAGACTTGTCAATCAATTCAGCCCTGGTAAGATTCCACGAGGCTCAAGGGGTAGAATATTTCTCAGAATGGTCCGTGCTTGCTAACAGGAGAGACAGCTTCTACAGGGATGGGATACACTTAAATAGAAGGGGTGCAAGAGTGTTTGCTGGTGCTATCGAGGCACCTATATATAGGGAGGATTCACAGACTAAAAGGTTAAAAGAAGCCACAGGCAGAGGTGAAAGCGATTCTTGCACTGCTTCTATTAGAATGACCAGTGGCCTGGAGGGCTGGGTGCTCAGAGTTTCAGGGCCTGATGGGAGTCATCATGAAACAAATAAATACAAGAGCTGTATTAGGGTAACCAAGAATAAGAATAGGTGCATGTATACTTGCATGTACACCAATGCTAGGAGTATAGTAAATAAATTTGATGAATTTGAAGTGCTGGTCAAGACATTAAAGGCAGATATTGTTCAGATATCAGAGACGTGGATATAAGGAATATAAGGAATGCAGAGTTGGAATTTGGGGAGTACAATGTGTACAGAAAGGACAGACAGGACAGGAAGGGAGGAGGGACTATGATGTTAACGAAGAAAAACAAAATATAAGGAAGTGCATCCAGTTGACATAGGTGGACAGTGCAATATTGAGTCAGTTTGGTGTGACGTAAGCATGTTCGAAAGGCAACCAGAGAGAGTAATACTCTTGATCCAGTTATCGGAATCATGCATTAAGAATTTGCAGATAAAGGAATAACTGGGTGGCAGTGATCACAGTGTACCGATGTGGGATTTACTTAAAGATATAATTACCATCACTGGTAAAGGGAATAGTTTTTGCTTTTGTAACGGTGATTACAATGGTCTCAGACAGTTTTTAAATTCTGTACAGCGGGATCAACTGATGATGTTACCAACAGAAAATTTTAAATGGGAAACATTCGAGGAATTAATCATGGAAGCTAGTAAGCTTTATAACAATTAAGAAATACTGTTCAGGGTTTAGGCCTAAGTGGATGTCAGATAAACTAATGAGACTCGAGGTGGAGAAGAAAAATGTATTCGGATGCATATAAATTATCAGGTGACACAGAAGCCTATGGTAGATATAAGCTAGTCTGTAATTAAGTCACAAAGGAAATTAGTCAAGTGAAGGCAGATTACAAGAAATCTTTGGCAAAGAATGCTAAGAAAAACACTAAGGTCTTCTTTACTTATATAAACTCTAGTGAATCAGATTTGTCCACCTGATATCGATGGTTCGACTGTTGATGATCCTGCTGACAAACTGAATGAGTATTTTGCATCTACATTCACACATGAGGAATGCTTTAGGGAAGTGAAGGACAGAAATTTATTAAAATCTAACAGAGAGCTTAATGATTTTATAATAACTGAGAGTAAAGTGGAGGAGAAATTGCGGAAGTTAAACATAAGAAAGGCAAATGTATCCCCAATTCACACAGGGGGGATCAAAATGTGACACAAGTAATTACAGTCCTATTAGTTTAACTTCTGTTCTGGGGAAAATAATGGAATCACTGATTAAAGAAGCATTGCAGGATCATCTAGACAAGACTGCAGTAATAATTCAGACACAGCATGGGTTTGTTAAAGGAAAGTCTTGTCTCAAAAATTTGTTTGCATATTATGATGTGGTTACAAAGGAACTGGATGCAAAAAATAATTTTGATATCATATACTTGGATTTCAGGAAAGCTTTTGATACTGTTGTGATTGGAAGACTACTATAAAAATTGGTGCAATGTGGTATTAAGGGCAAGTTGCTACAATGGATAAAAGGGTGGTTGAGTGGGGGATGACAGAGAGTGGTAATCAATGGATGCTGCTCTTTGGGGATTAATGTTATTAGTTGGGTCCCTCAGGTGTTGGGCCCACTGTTGGTTTGTATATTTATTAATGATACTGATGAAGGCATATTAGGCTTAATGTCCAAGTATGCAGATGATACAAAAGTTGGTAGGGTTGTTAATGGCAGTGTGCTATTGCAATAGGATCTAGAAAAGTTGAGCAGGTGGGCTGAGAAGTGGCATCTGAAGATTAACATTCACGAATGCAAAGTACAGTAAACCCCCGCGAATAGCGGGGGTTATGTTCCTGAGACATGTTGCGAATAACAAAAACGCGAATACTGAGTTATGGCTCCCATAGTAATAAAGGGGTTCCGTTCCAAAGTATGAAATATATAAGAAAAACTAATCTAAAATTTTGTCTATGTATGTATTATATGTACCTTCATATTATGACTATGTACATAGTGAAATGCAAGCATATGGCATCGAAATGAAAATAAGAAACAATTTAATATTAAATGTAATATTTATTAGAAATTTAAAACAAATCTTTCAAACCAGCACCTTTGCTAGCAAAAAACCTTATCCCACCAGTGCTATCACCAGTTTCGCTAAAGTGTTGATAAAGGAGTTTTGCCTTTTCACGAATGATGAGTGAACTTGACTGAATTTTATTTTGAGTTCGGTCTTCTCTCCACAGATTTAAAGCCTTTTTCCATTTTTTATAATTTAACATCACGAGTTACAGAGCAAATTTTTTTGAAGCGATTAGCGCGTTTTCACGAACACTACGGCGGATTTTTTCTTCCGATTTCTTGATTGATCGTTGACTCTTTGATTTTATAATGTTTTGCCACTGAGGAGACACTTTCACCATTAGAAATTTTGTCTAATAACTCAATTTTATTTGCTAATGTCATCACCTTCTTTGATCTTTTCACATTTCCCTTGTTATTCGTAGCCATAATTTTGTATGGGCTAGAAACAACTTGTCCACAATAAAGTCACTTTTTTCCGTTAACACGCTCGAAAAAGTCTGTTTTACACTGCAAAACGGTAGATTTATCATTTTTGTAAATTGATTTATAAACATATCAATTTATAAATTGATAAATTTATTCAATTTATAAGCATATAAATTAAAAGTAAACGACGAAACCTTCCATGACAAGCGCATAACACATACTGAACAAGGATTAGAGAGAAACATCCACGCTCGCGATTTTGTCACCCCTCTCCCCCCACCCACTGAGCACTGTTTTGACCGGGAAAGATAATTCTAGTAACGCCCATGTTTTTTTATGGCGGAAAATATTCACGGCGCTTTAATATTCACATTTTTTTTAGATTTCATTTTATATTAAATCGCGATCGCGAATAGTGGGGGTTTACTGTACTGCATATGGGTAGAAGTTGTTTGTTGTTTGTTATTTGGTTTTTAGGAGCATTAGCAACTAAGGCCATATTGCTCCGGGATATGCGGTTGTCATTCCCTGACCTTTCCGCATCCTCCGTATTTGGTGGTGACGGGCTCGAACCCCAGTCTAATCAAGAAGCGTGTGCTATGCACTGCTGCTCCTTCCCAACTGTCTACGGAGGCGCCGCATATGGGTAGAAGTAACCCCAGAGAAAAGTACCAATTGTGTGGTATTACACTTAGGGTGGTAGAATAATGAAAAAGACCTGGGAGTAATTGTGCAGTCAGACATGAAGTTTTCTGAGTGATGCAGACAGGCTTCCAGAGCAGGGCATGGGGTATTGTCAATGATATACAGGTATTTTGCTAGTAGGAAAAAAGGAGGTGATTATCCCATTTTATAAGACAATGGTCATTTTAGGAAGGGTGTAGAGTTGCTTGAGCATGTACAGAGAAGGGCAACAAGATTGGTGAGGGGAACGAAGGGGTTCTCTTACGAAGAAAGGCTTAAGTTCTGCAAATTGCAGTGGCTGGGGACTAGGCACCTGCGAGGTGATCTGATTGAGGTGTTTAAGGCATTGAACGGTTTGAGCAAGCTCAATGCTGATGGGATTCTTTCTCTTGCCCTGATTAATCTCCTGAGGGGGCATAAATTCAAATTGAGGAAAGACAGTTGTAGAACAGATGTGCGGAAATTTGCTTTTAGCCAGAGGTTAGTTGATTGCTTGAACAAACTTCCATTTGTTGTTGTGAAAGTTGATAGCTTAAATAAATTCAAGGAGGAAGTGGAGAAATATTTAGAGGGAATGGATATGTGAAATTTTTTTTTTCTTTGACTGTTGCTACATAAGCTCATAACTCTTGCTTTCTTGCATCACATGCCTCTACTACTACATGATCAAAACTTTATTACAATAAATTAAAATAAATACACTTACAACTGCAGAGTTAAGTGATAAAATAAAGATAAAATTAAAATATACAATACAAATTAAAAGCAATAAAACAATCTTAGTTCTCAAAAGCAGGGGTGATAGTGATATAAGCAGGCCATTAAGATTTGTATTAATTTTTTTTTATATATCAACTGCCTCCTTAGTATTAGTATTAGTATCGGCCGTATGGTGCAAGAAAGCCTATGGCTTATGCTGCACCAGCCAAAAAAAAAAATCCGAACAAAACAATGATAAAAACAAAAATTAAATAAATAAATAAATAATAATAATTAATAAATAAATAAAAATAATAAAATGAAATTAAAAATTAAATAAAAAGGAAATTAATCCTATCATTTATCCTTATCCTTAAATAACATCGCCTACTGTATGAATTATTTTATACATTGTAAAGTACGAAATATTTCATTATATTTATTTTATTGCAGCAGTTTTGTTATTTAATAATCACACCTCATATAAAGCACAATTTATATTTCTAATAACAGAAATATGTGAAAATGAAACCTTCACAACAAAGAATCCTTGTGGGCTGGGACCTGTGTGCAGCACAGGTGTCTCCATTATAGAACGTAGCAATGCACACAAATTTAAAGCATGGCATTTACAAAAACCACTGAGCAAACATGCTGCAAAGAGAGAACCCTGTCTGTGATCCCCAGCAACTTTGAACATCCTTGCCCGAGGGTAAGGATGTTGGAAAGTTGCTGGAGGGTCACAGACAGTGTTCTGTACTAAAAGGGGAGACTATGATACTGATATAAGCAGGCCATTAAGATTTGTATTAATTTTTTTTTAATGTATCAAATTGGAAAGATGCAGCATATAGAGTATATTTCAGAATTTTATCTATTTACTTATTTTTATATTTAACCAGATTTTTGGAGACTGCAGTTTTAACTTATGACATAAAATTTTTAAAGGAGCTTAAAAAGTATAAGTTCCATAAACTTTATTTAATTAAATGTGTTCTGCAGTGTCATAAAAATTTTAAATTAAAAACTAAGTAAAAAATTTCATTTTACTTTCTCATGATAGCTTCATAAACAGCCCAAACATTTTCCAAAACAAACTGGACAAACAGGGGTTTCTTGGCTTTGGCCTGTAAAATAATATTAAAAATATAATTATTATCTGAAAGGTAGAAACAATCCTTTATCGAAGATGCATGTAATCTTAAATATCACAAAGAGAAATTTCTGATTTGCATACTCAATAAAAACTTTAAAAATTACTGAAATTTGGAACATAAATGAATACAGAATTTCAGCTGCACATTTGATATACAATAATGAACCATAAGTATTGAAACCTCTTTTGGTTTCTTTATCTGAAGTGGTGAATCAAAATATTATTAACTAAAGGAACACACACATTGCATTTTCCACTCAGAGGAGAAAGGTCTTCTGATAGCAAAAATGTAAAAAGATAAACTCATGGTAGTGACATCTTAAATGAACAGGAAGCTAAAAATAGAAAGGAAAATTCCCGGAAAAAGTATGGCTGTTAGCAACTACATGGGATACATAACTGTGACAACAAACATAAAAAGGGAGTCCCTCATGTGTTTGTACACCAATGCTAATAAGGTTGGTTGTTCTTGGATGAATTTGAAGTGCTAGTTAAGTCAATAAATGCAGATATTTGTTGTCTTAACTACACCAGAATCACACTATGTTTCTGATACTAATATCAGAAACATGGTGTAATTCTGATATATACTAGATTCAGAATTTGAATATGGCACAATGTATACAGCAGGGCCAGACATGACAGGAGTTATACTTTTTAATTATCAGCATATAGATTCATTCAACAGAAGTATATCCAATAGATAACTATACTGAATTGATATGGTGTGATATAAATGGCCACCTTTGTATCAACTGAAAAATTAGACAGTAAACTTGAAATATCAACATAAAAATCATTAATAAATATTAAAAATAGCAAGGGCTGAACATGAAACCCCATTATACCCCATTCATAACAATATTTAACGAAAAGTAGTTTTCACTTATATCTAATCTCTTTCTCCTACCATTTAATCATTCCATTACACAATGCCACCCTGCTTAAATTTACATAATTATGTAAATGCAATAGATTTCAGTAAAGCAAACACTTTACTAAAATCTACGTATGCATATCGAAACTACTCTTTGTACTGAATGACCTCAGAGCAGCTAAACAGACTGGTTAAGCATGATCTCCCTATATCCATATTGTGATTGCCCAATAGCTTGTAGCATTATTTCTTGACCACTCCATTATATTCCATGGCATAGAAGTAAAACTTACAGGTCTGTAATAATCCATTTCACCCTTTGAACCACCATTGTGATATAGTTGCATATTTACAATCTGCAGAGTATTCCCCTAAATCTAAGGATTCTCTCATTATTATGGCCAAAGGTAATTTTAATGATCTTCAGCCACGAGTGCACTTTTCTCTTCATGAGAAAAGCGCACTCTCCTCCATAAAATATTTTGATAGATTTTAATCACTTTCTTTCCACACAAATTATTATTAACATATGAACAAGTTTGAGAGGCAAGTTCCAAAACTGAAGTAATTTTGCCATTCCTTTTAATGTCATTTAACTTACAGAACTTCAAAGTCAATCTGAAATATTAACATGGCAACATATTTAACTAACTTTTATGCAGTTTCTTTTAATATAATGTGACATATGTTATTAGTCCCAAGTACTTTGTTCACTTTCGTCTACAGTAATTTATCTTCTGGATTCCCTTTATTTATCATAAAATCATTTAACCCCAATCAGCATTAGTTAGATATCTGCAGGCACCACAAAAGCATGACTGAATGTAAAAGCAAAGTGTTTATTCAGTTTGTCTGCAACCTACATAGGACTAACAACAGTTACACCATTCACATCAAGTGGCCAAATGTAAATCATCTCTTTCCTTATAGATTACTTCTCATATCTGCTTCAGCAGGTGCCCCCACCCCTCACTGACAAGTAGCTTGATTATTGCCTAATTTATACTTACAATTCTCTCCCCTGGACAATTTATAATCACCTCATGCATTTATCTTCAAAATGTTAACTATTCATCTGACCTACTATGGCCTAAACTCTGAAGAATATCTCTTAGTTGGTATAAAAAGGTTAGTAGTTTAACCCCCTACCCCATCATGTCTGTCTTTTCTTTGGACATTATACTTATATTCTGAAACTCCAACATCAGAGCAGCACCATTTGTGATGTTCTTATAAGGTTAACATTTGATGATTTAACTAACACTTCAAATTCATCAATTTATTTACTTTACTTCTAGCATCAGTAATCAGTGTGCCTGTTTGTGTTTTCAGTCACTAACATAACATACAATCATTGCTAGTCCCAAGTGTACTCCCAGCAGGCCTTGTAATCTTCCTCCCCTTCTTTCTAGACTATTGTATGTTATTAAAAAGAGAAAATATAAGAATCCATTCTGCCTCATTAAACTATTAGCCTGTGATCCTCTCTCACCCCACCAAATCAGCAGTTTCCGAACCACTTAACTTTACCTCAGCAGTGCAAGCAAATAATCTTCCAACCGCTTCAATTCAAGTGTATCTGAACTCTATAAAAATAGTCCTTTCTATTACATGCATAGGCCATGCCGAGAAAATTCCCCCATGAGTTGAACAATCTCTTTAGGATCAAGGGACTTTAGTCTCTCATCACAAATTTCCTCTTAGCACACTTTGCCAAAGTTCCTGATACAGTAGAACATCGGTTATCCGGAATAATTTGAAGGGCTGATTTTTCTTCAATTTTTTTTCTTTTTTTTTTTTATTAATGGTAGCATTTGAGACAAATGTTTATTATGCTACGAGAGTATTTCTGTCTGTTTTATTTACGTCGTATATCTGGTGAAATGGTGGATTAGGACAGATGGGTTTTTTTGGAAACCATGATGTTGTTGTTGTTATTTGGTTTTTAGGAGCATTAGCAACTAAGGCCATGTTGCTCCGGGGATATGCGGTGGTAATTCCCTGACCTTTCCGCATCCTCCGTATTTGGTGGTCATGGGCTCGAACCCCAGTCTAGTCAAGAAGAGTGTGCTACGCACTACTGCTCCTGCACACCTGGCTATGGAGGCGTACGGAAACCATGAGTGATAGAATTGTCATTTGCTTGCGTGAACCCAATTTTCCATGACATATTTTGTTCTCTTCATTTCATATTATGTTTAGTTTAGCTCCAGATTCAATAAGAATATTGGCTTAAACTGTGTGATTTATTATTTTTCTCAGTTTTTTTTTTACGGTAAAATGTCAACTAAAGAAACAGCACTGAAACAGGCAGAAAACCAGGAAGAATGTGATATAATAAAATTGATATTATTAAGGAACTTGAGAGATTTAGCAGCAAAAAAAATGTCACAGCAAACGTAACAAAAAACGATCGAACATTATTTTAAAAAATTACTTCAAAATTACTTTTCTCCAGTTAAAATATACATATGTAAATGTGCAAATTTTTGTGTATAAGTTTTTGTTTTTTTAAATTAAATAAATTCATTTTTTTAAATAATATTTAAAGTATTTTTCTTTTACCTTAATACATTATAACAGAATTTATTTAATTTTACCTTACGTTCGATTATCCAGAAAACTTTGCTATCCGGAAGATGTCTGACATTAATTATTTCGGATAACTGACTGTCTACTGTACTTTCAAATTCAGCCCTAACTTATTATGGTAATGACAAGTAAACAGAACAATTAAATTAATAGTAAATTCACTTAATTGTGATAATTAGTATTAGACATATGGTGGAAGAAAGCCCTAAGTATTTGTTGGCACAGGCCAAAAAAATAAATAAATAAAAATAAACAAATAATTAAAAATCAAAAATAATAAACTAAAAATAAAAATAGTAGATAAATAAAGTAAAATAAACTACCTAACAGAAACAAGTTTCTGTTTCTGTCTCCCTCCTCATGCAAATAT
The DNA here is from genome assembly GCF_048544385.1 of Mastigoproctus giganteus. NCBI lineage: Eukaryota > Metazoa > Arthropoda > Arachnida > Uropygi > Thelyphonidae > Mastigoproctus > Mastigoproctus giganteus. The sequence goes on from NC_143576.1 coordinate 67,973,596, forward strand.
CTATCCAGCTGAATTTAGAATTTTCCTAAACTATCAGCCTCAATCACCCATGGAGGTAACTTATTTCAGTCCTTTCTATTCAGTAATTAATAACTCGCTAAAAGAAAACTTCCCGAAATGCAGTCTAAACCTCATCCCCCGTAATTTGAATTTATGGCTCCAAGTTCTGAAATCCATTATAATAGTGATAATTCCACTTTCATTCATTTCACCTGTCAGAGAATCATATACCTTAACAAGTTCACTGCATAGACAGACATAAGCATTAAATGCTAACTCAGGTCAGTCTTACATAGATGTCACTCTGTCGAACGCAACATTCAGGAGATGCATAGAAAATTGGACTGTTCACTCCTCTTGGTCGGCAAGCAACCACAATGGTTTTTTTTTTTTTTTTTTTGTAGTTGGCACATCAGCTTTTGTGGCCATAATGCAACTCCCAAGGTTTTTGCAGTACTTTGATCCAAGTCCGAGGCGGGATTCAAACCCGCGACTTTTGGGTTGCCAGGCAGGCACTTTAGCCACCCGGCTAGCCCGGTCGGCGCAACCACAATGTAATAACCTTTGATATAACATCTAATGAAAATGCAGCAGCTCTGAGAGTCACTCATGGCTTCCCCAAATACAAAACTTGACTAATCAATTGGAATCCTTTTGATAAACTATTTAAGGAAAAATTCACAGATGAAAAACTGACAAATTTTACAGATCTCACTTTGGACCAACATCTAAAAGAATTGATGGCAATCATCACCGAAATATGCGACGAGACGATTAAGAAGAAACAGAGAAGACAAAATTCGGTTCCACGGTGGTCCTAGAATCTTTCTACTCTAAGGTTGGTTGGTTGGGGATTTATTTGGCGCATCAGCATCTATGGCCATAGTGCGCCACTACTCTAAGGAATCATACAAAGAGCGAAAGATGAGATGTTCAGAGAGCTAGGAGAGATGGTAGACCTGAAGGTGAGATAAACCGATTGAATGAAATATACAGAAATGCGAGGAGGACATATTTCAACAATATTTAGAAAGAAAAATGCTCCACTTAAGAATGCTTAGTTAAACAAACTATGGATGGGGAGCCCTGGGGCTTGATCTACAAGCTGACTCTTGACAAAATTCATCCGAGGGAAATCTTCTCCTCTGTACTTAGACCTGATAACTCTGAAACTCTGAAATGGGCTGAGGCTATAGAAACAATTTTGGATGAATTGATTATGCAGGAAAACTACCAGAAAGTCTGGTAAAAACAGACATTCGTTTAGAACGTCTTTCCTATGTGGGCCAAAACCACGAAGATGATTTTGATAAGGACAAGGTAGGTCATGCTGTTGCGACTTTGCGTGATGGCAAATGCCCTGGACTGGACCTATTAGAAGTTACCACTGTTAAAAGAATCTTGAGCATCTGCCCCCAACTGATGATGAACCTTTTTAATGCCTACCTACAATATGGATCCTTCCCCTCTCCTTGGAAAAAGGCAAATCTTAAATTACTCATTAAGAATCCCAACAAAACAGCAAATCAGGCAAATTCATACAGCCCAATCAGTTTACTTCCAGTCTTCGGAAAAATACTAGAGAAGCTGATTGTAGTGAGATTCCAAAAGCACTATAAAGAAAGAAACCTAAAGTACAGATATCAGTTTGGCTGCACTGCTGGGATGTCTACAGTGGATGCCAGTAACCTAGTTATTAATAATGTTTCAGCCTCCAATGAAAAGTATGTCCTCGGCCTCTTGTGGACTTCAAACGGACTTTTGACACTGTTTGGTGGCAAAGTGTCCTGGAGAAGTCTGAGAGGCTGGGGTCTCCGGGCCTATTTATCGTCTCATCACGGATTATTTCCAGAATCGCTCACTTGTGGTCTCTAGTGGATCCTGCTCTGTTGCGAGACCTGTGACGCTCTGTTGCCCTCAGGGACCAGTTCTTGGACCAGTATGTTGGAATGTGGTCCTCGATGAGTGGCTGGCTACTGAACATAATTGCACTAATAAGATCGCTTACACAAACAATTTAATTATCCTTGTTTCTGTTAACTTCAGACTACAACTTGAAATCCGTGCTAATGAAATCCTATCAGACCTAGATGAGTGATGTAGTACACATAAATTAACTATTTCTGTTACCAAAACAAAAATTCTTCTCAAAGGAAAAATAGACCCAAATAGACCAAGTAATAAGATTAAGGAACAATCAATAAAATTAGTTAACTCGTACAAATACCTAGGAATTATATTAGATAACAAACTTCAATTCATTACCCATGCTAAATATGTACTAAGCAAAATCAAGACTTTGACAGGCAAAATAATCAGAATTACCAAAGGTTCTTGGGGTCTGAAACCCTCCACTCTCAAGCTGTACTACAAATGCATATTTATTCCTATTGTCTGCTATGCTGTGGGCGCTTGGGGCCCCAGTATACGCACAGTCATGGTGGAAAAATCTTGACTCAAGCCCACAGCTTCTTCCTGATTGCAACTTCAAGAGCGTGTCGCACAATTTCAACATCAGCATTACAGGTAATCAACGGCAAACTGCCAATTAAATACGAACTACTGTACAATTACTTTCAGTATTGTCGAAGGAAGGGTATTGCAGCACAGTTCAACCAGTTTCTCCAGGAATGGCAAAAAGAATGGACTAATGCCAGCACTGGAAGAATTACTACCCTGGTTTAACATGGGTTTTCACCTAACTTTCCTTCTGTCTGGGCATGGCAGCCTAAACTGAAAGTTATTTACTCTGGGTTTGGCTACATCTCCTCTATGTAAATGTGGCTCAGAGGAGACAGTCCAACATGTAATCTTAGAATGTCGATATTCGATTTGAACTTCAGACATTGACGGGAGTTTATGATGTAAATAACTTCACCAAGTTTTTAGAATGTAAGGAAAATTATCGGGCACTGGCTATCTTTGCAGACAAGGCTTTCTGCAGAAGGAAAGGACTTGCTTACTGAGAATAATTATGTAATAAGTGTACTACCACTGTATATATTGCCTTGATATTAATCACATTTTTACAGGACCTCTGATGAGGAAATTTATTTGTATTATTGTTGGATGGCAATATTAGCATTTAGTCGATGTGCCAGGTTCACTGTTGGGTGGGCGGTGTCCTGTGACTTCGGCCTCTAATAAGGTGCATAAATTGTAAATCTTAAATTGTAAAAATTGTAAGATATGTCTGACCTCATTGTAACCGAACTGGTAGGTTTTAACTATCTGTATAGCTGTATAAGTTGTGAAGGTTAATGTAGAAATTGGTGCCTTCAACATATTGTGATAACTGAGTGTTATGGATATACAGTATGGTCAAATGTGTGGCTATACTACATTGGTCTCAGGCAAGAGACTTATTGGTTGTAATCATTCCTGTGAAGTTGGTGGATCAAGATGTTTTGAAAAACCACAAATTGTAAATAATGTACAGTTACTCTTCAGCGACGGATAGGGGGAACCCTGGAGCCCGCAAAAAATAATAAAATACTTTGTTTTGTAGAGACGGGATACACTTAAAACAAAACAAAAATTGTTTTGTAGAGACGGGATACACTTAAACAAAGGTGGTGCAAAAGTTTTTGCCAGTATTATTGAGGATACCTTAAAGGCTCAGGGAAACTGCTAGTTAGGGGGGATGTGGGTAATACTGACACGCGTTTATCTGATAATATTGGTCAATGTAACTCTTGCACATACCTTAAGAGTTCTTATCTGTTACCCCAACTGGACGTATTATCTAGATGTTCTGGGGGCAAAGACGTTTCACGTGAGCAGGTAGCTAATATCAGGGAAGAGAGCCTAAATAACTTCAAGGGTTGTGTTAGGGTTGTTAAATATACAAGAACAGTAAATCTTAATTGTTTATACAGTAACGTTAGAAGTGTCGTCAATAAAATGAGCGAATTCGAACTGCTGGTTAAAACAAGTAACGCGGACATAATAGGGCTTACGGAGACGTGGTGCCACCCGGAAATTGGGGATGATGAGTTTCAGTACGGCTTGTATAATGTATTTAGGAAGGATAGAGTAGATAGAAAGGGTGGTGGGGTAATGCTTCTTATCAGAAGCAGCCTGAGTGCGACGATAGCTTTCCCAGATTCAGACATTTCACATGCTAGTATAGAGTCTGTATGGTGTGAGATAGTTGGAAACAAAGGTACAATGCGAGTAGGCGTAATCTACAGACCAGGTGATTGTGAAGACTATGACAAAAGCCTCTACATGCAAATGGAATGGGCAAGTAAGCGTCAATGCCTTATTATGGGTGATTTCAATTTGCCTCTAACTGATTGGAGTAAATGGGAAGGAAACTCGACATGGGGAACAAAATTTTTAAATCAACTAGATGACTGTTATTTGTATCAACATGTCAGGGAAAGTACTAGAGAAAAGAATATCCTAGACCTCATCATCACACATGAATCAGATGACATAACAGGGCTGACAGTAGAGGAACCAGTAGCAGGAAGTGATCACGGAGTTCTACGGTGGATGATGACGAGAGAGGTAGCAGAAGTAAAAGGCAAAGGAATGGGTTTTAATTTCAGAAAAGGAAATTACGATGCCTTAAGGTACTACATGGCCTCTATTAACTGGGTAGATATCGCGCAGAGAATGAATACAATTGAACTGTGGTACGCTTTTAAAACATTAATCACAGATGCCTTGAATGCGTATATACCATTAAAAAAATACTCCACGAGAAGGGTTCCAAGTTGGATGAATAGTGAAGTTGCCACATTACTTGAGCAGAAAAAGGTGGCATGGAAACGTTACAGAGCAATAAAAAGTACTGAAGCCTATAACAGCTACAAGGTGGTGTGTAATAGAGCCACAGAAAAGGTTCGACAGGCAAAGGCAGTTTATGAGAAATCACTAGCAAACAGAGCAAAGAGGGGGGATAAAGAATTCTTCACATATATAAATGCCAAGAAGAGCAGGACAAACCAGATCGGACCTTTACATAAGGGAAAGGGGATAGTAATAAATACACCAGCTGCCGTTGCAGATGAACTCAACAGTTATTTTGCATCGATATTTACAAATGAAAAGCCTTTTGTGGCAATGGGAAATTGTGGGAGCAAAGTTAAAAAATATGTAATTAATGATATTGAAATTTCGCAAGATTATTTAATGAAAAAACTTTCAAGCCTACAGACTAGTAAGGCTCCTGGAGTTGATGGAATATACCCTATAATCTTGAGAGAGGCGGCAAGCGAGTGCATTGAACCACTGAGGCTGGTTATGCGAGCATCACTAGACTCTGGGGAGATTCCCTTGGATTGGAAAAGTGCAAATGTATCTCCCATACATAAGGGTGGCTCTAAAAGTGAAGTGGGAAATTATCGACCTGTCAGTCTGACTTCAGTAGTAGGGAAAATCATGGAGGCATTGATCAAGGGTGGAATTCAGGATCATTTGGATAGAATTGAAATTCTCAAGGATACTCAGCATGGTTTTGTAAAGGGAAAATCATGTTTAACAAATCTGGTTCGCTATTTCGAAAGGGTCACTCACGAGCTGGATTTAGGGAATAATTTCGACATTGTTTATTTAGATTTCAGCAAAGCTTTTGACTCAGTCCCACATGAGCGGTTGCTTTATAAGCTGGAACAGGTTGGAATCACTGGGAAAATCCTTAGATGGATAGAAGGATGGCTTCAGGGCAGGAGGCAGAGGGTTGTGATAAATGGCTATTCCTCAGATTGGGTTGATGTAAGAAGTGGGGTTCCCCAAGGATCAGTATTAGGACCACTGTTGTTTTTAATTTTCATAAACGACATTGATGAAAGGATAGAGGGCGTGATGTCTAAATTTGCAGATGATGTTAAAATTGGTAGAGTAGTTAATGATCACTGTCAAGCTGAGCTTCTTCAGAGAGACCTAGATAGACTTCAAGAATGGTCAGAAAAATGGCAGCTGTGCTTTAATCCAACAAAGTGTAAGGTATTACACCTGGGAAACAGTAATCCCAAAATAACTTATTCACTTGGTGGAGTTCAACTAAACCCAGTACTGGAGGAAAGGGACTTGGGTGTTACGATACGGTCAGACATGAAATTCTCTGAGCATTGTAAACAGGTTGCAAGGAAGGCCCATGGTGTCCTATCGATGATCTATCGAACTTTTGCAAGTAGAGATAGGGACGTGATAATCCCATTATATAAGGCCTATGTTAGACCACACTTGGAATACTGTGTTCAAGTATGGAGACCGCACCTAAAGAAAGACATCGAGCTAATTGAAAGGGTGCAAAGAAGGGTAACTCGCCCGGTGAGATCGGCAAAAGGGCGTCCTTATGAAGAAAGACTTCGAATATGTGGGTTGCAGAGTTTGGAAACTAGACACCTTAGAGGAGATTTGATTGAGGTGTTTAAGGCTCTGAGAGGCATCAGTAAACTGAATGAGGACAAAATTTTCAAGATTATAAATGATGCTAGAACCAGGGGACATAAATTCAAGTTACGCGGGGAAATGTTTAGATTGGACTGCAGGAAGTTTTATTTTAGCCAGCAAGTTATAAATTACTGGAATAAGTTGCCTTCATGGGTGGTAGAGGCCGACAGTTTGGGGAAATTCAAAGGTCATCTGGATAGTACTTTTGGGTAAGGGAAGCGCATAGGATGATAGGATTAATTTCCTTTTTATTTAATTTTTAATTTCATTTTATTATTTATATTTCTTTATTAATTATTATTATTTATTTATTTAATTTTTGTTTTTATCATTGTTTTGTTCGGATTTTTTTTTTTTTTTTTTTTTTGGCTGGTGCAGCATAAGCCATAGGCTTTCTTGCACCATACGGCTGTTACTAATACTAATACTTTCAAGTACCACATAGTCATTACTCAGGGATTATTGCTACCCATACAAAATACTTTGCATTTGTTAGATTTAAATTGCCATTTCTCAGCCATCTGCCTAATTTTTCTAGATCTTGTTGCAGTAGCATATAGCAATTATTGTCATTAACCACCCTGCTAACTTTTGTATCATCTGAAAAGTCAAACCTTAACCTGATATACTTTCATGAATAACATTACTAAATACAGAAAACAACAATGGGTCCAGCACCGAACCATGTGGGGGGAACTAATAACATTAGTCCACAAAGAGCAGTGTCCATTAATGCTATATTGCTCCAATTTGTACAGCTGTCTTTTATGTGTAACATTATCAAAACCTTTCTTGAAATCCAAGTACATAATATCAAACTTATTTTTTGCATCCAGTTCCTTTGTCACTACATCATAGTATCCAATCAAATTAGTCAGACAAGATTTCCTCTTACAAACCCATGCTGTGCCTGAAGTATAACTGTGTTGTGTCTGGATGTCTGCATTATTTGTTTAATCAGTGATTCCATTATTTTCCCTGGAATAGAACTTAAGCTAACAGGTCTGTAATTACTTGTGCCACCCTTTGTGAACTGAGGTTACATTTGTACATCTTCAGTCCATGGGAACTACCCCTGAATCCAATGATGCACTCATAAATATGGCTAAAGGTTTGCTGATCTCCTTTGCTGCCTCTCTTAATATAACCGGAAGGAACAGGTTAAAAAAAAAAAAAAAAAAAGGAAAAGAGAAAGTTAGTTTGGTGAGTTTGGAGATAAACAGTAAACAGTAAATAGTAGAGATAAATAATAAATAGTAAATAGTAGACAGTTTGGAAGAAAGAAGCATAATTACAGATGACAATTCAGAACATTTTGTGTGATTGGGAATGGAAAGAGTTTGTAAGGGAGGAATAATTAATCTGATTGCTCACTTTTTTTTTTTTTTGATAGAGCATAACAGTTTAATAGAAGATTTTGTAACACCACAGAGGTTGTAGGAACAATTTTGTGTGTAGAAGCAGGCTTATGATTTGTAGGGCCAACAATTGTTTATAGTCATCTCAGAGACAAATACTGTGGTTTTGCCTATGTTGCTAATATCTTTTTGAATTGTACAGTATCATCTAAACAGTATACTCACTACATTACTATATATTTAAAAATCTGCGAGGCTGCCAGGTGGTCTCTATTAGTGAATATTATTGATATTTGTTATTTGGTTTTTTTTTTTTTTTTTTTTTAGGAGCATTAGCAACTAAGGCCATATTGCTCCGGGATATGCGGTGGTCGGTCATTCCCCAACTTTTCTGCATCCTCCGTATTTAGTGGTGATGGGCTCGGACCCTGGTCTAATCAAGAAGCGTGTGCTATGCACTGCTGCTCCTTCCCACCTGGCTACGGAGGGGCGCCATATTAGTGAATATATGCTGAACTGTGAATAATGTATTTTGGCTGGTCGCAGACAAAATACATTATCCACAGTTCAGTATAATGTATTTTGTCTGGGACCAGACAAGCAGCTCAAGTGTTGGGAGCTGATGGATCTATCAGCAATAGGATCATGACTTCCATTTAAATACATAAAGAAACATTACATTGCCTTTAATTCATAGAACTCAGAAATAAATAAAATTTACACATCTTACTTACTTCAACTTTCAATCAAGAGGATCATTCTGCTTAGACTGAGACCAAGTACAGAGTCTTTAAAAAAAAAAAAAAAAAAAAAAAAAAGGATGTAAAAAAAAAAAGAAACTTAGGCAGATAATGGTTAACAATATCTGTCTATAGGTTAAACGTAGATACAAGCCTTATTGCCAAATAATCAATCTCAGTCTTTGGTGAGAGCAGAATGATCCCCATTATTGAAAATGAAGTGCAAGAAGTGAAGCTTAAATTTTTTTATCTGATTTCAAATACCGCATTGAAATATCCCCAGAAAACATTAAACATACATATAATGGTCTTTATAAGGTTAAATGGAAGGTATACTCCCATACACTGCTTGACTGTTCATTTAGACAAAATACATTATTCATAGTTTGGCATATCTTCCAAGGGGCTTACATCATACATTAATATGACAACACTTACACATAGGGGTGCACCCAGCATTTAAGAGGTAAGTGTTTGTGAGATAGTCATAGCCCACTTGAAAATTTCCTTTCTCAATTAGCATTGTTAAGGAAAATTTGTTCCTCTTTATGTTAAATTAACCTCCAATTGTGTTTTTTGCTTCTCATTAATGATTGCTGAACAGAGTTTCTTGTTGCATTACTTGAAAAAAATAGTGAACAGCTTTCTAGCTTTGTAATGGCAGAAGCAATGATTCCAATCAATGAGTGTGAGAGACCGTTTGGTTTTTAAGATGTGCCCAGCTTAAATTACACCTATATCCAGCTCGCAACTAAGGGCATTAGTAAATAAACTCTCTTAAAGGATTCCTTTCTTCCTCTGTGTACACTTTTGGCTTCACATCTGTGAAATGTTTGAATTAACTACTGGATTTATCATCACAATACACCTTTCAATCCGTTTCCAGGCTTAATATATTACATGATTTATCTAATATCCTAGGAAACGATGCAAATATTGAAGAACTGTTAATTCACTTAAAATGTATTGGTCTATACTAGTGTATATAATTTAACAACTATAAGGATATGATCATGCAAATAAACAATGAATAGACACAATTTGGCCCCAGTAGCCCTTGTGTCATTAAACCCCAAACCAACAACAATAACCATTTGAAATCTGGCCAAAAGAACTTTTCTGATTAACTTCACACGTACCAAATTGCAATGGCCTACCCACAAGTTTAATTTGGTACAACTTCACATTGTCTGCCAACGTTAAAGATATATTTTCATTAATCACATGTTAGAAATCTGTATAAAGGATCAATGCAATGAGTGAGTGCTTATTTGGTAGCCTAGTCAGCTAAGTGGTTGGTGGAATATGAGTATATGCTCAAGATTAAACAGAATTCTTCAAATAGAATATTTTTTCGACAGATTTAACCAAGAATTATAATAAAACAATTTCCAAACTCTACAAACTTCTGCTATTATTATTACTAAATTACAGTTGCTCAGAGCGAAACGGATACAAAAATATAGATTGTGACAGGTTTAATAATAGGAATATACATACATTGGATTAGTAAATTAATAAGAGGAGTTTACCTCAATATAGTACGTAGAACACTTCCGTATGATACCCTCCAGAAATTAAAATGGGAAAAAACGACAACTTACCGGTACATTAAAGTAAAATATAAATAATTAAATAATCAATTTAACACAATTCAAAATCAATTTAAAACAATTAAAATTCAAATTTACGCAATTAAAAGAATCTAACGAAAATATTCAAAACGATTTTCGTCAAATCGTTTTGAATATTTCCGTTAGATTCTTTTAATTGCGTAAATTTGAATTTTAATTGTTTTAAATTGATTTTGAATTGTGTTAAATTGATTATTTAATTATTTATATTTTACTTTAATGTACCGGTAAGTTGTCGATTTTTTCGTTTTTTTCCATTTTAATTTCTGGAGGGTATCATACGGAAGTGTTCTACGTACTATATTGAGGTAAACTCCTCTTATTAATTTACTAATATTATTATCAACGTGGAACATATTGAGTATTACAGCTCTGATTCATACTATCTAATACATTGGATTAGATACAAAGCTTTCGGTTGTTTAGTTAACCTTCTTCAGTAGAAATGAAATGACAGTTAGAATGGAGGCGTGTACTGCCAATCTTGTACGTGAAGTGCGTGGCTAATTGTTTGATGTTGAAGCCTGTGGCTGTGATGTACGTGGACGTGGCCAGCGCTTGTCAATGGACAGGATCGTTGCTTCGGTGATGTAATGGCTATTATGTTTAACTCAACTGCATAAAATAATAATAAAAAAAAAAAAAAAAATGCCAACAAATTGGAAAATGTTTCCATAAATGTTGCTGAATGTAAAGAAATGCCACTTAATTATTTAAATAAGTAGGATAAAAAGCATTATGTTTAATCAACACAACTTTTAAAGTTGCTTCCAGCAGTATTCCTTTTAAAATTTGAAAATATACATGCTTTAAAAGTAAAGAATGATGCGTACATATAAATATTAGTTATCCAGCTTGCCGTTCTAGCAGTTCAGTGCCTTAAAAAAGTTTCCTCAGAAACAGTAAAAACTTAAGGTAACATTTAATTGGCAGTAACTTTGCTTTAATATTATTTTTAGTGTTTTGTTTTAAGAGCTATTTTCTTATATCCAACTCTTTTATAGACAAATTTTTATATATATTTTATATTCTACCTTTTTTTTTCTCAGAGCACCATGCACAAAATGTACATGAAAGTATCAAAAGCCAGACATTGTGCCAATTGTTGCAATAAAAAAATGTATGGAGCTTTATCTAAAAAGGTCATATGTGGTTTAGTGAGTATTAAATATAATTTTCTGATTAGGACAATTATTAAATGAAATTTTCGTACATCTTTTGTATGGATAATCCTTGACTGACACTTTGGTCAATGGTCCACAGGACAAAAACTATGATGGGAAGACCAACATAAGCACAGCAGCATATAACTTATCTCAGAAAAATAATTATTCAAAACTATTTCAGACATATGAAAAAGTAAAACTACTGTGTGCAAGACTTCTTTTTTAATCACATGGAGATCTGTACAAAGGATTAATATGCTGTGTTGAGTCAGGGGGCAGTGCTGATTTGACAGTCTAGTCAGCTGATATTTCCCTCAGCCATTGAGACCTGAGATCCAACAAAAGCAGATATCTACACGGGAGTCACAAATACAAAAACAGCAGAATACAGTCCCATGAATGCAGCACAAGACTGGATGGTGAATGCACACTTACTGAGCCAATATACTAGAATTACATAAACAATAAAGATCTTATATACATCAGCCATGATGGCTAGAAAACTAAAAATTGTGGTGTTCTGTCTGGAGACAAAGCACACAAATTTGTACCCACTTGGATGTTTTGCTGCTCCCCCCCCCCTCCACAGGTTCCACAATACTACTGGATTCCCTCACAATTCTATTGGAGAATCCCGCAGCAGTTGACACTACTTTCCATTACATTTGTGGAAACTTTGGCTCAACATCCACAAGTCCAGCAAAAGGAGCACAGAAGACAACCAAAAACACCGATTACAGAAGTTATTACATGATATAGAAAAAACATGAAATGTGTAAAGAGGGGAAAGTTGTCATTTTCTCTCCAATCCTTGGGCTCTTCTCTCTCTTTTTTTTTAGAAACCTATCCACAAGCCTTGGTCACCAAAGCCAGTATCCCACCTGACAGCCAAGCAGACCAAAAATGAAAATGTTACTACTTCTAATGGCAGCTCAAGTGTCAAGAACTGGAGAACCACATCTTAAATCACTTTCTGATATCACAGGGTTCAGGAGATTGGCCTAACTAGCCTTCAGCCAATCAACCCACTCAAGAACATCAGGCAATGGCCCATCTACCCACAAATTCACATATCTTTTGTCTCAAGACACAATTATTTTTACGTTTTTAGTCATCAAGATGGATGTAAGTACTTTCTTATTTATGCAGTTCCTTTTGTTTTGTAGATATGAGATTCCTGCACAGGTAAGGCTCAGCTGCAGTGTAGACATCAATTAAATAACCTTTCTGTTAATTACCAAAAAATGGTTATACTGAATGTTCATTACTCATGTAGAGTTGTACCGAAATATTATTTATCTTTAATGTTAATGTTCAGTTAAATTTTTCCTAAGTAATAGTTCAATTAGAACAAAGAACATCTCTCTCTCTCTCTTTTTTAAACTCAGTTGTGAATAACAATCTGTTTTAGTAAAGAAAAAGGCTGCAGAACCTTATACTGATTAAAATAAATGAAACAAAGTACTGTTGAAACATATATAAAAAAAACTTACTTGTGCACCCTTCATTATACGTTTGGTTTTTGCATTTAGATAATAATCTCCCCATAAAGTTTTTCTTAAAACTTCTTCTTTAACTCCTAGCTTGCTAGCATATAATTTTGCAAAGTGATCCGTTCTAATAAAAATAAAGTAACTTCATTTAGTATTATAAAATTCTATTAAATGTTGTAAGTAAAAGACAGAAAATAGCTCAAAATAAGCAGTTTAATGAACACATATACTTGCCCAAATCCCCATCCATCCAGGGCACTAGCAAATATAACATTTCTTTGTTCAGGTGAGAAATAAACAGAAGAGTCATCAGTTTCATCAAGACCACTACTCCAATCAAAAAGCTGAAAATAACAATGAAACTCTTACTTTATAGTAATATTTCTGACCAATGAACTACCTGACTAAAAACTGAAGTTGGTTATGAAAATGCATGTTATACTATACTTTATCAAATGGGAATACTACTGCACATATTTATTAATACCAATTGTTTATAAAGAAATATTTAGATATAACTGATTTCTCACACTTTGAAAATAAGGATATTTTTCTTTTACATTTTCTCTAGGAGGCAAGACTGTATAAAGGGCACCAGTTCTTTTTATTTCAATCTGTATATATTCTGATTTTCAGAAATAAACAGTTAATTACTAAAGCTTGGTTGTTTAGACCCTAAAAAAAAAATAAAATAAATAAAGCCTGATGTAGCAGTGGTCAGGAGTGAGAGAATAGCAGCATGTGCTGTTTGAGTGGACCATGGTTCAAAGTCTGTGACTGCTAGATACAATTAACAATTGTATTTATAATTTATTGTAAACTCCACTGACCTGGTGGTCATGCAGGAGTATGAACAAGAAAAATAAGACACACAGATGGGCAAAATAAGATTTAAAAACAAGGCTGAAACTTGAAAAAAAGGAATTTATAGCTTTATTTGAAACCAATCAATAGCTTTATTTGAAAATACTCTTATGTACAGAAATTACCATTACAGAATTCTTATTGAACAAAAGCAGATATTATTGTTACATATAATGAGAGAGAAAGAGAGTCCATTTCAATTAAAGTGACTGGAGCATACATAAATATGCTACATTTTTATGGGGTTGCATTAATTTCAGTAAACGTCTTTCACCTTGGCGATTCTTTTTCTATTTCCTGCATAACTTGATTAGCATAAAATGCTATCACATTCTTACATACATCACAATCTTTATGGCATGGAGCACAGCTAATTTCCATCAACAATATCAGGAACTACTTGTAAAGATTTCAACAAAGACTCATCTGTTTTCTCAAATGATGTGATAAACCTGCTAAATTTGAAGTGATGCAATAATGAAATGCAAGTTCATTGCATATTGGCTTTTATCAGCAGTAGCTGTTTCATAATGCATGTTAAAGGTGGAGTCTCCTCATGCAAATTGCTGACTCACTTCGTCAAGGCTTTTTTCGCATTAAAGTGCGGTAGAAATCCACATACACACCTAGTTAGAATGGGTTGAGGAAGCAATGCAAGTCCTGGTACGATTTACTTGAACACCTGAAAATGTCATGTCAGCTTTCACAGAAATGTTACTGCCACTGGACACCAATAGGTAAATGTCAACCCATTCTAACTAGGTGGGGTCGTGGATTTCTACTGCACTTTAATGTGCAACTATATACAGTGTAGGCATTAAACTAGCCATGCAAATCGATGAACGGAAAGCAACTGTTAAGAGATCTTACCACTTTCTTTCTGCAAGGATTGTATCGGGAACAGGAGGTTGTTGTTGTTATTTGGTTTTTAGGAGCATTAGCAACTAAGGTCATGTTGCTCCGGGGATATGCAGTGGCCATTCCCTGACCTCTCCGCATCCTCTGTATTTGGTGGTCGCGGGCTCGAACCCCAGTCTAATCAAGAAGTGTGTGCTACGCACTGCTGCTCCTGTCCACCTGGCTATGGAGGCACCAGGAACAGGAGGCCGTCACATTTAATATCATCTAGCCAAAGCATTTGTAAAAAGTTAAGTGACATTTCAACTATATGATTTTGAGGGCTTACTGACCTCCATGATTTCAATTATTACGTTGAGAGTAGCTCCTGTGCATCAATTCTAATATTTCTGCTGGTAACTTCATCTCTAACTATATGCAAAACATTGGAATAATAAGTGTCAGATAATTTTTTCTTAATGTATGCTCACTATAAATCTATTCTTTCTGTATTTTTCAAAAAAAATTGGCGATGGTCAAATTTTTGCTTTCCCAGTGCTTATGTCACATCAAACTGACTCAACATTGCACTGTCCACCCATGTCAACTAGAAGCACTTCCTTAGATTTTTATTTTTTTCTTAATTAACAGCATAACACCTCCTCTCTTCCTATCCTGTCTATCCTTTCTGTACTCCCCAAATTCCAATTCTGCATTCCTTATTTTGGTGTGACACCATGTCTCTCATATCCCAAAAATATCCACCTTTGATGTCTTGACAAGCTCTTCAAATTCATCATATTTATTTACTATACTTCTAGCATTGGTGCACATGCAAAAATACATACACCTGTTCTTACTCTCAGTTACACTAACACAGCCCAATGTGTTTAATTGTTCCATGATGACTCCCAGCAGTACTTAATCTCTAGCACATTGCTTTCCAGGCTGCTGCTCATTCCAATAGAAGCAGTGCAAGAATCACTTTCAGCTCTCCTGCAGCTACTTTTTGTGATATATAATACAAGACTAAGTTTTAGAAGTATCGAAACTGGCTAAGCTATCTTTGCCCCATTGGAGAATTACCTGTTTAAAGAAGTGGTAGTGAATATTTGAGAAGTTGAAGCTGTTTTTGAAGGGCAAGGTTTCTCAAATTGGAAGGTGGAATGCAATGTGCTATCATCAGCAAAACTATGGATAGGATTTCCAATCAATAGAAAAAGGTCATTAATATACGAGAAGAAAAGAACGGGAGAAAGAACTGAACTTTGAGGAACACAAGCATCAGTGGAGAAATTAGAAGACAGAGAGCCATCTACCAACACACACAGTCAGAAAGAACTGGATACCCAATCACAAAAAACAGTCAGCAATCCATAGAAGCTTAGCTAGAAGACCATTAAGCCAAACACAATCAAAAGTCTTTGAAATGCCAAGAGCAACTATACGAGTTCACCAAACTTTTCCATTGAATTTGTTCACAGATGGCTTAGTTTAATTCAGGCACAATTTTTTGATGTGAAAACATCTTTAGTGGCACCCACTAAATTTTTTGGACTGAAGTAAAAATGACTGGTAACGAAAATGATGTCACTTGCTAAATGACACTAACTCAGCCACTAACATTGATTCGGTAGAGTAAGTAGTGGGCATGAGCACAAAACGTTACATCATTCATACTAAATATTTCAGACCGAAGTAAAACTGATTATTAATCAGAATGTCACTTCCTAAATGATGCTAACTCAGTCACTAAAGATTTGGTAGAGTAAGTAGCAGGCATGAGCATAAAGTATTACGTCGTTCATAACTTCAGTTTTAGCTGTTCGATTTTAAAAATTTAAATGGTTTTGATTTTTGTCAAAGATGTTTTCAAAAAAAGAAAACATCTTTCGTGCATACAGGGTACACATGCGGTTTTTTTTTTTTTTAAATTACAGACAAAAACAACAATTACTGGAAAAGCATATTTGACATTTACACTTTGACTACCATGCACTTAAAAATAGAGCTCAAATAAACTTCAAAGAATCAAAGAATGATATTTATCTCTGACATAAAACTATCACAATACTCTCCAAAAGATAATAAAAGTAAATTCAAATGAGTCAATGAAGTTTGGGAAAATTTTGACAACACCTATTACAATCAGGGTGAAACTAGAACACTCCAGAATAGTGATAAAATTTCATAAATATTGTGGGTGATTTGGCTGACTGATAATAGAAAACTAATTAGGGCTCAAATTTCAAAACAATATGATATTTACATATGCTTCTTCAGTACCTTTGAAGATTAGTGCCACCAATACTTTCTTTAATTCTATTGGTTTGGTGAAATGATAAATCAATTTCCATTCCCAAAACTAAGTGCCAAAATTTTTAGTATGAGAAATCACTAGCCTAAAGAGAAAAGGAAGGCTTGAGTTTTATCCATATGCAAATAGAAAGAAAAGAGCAATTCAGATTGACCCCTTTATGTAATGGTTATGGGAAAGTCACTGATAACTCAGCTGATGAACAGAATTTACATCATTACTTACAGATGAAGTCTTGTCATGGCAATGAGAAACCAAGCTCACAAACTTGAGAACGGTAATATCAATAATAAGTTATATAGAACTGTTACTAGAAAAACGTGTGATACTGAAGGGCTCACAAAGGCTCTGGAATGCACACGACCAGCAATATTTAAGAAGTTGCGAGGAATGCACTAAAACATTAAGGTTAATTATTAAACTCAGGATGCTTTAGATTGGAGAAGCAATGTTTAGCTAATCCATAAAGTTTGTTCAAAGAACGAAATGTGTAAGGAAAGAATAGTTAGTCTGACTTCATTGCTAAGGGGAATCACAGAGGAGGCATCATCTTGACAGAAATGGTTTTTTCAAGGAAACACATGCAATTTGAAAGGAAAAATATTGTTAACTAATTTGAAGTTAACTGACCCTCAATGCTTCCAGAGTCATGTGCTCAGGAGTGGAAGCACAGTAGCACACGCTCTTCAAGTAGATTGGTGTTCAATCCCCTGACCACTAAATACGGTTGATCTGCCAACCCACACTGGACCAGCATGGCAAATTATGGTCCATTTCTCTCAACATGGCTAGTTGAGGAGGCCTGCATATAAAAGGTATTATTTTTTATTTATTTAAAACTCAATGCAGGAAATAATTTTGACACTGTTTATTTGAACTTTAGCAAAGCTGGAACACAATGGGGTTGCAGATAAGATCTCAGTGTAATTAATGAATACTCTCTAGATTCTGATTTTATTAAATGACAATGATGAAAGGATATGGGGCATGATATTAAAATTTGTAGACAGGCTGACAGAGTTGTTAATGAAGGGCATTAAACAGCAATGTTCCAGGGCAACTTAGATAAGCTTCAGGGATGGTCACATTAATGGCAACTATGTTTTAATGGTGGAAAATGCAACATTTTACATTTCAGAAAAAACACCACCAAATAGCTTATACATGGCAAGGGTTGAGTTAAAAGCAGCATAGGAAGAAAATGATTTGGGGACCACATGCATGGCAGATTATGGTCCTTAGTGCAGACTTATGATAAGGAAGGCCCACAGTGTCTCAATGATTTATGCAATAACTGTTTGTAGAGATAAAGAGGTTATTATTTCAGTGTATAATGAAACTTTCATTAGGAATACTGTGTCCAAGTATGGAGATTACACCAAAAAAAAAAAAAAAAAAAAAAAACATAAAATACAATAAGGTTCTTGAAAGGGTCCAAAGATGGATAACACACCTAACATTATTGGCAAAAGGTGCCCATATAATACGAGAGAGTGAATATGGGGACTACAAAGATTAATAACTGGATACCTTAAAAGGATCTAATTTAGGTTTAAGATTTTAAAAGTAAAAGGAATAAAAGAAATATCTTCATGGTATTAAATGATTAATTAAAGAAGCTACAACTGGCATAAATTCATGCAACTGGAAGAATTACACAAAATATTGGAGAAGTTTTCCATCAACCAAAGAGTTGTTAATCACCGCAATAAGTTTACCTTTATATTCAAAAGCCTGATGGGTCAGTATAACTATGTGAAGAGGAAATACACTATAAAGTTTTTTTTTTTTTTTTTCTGGTTGGTACAGCATAAGCCTCTGGTTTTCTTGCATTGTATGGTTAATATTAAAAATCAGGAGGCAGATGTTTTGAGAGGTTAGAATCAGAAGGAGATGGAAAGAAGTAATGCAAGAATATGAAGTTAGAAGGGATGCCTAGAAGTGACAAGCCAAAGTCTAAGAGGTAAATCTTGGGATAAGGCAATGATTGATACCGATAGAAAGAAATATTTTCTTTATAACCATGCACTCAGGTAAAGTTAATGTAATACTCATTCTTTCAATTAAGTTCCTTTTAGAGTTTCCTTTTATGTTGATGTTCTACAAGATTTCTGACAGTTCATCTCTTAAGCACAATTATATGAGTTGCAAATGCAACAGCAATGATTAATGTGGAAGGCCCTAGAAATAGGACTGTGTTCTAAGCTACTTCTTTCTTCTGCAAACACTTTGTACCATCAAAAGCTGTTGGCCTTTGATAAGTAATTATTATAAGACTTTCTGTAAAAAGTTCACAGCTTTTACTGATTGTTTAATCAAGCAAAACTCATGAGCTTAGTGACCTGTACATTTATCCTAATCTGCTTGGGACAATGAATCTTAACTACATTCCATTGATCTTTAATGAATAGTACTGAAGCTAAAATACTGCCATTAACAAAGAATATTACATATAGTTTCCAAAATTTATCTTCTTTTTTAAAAACTCAGGATCATTCTTTTTTGTGACTCACCTTTGTACATCTTACGTGGAAATATTCAATTGCCCCTTACTGACACCATCAAGATCTGTCTTAATTTTGATATATCTTAAATATTATTTTGATATATCATAAGATGTCTTGTTTTGATGTATTATCAAAATAAGACAGATCCTCCCCTTGCCAAATTCTGTGTTAGAAATACTAAAGAATATTACCTTTCCATTAGAATGGCTATTCCCTGGTTCTACTTTACTCATCTGAAAAAAAAAATATATATATATTTTTTACTAGAATTAATACAAATTTTTAAAATTTTTAATTTAAATAAAAAGTATTGCTTTTATAAAGCACAATTTATTGAGTGATTGGCAAAATTATAGAGTATCATATATTACAACTCTAAAATGAAGGGCATCACAAAGGTATTATATATTTCTATATATATAAAATCGGCACTCTTGTTTTTGTTAGTACTTCAGTGTGGAGATTGTCTAGTCCATACTAAGCATAAGATGGAAAAACCAGTACAATATTCTAATATATCTTATTTTTATTGTGAAACAGGTTACTTTTATTTTCCCTTCTATCTTCTGAATCTTTCCAAATATTTGTTTTGTCAGCTTTAGTGTGAGGTAAAGAAAGTTGATGAATTCATTCACATTTTAAAAGTCATGTATTGGGGGAAACGGTTTATTATTATTATTTTTCTAATCTCAACCTTGCAAAATTACTAAATTTCAAGTGCCCACCAGAACGCATATATTCAGACCTGATGTCAAGTGTATATCCACTTGGAATTGGCAAGTATGACTTCTGCAATCATGAATGAATCAATATCAAAATACATATGAAGTGGTAGAACCACAGAGATAATGGCATCAATGATATATACAGTGATCTCACATTGCTCTATCTGCTCAAGTATCATTACAAACAGACACAGCCTGGATTGCCACCACACAATCTGACACTTACGATTGGTTCTTTTGTTATTTTTTTTAACAAGATATGAGCAGTAGACATAAATTAGTCTGCAATCAAATCACAAAGGAAGTTAGGCAACATAAGGCAGATTACAAAACAACTGTAGCAAATAATGAAAAGAAAAGCAGGAAATACTTCTTTACTCATGTAAATACTAGAAGGAAGGGAAAGAAACACATCGGAACACTGGATATGAATATCCAGCGTTCCGATGGAATATATATTTTTTGAATATATTGTTTAACTTGTTAAACAATATATTAAATAGCAGTTAAACAATATAGTGTTTGAATATATTGTTTAACTGCTGATGATCCTGCTCAATTTGCTGATAAATTGAATAGATATTTTCAGCAACACTGACACATGAATTTTTTTGAGGATGGAGATACCAGATGTGTATCAAATTCTAATGGGGAACTAAATGATTTTGTGATAAATGAGAGAAAAGTAGAAGTGAAACTGTAAAAGCTAAATGTAAAAAGGCACATGGGATTGGTAGGTCCAATCCACATATATTAAGAGAGGCAGCAAAAGAGATAGGCAAACCTTGAGCCATAATTATGAGAGGATCCTTATATTCAGGGGAGATACCAATGGACTGGAGATGTGAATGTATCTCCAATTCACAAAGAGGGGATCAAAGGGCAAAGTGAGTAATTACAGCCCTGAAAGTTTGATTTCTGTTCCAGGGAAAATTATGGAATCAGGTTAAAGAAGTAATGCAGGACCAATGTAGGCAGAAATGCAATTATACAGCAGTCATAACAAGGATTTGTTAAGGAGTGACCTTGTTTAACCAATCTATATGTTAGTGGATAATATGATGCAAGTAACAAAGGAAATGAGTTAAAAAAATAATTTTGACATCATATACCTGGATTTCAGGAAAGCTTTTAATACTGTTGCACATAAAAGACTTCTGTACACATTGGAGCAGTGTGGCATTTAGGGCAAGTTGCTGCTATGGATAAAGGGATGGTTAAGTGGGAGAAGACAGAGTGGTAATCAGTGGACACTGTTGTTCTTGGATTAATGCTATTAGTAGAGTTCCCCATTGTTCAAATGCTAGGCTTGTTGTTTTTTTTATATTTATTAATGATACTAATGAAGGCATATCAGCTGAATGTGTAAATTTGCAGATGATATAAAGGTTGGTAGGGTGATTAACGACAGCGATCAAGTATGCTACTGCAACAATATCTAGAAAAATTAAGTAGATAGGCTGGGAAGTGGCAATTAAATTTTAACATTTATAAATGCAAGGTAGAGAATCCTACATGGGTCCACTGTATTAGACCCACACCCACACTGGTTGTACCTTAACCCACAAAAAAAAATGTCTTAAATGTTTCACACATCAATAATAATACAAAAAAATCAATCATAAAAACAACATTAATATTAATTTTTATTGAATATAATACAAAATATATCAAAACAAGTAAATATAAAAAAATATAATGAAATGTATTTATATCATAATTTTACACAATTTTACTACACAAAAAAGAGCATAACCATCAAAAGTTTCTCAGTTAAGCTGTGTTCTTTGTTGAATTAGAAATCCAGCTACAGAAAAATCTGGGTCACTAGCTACACTGCTAGCAGGGGTAACAAAGATGAAATAAGTCAGATCTTAAAAAAAAAAAAAACCCCACCTTTTTTTCTCCCACCACCCTCCAAAATTTAATTTTTTTCATCAGAAATATTTTTGGAAATTTTATTGGGATATTTTTTTGGATTTTGTCAGGTTGAGGTTCAACATTTTCACTGCTTGAATCTTAGACATCAGTTCATCTTGTCATCCTCCATTTTCTTTCTGTTAAACCTTTTAACTCTGGTCTTTTTTTGGAGTTACTTGGCAATAAATTATTTATAAAAAATGGGACCACACCCAAACCACAAATTTATCTGAGACCCGACCTGCAATGTAGATACCCGACACAATGCAGGACACTAATGTGTACTGCAGATGAGTAGGAGTAATCTCCTAATAACATACCCACTATGTGGTACCACACACACACACACACACACACACACACACACACACACACACACACACACACACACACACACACACACACACACACACACACACACACACACACACACACACACAGGGTGGCAAAGAACAAAAAAGACCTGGGTATTTCTCCAGTTAGACATGAGTTCTCTGAGCATTGCAGATGGGCTGCTAAGAGAGCTCATGGGGTTTTTTCAATGATATACAGGAATTTTGCTAGCAGGGATAAAGAATTGTTACCTCACTGTATAAATTGATGGTTACGCCACACCTTGAGTACTGCATACTGGTGTGGAGGCCTCCTTTTAGGAAGGCCAATAATCTGTTGGAATGGGGGAAGAAGAGCAACAAGAATGCTGAGGGGAACAAAAACACCTCACCAGGAAAGGGTTCAGTGTCTAGAGAGTAGACACTTGTAAGATCTCACTGAGGTGTTTAAAGCTTTGAATGGATTAAGTAAATTAAATGCTGATGACATCCTTCCTCTTACTCAAACTACACATAAGGGGCAATTCAAATTGAGGAAGAATGGTTGTAGGGCAATACCTGAGAGAGGTGAGATGGGACCTGCCAGTCATAAAATCCCACTCCAAAACCATAAATATATATGAATAAAATCAATAAAAAAGAAATAAAAACAGATTTTTCACCACTTATAAAAAGGAATTTATTATAACAGAAATTATTTATCATACCAATTATAATGCTTCACAATTTCCAGATAATTTACATTTATCTGAGACAATTTTACGATCTGAATAACATTACCTGATGTGAAATCTGAGGAGTTAAAATCACTTTAAAAACGATTTTCAAGCTTTATTTTTCGCAAATGCTTTTATTATAAGGTTTCTTTAAAAAAATAAAAAAAACTCTCTCACAAACCATCTCCCAAAAGGAATTGTAAGATATATTGTTTAAAGATCTCATATTGTCTCACATATTTCATTGATTTTAAAATGTCTCATATTACATAGAACAGTTTTCATGCAATAATTCCAAGACACAGAAAATAGAAATATTTTTAAAATCATCCCAGGAAGGAATTTCAAGACTGATTCAGAAAAAATGAGGCATTAGTAGTGGCATATGATGCAAAAAAGCAAGATTATACAGCATCAGCCAACCCCCCCCCCCATTTCACCTATTTCATTCCCTCAAATAGTTTGTCTAGTTCTTCCTTGAATTTATTTAAGCTATCAACTTCCACAACAACAACAACAACAACAGATGGAAGTTTGTTCCAGCAATCAACCACTTGCTGGCTAAAGACAAATTTCTTCACACCTATTCTGAAACTCCTTTGTCAATTTGAATTTATGCCCCCTCAAGTGTGTAATCTGAGCAAGAGGAAGAATCTCATCAGCAATGAGCTTGCTCAAACCATTCAAAGCCTTAAACACCTCAATCAGATCATCTCACAGATGCCTAGTCTTCAGATGCTGCAATCCACAGAACTGAAGCCTCTCTTGGTAAGAGCATCTCTTTGTTCCCCTTGCCAGAGAATTGCCCTTCTTTGAACTCGTTCGAGCAGCTTTACATCCTTCATAAAATGAGGACTCCAGACTTGGGTGCAGTACTCAAGGTGTGACCTGACCATTGCCTTATACAAGGGGATAATCACCTCCTTATCCCTGCTAGCAAAATTCCTGTATATCACTGACAAAATCCTATGAGCTGCTTTGGCAGCCTGTCTGCACTGCTCAGAAAACTTCATATCTGACTGCATAATTACCCTAGGTCCTTTTCATTCTCCACCACCCAGAGCGTAGTACCACGCAGTTGGTACATTAGTCTGAGTTTACTGTTACCCATATGAATTACCTTGCATTTGTCAATGTTAAACTTTAATTGCCATTTATCAGTCCATCTGCCTAACTCTTCTAGATCCTGTTGCAGTAGCATATGGTCATTAACAACCCTGCCAACCTTTGTACCATCTGCAAACTTTGGACATTAAGCCTGGATACATTCTTGAGGTGATTTTGGCCTGGGACCCTCTCTTATCTGGGCCTGGCTGCAAGACAGATGTGGAGAAATTTTCCTTCAGCAAGTGGCAAGTGGAAAATTTCTATATGGTATTGTCAAAGTGAGTAGTTTGAATAAATTCAATGAAGAACCAGAGAAACTGTTAGATGGGATGGACAGGTCATATGAGAAGTGTTAGTTTTTTTCCTTTGGTTGTATAAGTTGTCTTGTTGCATCATTTGCCACTACTAATACTAATAACTTCTGGAGTTTGTGATGGGACATGACTGTAAGGTTGTAACACAGGAGTGTTACTTATGAGGTGTTTACGGTGAATAAAGCTATCTCTGTTGTATTAATAATTCACATTCCTTTGTGACTTGTACTTCCCATTCATACTGCAATGCACACAGTTCACAAATGTAATCACCATCAATAAGTTGCAAAGCCAGAGTTTTGACATGATGGGTATAGCAGTTGGCAGTAGAAACTCCTTTGTGCATGGGCAGCTGTATGTGGCATTGTGGAAGTGTAGGTTATATATATATAACAGCATTAAAATCTTAATGGACCATAATAGCGTAAAGAATGTTTAGAGAAGTTTGGTAGATAGATTTGCAATAAATAATGCATATTACTTTATTTGTGCTAGTCTATTTTAATAGTTTCATAACTACCAAGTAAACATAAAATTGCTGGTTATACATAACTTGAAAACTCCCAGGAAGTCCATCAGCAAAATGCTTTTGTGAATCAAAATTATCCAGTGTTGCTCACTGGACAAATATTCATTTGTCCAGTGAGCAACATATAATCAAACTGCTCGCATAATCTGCAATGCACACTACCTTTTGCATCTCAAAAGGTTATGAACATTGCCTTTTGAGATGCAAAATGGTAGTGAACATTTATTCATTAGTTTCACTAGGGTAGCCACAAGCCTGGATCCTATTGCCAACTGTAGAATGGTACTTACCAGAATGTATTTACTGCTAGGCCATATTTTAAACAAAGCTATCTGAGATAGACACACAAAATAGGGCTGTTCCTTGGGGGAGGGAGGAGTGAAGGGCAAAGTAATTGCAATGCAGCCAACTCCCCCCTCCCCAATTGAAAAAGGCCAAATTCCCAAATAAAGAGGCAGACCCCCTTAGCCCCATCAAGTAGAATGAAGTGTTCCTAACAATTCTAGGATCTGGGTCCTCTAAAATTTAGGACCAGTCCTATGTAAAAAACTTTCCATGTGATTCAAGATTTTTGTCTATTTTACTTAAGTTAAATTGAGTTCCTTTTACTGAAAAAATTTTAAACAGTCTTTCCAGACTGTTTGCTGATAACTTGGCTCTTTAATTTGCTTTCTATGTTCAAGGCATAAAATCAAATGTTACCTTTTGAGATTCACAAAACAGTGGTGGACCTGTTGGTTCCCACTAGGGGTGGGATGTGCCTGGATCCTGTGAGCAGCTGTAAATCAGTGCCGAATGGATTGCATCTAACACTGACCATTTCCAGGCTGCATTTCTAAATGACTTCAATCATCTAGATCAAAAAACAACTTTCAACGCAAGGGAATGTAATGTTTTAATAGATAACATGAACACTGTGATTTTAACTGTGTGTGTTATCAGATACAAGTATGATATGAGCCTTGAGAGAACACTAAAGGTCCCAAGTATGGTCTATTCCTGGAACAATCAACAATCATAAAATTACTATTTTTTACAAACCTTCCTTCCACGGGTAAAATATATGAACTATTTCATCCATTTTTACATAAGTTTGCGAAAAAAGGACAACTGCCAAATTAAATAAAGCACTAGCTGTAATTACAATAGGACTTAGATGTCCTATTGTAGGACTTAGATGTCTCATATTTCCATTGGCCATCTTAAATAATCCCCTTAAACATTAATGCACGAAGAATGGACCAAATAGATAGAGATACCAAATCATGATTTGATACCAACGGGAAAAGAGAAATGACCAACAATTTCACAAGTGTGTGTGAATGGCTGAAAAATGCATGGAACAGTTGTCATCTCCACCTCCAATATTCAAGAAATGTGGAATTGGTGATGACCGTGATGGCACTGATGATGATACACACTTTTAAAAATGTGAATATGAAATGTCTATAATATTAGTAATGACAAGCGAGAGCACAGAAGTTTTTGGCAATTTACATGATGAATGAAGCTTTCATTCATTATGTGGAGTGCCCCACACACATGCAGGTATACTTATGTATAACAATGAAAATAAATTACGATTCACTAGCATGAATGGGGAGTTATACTCGAAGAAAGCCATGCACAAACTTTATAGCCTTCATTCATATACTTTTAACTTTTTGTGACTATTTATATCAACATTACGGGCTATAATTTTAGCTAGTTGTTTATTTCCAACCAGAAGATTTACCTAATTTTGCCTTCATTCATCACAACTGCTAGACATTTTTCATTGACTTCATTACTAAAAAATTTTAGGCAATTTTTAGATGAAATATATATATATTTACAGTGGCAGACAAAAAAAATTGCATCACCTTAAAAAATGTAACATTTGTAGTGAATCGTATAAGATATTGTTTGATTATAGTCATTTTGTTTGTTGCAAAACAAAGGTAATGCATCAGACAGTAACTGCAAGATACTGCATCAGCTGTTTATATAAATACGCCATTAGAAGGGTGTACAGCTCATTAGTATCTTGTTTTGCGGAGGTGTAAGTATGGCTCCATATGTTCAGTTGATACCAAGAAAAAAAAAAGTGTAGCTGTTGCTCTGTCCCAGGAAGGACTTTCCACATGTGCTATCGCTGATGAAATAGGCTGCCACCAGTCAACAGTATCCCAGGTGCTGAAATTAAAGTGTGAAACCAGTGATGTGAAGAAAAGACCTGGATCGGGTCGTAAGAGAGTGACTGCGCCTTCCAAAGATCGATAAATGGCCATGCCTTCTTAATCGCCATGCTAGTGCTCCTGATCTAAAACTGGACCTTGAGATGGCCTCTGGTGTTGAAACAAGTGCATGAACTATCCAAAGACGGCTTTCAGAAAGTGGTCTGCTTGCCTATTGGCCCAAGAAGAAGACTTTGTTGACTCAATAAATGAAGAAGAAGAAGCAACTTGCTTGGGATAAAAAACATTTCATGGACAAAATAGCAATGGGACACCATCATATTTTCTAACGAATCAAAATTCAACTTGCATGGTGCGGATGGGAAGTGATATGTCAGAAGACAAAAATTGGAGGCATACCATCCTGATTGTAAAGTTCCCCGCTGGTCAGATGGTCTTGGGATGCATAACAAGCAAGAAGCAACTTGCTTGGGATAAAACACGTTTCATGGACAAAATAGCAATGGGACACCATCATATTTTCTAACGAATCAAAATTCAACTTGCATGGCGCGGATGGGAAGTGATATGTCAGAAGACAAAAATTGGAGGCATACCATCCTGATTGTAAAGTTCCCCGCTGGTCAGATGGTCTTGGGATGCATAACAAGCAAAGGGGTGGGATGAATTAAGTTTATTAATGGAACGGTGAATGAAGAAACCTACACGGCTATCTTGGAGGAGTGCTTGAACCCCATTATTAGGGATCACCACACAGACGTCCAAAACTGCATTTCTCAACAGGACTCAGCACCTTGCCACACAGCAAAATTGGTAAGTTTATGCTATTTAAATTTAATGATGAGTCTGTCTTCTTATCTTGCAAGGCTCAAAACATACTTACACCAATGTTTTCCCTCGTGTTTCTCCCCTTAAGGTGCAGTCATCATTCAGAAATGCTGGCAATACAGTGTTCGACTGGCCTGGCAACAGTTCAGATTTGAACCCTATTGAAAATTGCTGGTACATAATGTAATCTAAAATTGCTCAGAAGAAGCGAATAAGTAGATTCAGCTGCAAGAGAGCATTGTAAGGGTGTGGTACCATGAAATTCCAGGTCATTGCAAGGCTGTAATTGTAGCTCGAGGAGGAACAACAAAATATAGAGGACTTATTTTGCCGACTAACAGTACACAATACTATTACATTAACTTGTCATTTCAGTTTGTTCACGTAAATGCAATAAAATGTATGTTTGGTTGTCATGATTGCCATTTGCATGACTTCTCATATTTCCATTAATTACACATTTTACCCTTGGGAAGATATTTATGGCAATTAGGTATATCAGGTGGAGTCTTTTTATTGGATTTCATTCACAGAGATATATATATATATCCCATCTAACAAATGCATTTCAAACATTTCTGCAACCCACAATGCAGCGCAAAACACATTATTTACAAAATTCACAAGTGATGCAGTTTTTTGTCCGCCACTGTATTTACTTTATACATTAATTGAAGCAAAAAAATGAACAATACCTAACTTGCAATAGCAACGGCATACCATCTAATGATAATCCACATCTATGAGCACATTGTTTAATAAATGCATAACAAATATTTTCAAAAGTATTCAAATAAAACTGTATAGTTAGGAAGGTTGGTATAGCAAAAACTACTAATCTCAAACTGGCAATTAATGCAAATAAGATTTTTCTGGTGGGCTTGTAACACACTCAACTCCACCACCAACTAGTTAAAAGTTTAAATCTTTAATACAAAAATAAAATATGTAAATATACCTATTAAAACATATAATATACAAAATAGAGATTTTTTTCATGGTTTTTACATGGTAAAAACCATACATGGTTGCTACAGTTAAGCTAAATATGAGGAACTACTCACCCAATGTATTTAAAGCACAAATAACACATTTCCATATAAAAAAAAAAATAAAAAAAATAAAAAAAAAGGGGGGGGGGTAAAAGTAAACTAAACTTACAGGAATTAGCAGTGATATATAAAACGTTTACTTAAAAAGCTTAAGACAGGTTTCTTAACTGAGAGCCTTCACCTGTTCATTTCAAATTATTATAATGTGCAGAATGTGACCTTATATAACAAGGTCTTTTCAAAATTTAATTTTTTTGTCCATATATCATAAGATATATTTTAATATTATAACTTTTGAACCTTTGTACAATAAGAGAGGTGAGGTGGAAGAAACCCTGCGGCACCTACAGCAGCATACTGGTTGCGTGGCCAACCGCCTCCCCCAGCTGCCAGCTAAGGACCAAAGAAGAAGAAGAGGTGGAAGATCAAAATTGGAAGGCAGGTGACACTACAGAAATGTTAAGAACTTCACCTTTATAGTGAATTTTTCATAAAGTATTTCGCTTTGTTTTCTTGTATTTTAAAATGTGTCAAATTATTATAGCATATCCTTTATTACAAATGACTGTACTAGTTTTTTAGAAGAGCTGGGGGGGGGGAAATCAATATTTTCACAGTCTCAAATAGTGCTCAATAAATTATCCACCTAAAGTACTTCCCATAATTATATTTCAATGATTCACGATATCATGTTCCTACACATCTCAACTTGAATCATACTAATTTTGATCCCACTATGTTTTTAGGTTGTGCTGCTGTAGCAGAAAGAAGGAAGACATCTGTATCAAATTATGGATTTGCTGAAATTGGATCATTGTTCAGTCATCAAGTTTCTCACCAAAGAAGGAAATGGGCCGAAGGCCATTCGTAAAAGGATGGTGGCTGCGTATGGCAACAGTGCACTTTCAGGGTACCAGGTGAAATTGTGAGCAAAGCAATTCAAGTGGGGTAGAGAGTCCATCGAAGATAATCTACATCCATGAAGGCCTGTGACAGCGACCACTCCAGAAATGTGCCAAGCTGCGGAAACCCTTGTGCTGAATGACCCATTTAAAGGTGTCCCAAATCTCTAGGGAATGTGACATATTTGAAGGAAGTTATAACCATCCTCCACTAACATTTGGGAGTGACTACGGTCACTCCCAAATGTTAGTGGAGGATGGGTCCCCAGATTTCTAACCTCTGTGCAGAATCAATTCAGAGTACAGTGTTGTAAGGAGAATTTAGAGCTTTATGGAAGGGATCCTGAAACTTTAATCTCCAGAATTGCTATGGGTGATGAAACATGGGTTCATCACTGGGATCCTGAGACCAAGCAAGAATCGATGCAATGGAAGCGCAAGGGTTCTCTCCCCCCACCTATTCAAAAAATTTCGGACACAACCTTCAGCTGGCAAGATTATGGCCACCGTTTTTTGGGACGCTGAGGGAATTTTGTACATTCACTACTTGGAACACAAGGAGACAGTCACTGGGGTGTCATATGCAACCCTACTGTACAACATAAGGTAAGGGATGTCATAAAGGAAAAATGCCATGGAAAGCTTTCCAGAGGTGTGCTGCTTCTTCAGGACAATGGACCAGTCACATGCTATTGCTGCTGCTTTGAGCGACTGACTGTACAGAACTTACCTATCCACCTTACAGGCCAGACCTGGCCCCGAGTGACTATTTCGACACCTCAAGAAAAATGTATGTGGACGTCGCTTTGCTAATAACAATGAACCCAAATCGGCTGTTTCTGCATCCTTTGATGGACAAGACAAAGAACTTTATTTGTTTGCATTTCCTCATTGCCAACAAAATTCAACAAGTGTATTGAAGTTCTGAGAAGTTATATTGAAAAATAAAACCAGATTTTTGCCTCTATCTCATTTCCTTCATAGGTAAATAGATAATTTATTGAACGCCCCTTGTATAAAATAATTGCAGTTGAAAGCTAATTATAATTAATTATTAACTTGCAAATTTGTTTATGCTATTTCTTATTATAATTATATTAACACAATGTTGATAATTAATTTAATACTGTTGTGTAGGTTTGGCACATCCTAAGTATGTGGTAATAGTGTATCATTGTGATTGCACGATATTTGGTGTTGTAATATAAATAAAAGCACAATCTAATATTTATGTAATAATAATAATATAAAATTTCAATAACTAAAGATAAAAAAAATAGAAATAAAAAGAAACAGAACAGAACAGAAAAAAAAAAAAAAAAAAAAACCATTGAATTACTTACATTCTGAGATTTTCCCATAATGTCAGTTGTAAATAGCTCTCCCATTACAGCATTTATCTAAAAGAGGAAAAGTTATTCTGATATTGCATGAAAGCAGAAGCTAGTAGAAGTTTTTAAAGTATTTATATTTCAGAACGACAATCAAAATGAATAAACAACACTAAGTAACTGTCTAGTCACAAGTAGAAAATATCTGGTCTAATGAGGTCATGTAATTGCAGCATCATTATTGTAGTTTTAAAATAATATCTCCAACATTAAAATTTTTTTTAAAATTTTCATTTTTGTGGCATATAATATACTATTGTAAAAGCCTATTTCTACAGCTACAGCATGTATGTATGCACACTCCATGTTCAAAAGCATCCAAAATCCTTGCCACAAATATTGGTTACTACCTTTACAGTAAACTATAATTAGTGCTTCAGCAGATCGGTGTTTTCTGTGAAGCATGGGCCTGATCTAAGAGAATTCCAGTGGAGGATAATCATTAAGGCCAAATTAATGGAGCTAAGTACCTTGGACATGATCACCTTCAACCAGTGCTCCCACACTCCCATGTCTTGTGTATATTAAGAGGGGACCACACATTTTCACCCATCGAAGAACCACAGCCAAAGGTACTATTTAAGCCTATCACACATTAACTAAAAAGATGTGCTGTCTAGCAGAACAGACTTTCCACAGTGGAACAGCTGATCTTGCAATACACTATGGAGATGGCTCAACCCATTTCTATAATAGTTCACTACAAAGTGAACTATGTGGCAGTCTGTTTTGGTTAATTCATACAGTCAACCTGAACATTTCATGGCTTTAACTGCACCATTACAACTGCATCTGGCAATTATGCCAGTCACCAATGATCTTAGGTTTTGCAGTTTTGCTGCAATGATCAAATAGATTGCTTATACGACATCCTATTATGACTACCCATTTGAAGTCACTAAGCTCAATGCCTCAACCCATTTACTGTATTTAGTTGATCTGTCTTCTTCTAATTTGACAGTTTCTTTTTTATACCTATTCCTAATATGTTGATGGTAGGTGTGATTCATTTTCCCCAAATTTTGGCAACAGTGTATATATACAAAGGTTATTCAATTGAAAACCACAAAAGCTAAATAAAAGCTGTATTTCACAAACAACAAGGAAATTATGCATTTCAGTCTTCAATGTAGTCCCCATTATGTTCAACACTTATTCTAATACTACACTAATAACTGGATTCCTTGGTGACTTTGTGCAGAAGACATTTGTATACTACAGTCTTGACCTTTTCTTGTGATCAGAAGTGATATCTTCTTAGCATCTTTTAATGGCCAAAATGGTTATAATCACATGGAGCTAAGTCTGGTGAATATAGAGGATGGAGTAATACCTCAAACTTCACCTTCTGTGCCTGATTAACTGTGGAGTGGCAATGGGTTTGTTTGTTTGTTTCGGGATTTATTGGGCGCATCAGCAACTATGGCCATAGTGTGCCAGAATGGCAATGGGAGGATGGACATTATCATTCTGCAAGCCTACACCTGTAAACAATTGTAAACTATATTTGTCACTCATCACTGCTGCTTCTTTCTCCAGATAATGTTCTTGAATCACACCTTTAGATTCCCAGAATTGAGTGGGTAATGCTATTTCCAGTTAATAACCAAGTATTAGCAGGAAAATGATGGACTTTCTTTGGTCAAAGTAAGCATGCATGATATCACTCTGAACTTGTGTGTACTTTCTAGTGTGTAATAGTGTCTTTAGTCACTATGTATTCTAAAAGGGCATCATACCATCCAAAGTGCACCCTTGCAACCATGCTCCAATGTTAGAGATTGCATCTCTAACATTGGAGCATGGTTGCAAGGGTGCCACCATCTTAAAAATTATTTCCAAATAACGATGGCAGATAGGACCATGTAGTGCTTAGTGTTCCCAACAGACTTTGATCAATAATGTGACATGATTATCATCGCTTTTTGCACATCATTTTATGTTGGTTTGCAGTCTAATGACCTTTGTATTATATACGTTATACACTGAAAGGACAGAATTCATGGGATACCTGGTTCCTGGGCAATGTGACGCTGTCACCCCCCTCGCTAGTGGACAAACCCACCACTATCCCCGTTCAACAGTATCAGAGTGTATCGGGAATATGCCATTTCCGGAATAAAATCTCATCGTGGACAGCGCTGTGAGTGGAGAAAGGTGGTGGATGAACGTAGACATCGATGTCTGTCACATTGTTTCAGCCAACTGGGGAGTGACAGTGGCACAAATCACCACCAATTTCAATGAGGGAGGTGCCAAAAATGTCTCCACCAAGACTATCAGGCGATCACTAGCCGCAATAGGTTATGGGAGCTACCGACCCACCAACCAGAGTCCCATTGCTAACACCACGACACAGGACTCTACACCTCAACTGGACGAAAGAACATCAGCACTGGGTCTCCTGGTCCAATGAGTCATATTTCCAGTTATTTTGAGCGGACAGGATGGCACGTATCCGGCAGAAACCACATGAAGCTATGCACCCGTCATATCAGCAAAGAACTGTTTAGGCAGGTGGTAATGGTCTGGGTCATGTTCAACTGGCACAAGTTGGGACCTCAGGGTACATCTAGATGCATCTCTGAATGGTTCAGGTTCAGTGTCCATCCTTGTAGACCATCTGCATGTCTTCGTGGTCACCATGCACCCAAAGGGCAATGGATTCTTCCAGCAGGACAATGCTATCTTCCCATAGAACCGTGGTGACTAGAACATGGTTCGAAGAGCATTATGTAGATTTTGCCAAAATGGAATGGCCTCTCCATTCACAAGACACGAACCCTGAGGGCATCTTTGGGATGCTGTGGAAAGGTCCGTTTGAGCTTTGGATCCTCCACCCAGGAATGCAAGGGAATTATGGACAGCAGTGAAGCAAGCATGAATGGAAATACCTGTGGAAAGCTTTTGTGAACTATTGGACTCAATGCCTCGCTGTGTGTCTGCCCATATCCAGGTGAAAGGTGGGCCTGCCCATTACTGGGTTGGTATCCAATGATTTCTGTCCACTCAGTATATATGAATAATATATATTACAGTGGACCTACAATTATTAAAAATCTTAAGATAGTCATTCATTATTATAAGTTCAAGTACACTTGTGAATGATTGTGGCACCCATATTTTGGAACCAGTGAAAACTGGTACATAATAATTTGTATGTGCCAAATTAACTTTCGACAAAAAAATATATTAATCTTGCATTGTTGTCAAATACTAGCATTCTGGTGATTAATACTTATCAGTTCAATTTCTGGTTGAGAGTGATATCACTCATTAGTTCAATTCCAAGGCAGGTGTTATTAACTGACACAAAATCTTTTGTTTATGGATTAGTTGTGTTTTTTAACTTCTAAATGTTATTATTACTACATATTTTTTTGGATTTTGCAGGCTTGGTTAACAGAAGCTCAGTTAATCAAAGTTCCTAAGGTGCATATTAACAGCATGAGATCAAGTTATTCAAATTAGATCCTGTGCCGAGCTTATCATTCGTGTCCATTTGGTAATTTACAGTTGAGATATCAATATTGATTCCCTTAAGTTTTCTAACCATTGAATTACTGATTTCATCTGCAGCTTTGTAGCCTTCTGAGGAGTTGAAACTAAGTAGTTTATTTCATTTCATTATTTTTTTTTTAATGTGCACCTAAGCTATTATAATATGGTTTGTTTACGCAGAGACAACTGGCATTTTTTACTAGATAATTTCTGGAACACAGAATGGCTGTAACTTGGAAACAAAGAAAATTTGGGCATAATGTTCATATAAACTTTTTCATTATTCTTATGTTCTGAACTGATCTTGAACCATACTATATTAATCAAGTTGTCAATTCTTCTGACAATGAGAGTAAAGCTGCTGTGCCCATAACAGAAAAACAATGCCACTAGCGCATGTTTCTATTTTGCAATGTAGACTAGTAACAGCACATTTTATGGCCAATTCATTAGCAAAAATAAGGCGTTTTAAAGTTTGCACTATACTAGAGATTAAATTTCACTGGCAAAATAAACATTTTATATTAAAATATAGCCATACAGTATGCTTCTTCTTTATATTAAAATATAGCCATACAGTATGCTTCTAAACATTAGCTCACCTAACATTTTTTTGTCTGCTGATTTCTGTTTGGATATTCTATTAGATATCAATTGATCTGATGTGCCAAGAAAGATACTGTTGCAGATTTTACCCTCTTCAGAAATGTTGAGTTATTTGCAGAATTAAAAAAAACAAAAAAAAAAACAGATGATGAAAAGGTGAGTTTTTTCCAAAAAGACAAATAAACTCTTTGATCAAATAAAAAATATGGTTCTCTGCTGTAAATCCGGAGAGGTGGCAACTATGATTCTCACTAGAAGGGAAGTATTAGTTGATCACAGATGTATAACTTTATTTTCAATTGAAACATCAAAGCAATATTTCCTTAAAGGTGGTGAATAGCTACAATATGTTTTTTTTTTTTTTTTTTTGTATCATAGCAGATTAATAAATAAATAAATTTTCTGTTTATGCTCCGGGACGACCAAATGGTCAGAGGAGTTCACAAGATAGACAGAATACAAGAAACAGCACCGTATTAAGCAGTCACGGGCTTGAACCCCGGTCACTCAAGGCACGTGTACTTATGCACCCGTGCGCCTGACCACTAGGCTATGGCGGCCTTTACTCTTCAAATACTGTGTCATCAAGAAAAGAATGTTCATTTTTAATGAAATGGCCAAGAGACCCACACACCACGTGTGGACCATACTTTTAGGACTCAAAAACAATGAAGTTTTATAAAAATATGCCCAAAATTGATTTGTTTCTCAGTAAAACCCAATTAATTAATGAAAGTTCTCAAAAATGATTACTTCCTTACATTCAGTATATGCTCAAACATGCCTCATGAAGTAATGAGGCATCCATGGTCTACCACCAAAAAAAATGCTTATTTGTAGTCTCTGGCTACTGAACTAAAATGCAGAAGAGTGCCATTCTGCATAAACTATATGACAGTAAGAGGAGTCTTACCCAGCAAATCACGTAAATTATTCCTTAAAAACTGGAATAGGTTTCTTCAGGTGATCTGGAATAGGTTTCTTCAGGTGATCCTCCAGGAAAGACAAAAGGACTGATTTAAGCATTTGATAATAATTCCTACTCGTACATTAATACTAAATTGTTACTGATACTTTGAACAGATGCCGACATGTTTGTTTATTTATTTGGTTTTTAGGAGCATTAGCAACTAAGGCTGTATTGCTCCGTGAATATGCGGTGGTCATTCCCTGAATCCCCGTCTAATCAAGAAGTGTGTGCTACACACTGCTGCTCCTTCCCACCTGCCTATGGAAGTGCCTTGCCGACATGTAGATTCTCTTCTGTCAGCCAAGAGTGTTATGAAAATGGACCATGCCATTTTTGTGAAGCCAGGCGATCAGAAAACAGAGTGTAGAAAAAAGAGGAAAATGAGCACACTCTTGTTGAAGTAAGAAAGTACTAAAAAGCTCTTTGTGATGCAAAATCATCTTTGGTAAAGTCTTGTAATCTTTGAATGTGATATATATAAAGCTATTATTCTGTAAAATTCTCCCCACAGTTGCACATCCTACATCCTCTGCTGCTATCTTTCTGATAATGTCACAAGGATTTTCCTCCATGTGATTCAGGACCAACTGTTCCGACCTAGCAATTCTGATGCTGATTAATCTACCACCACGTGAAATTTTTTTTTTTTTTTAAATGATCCCAAAAAAAGTCTTCTTATATGGCAGATGGCAATTCAGCAACTTTTCTGGGTACAGACAAGTTGCAATGACCACATTACACTTGGCAAGTCCATAAATGATATGCACATCAGTCATTTCTCAGTTTAAATAAGCCTTCATTCTCATTTCAAATGCATACCAACACTTAGCATGCACAAACCTTAAAGGGTTCGCTCCCTTCACTGAACTACACTTGGAACTAATTTCACATTATGATTATGAATAGCAAAATATTATTTCAAAATAAATTCAGACTACAAACATGGTAATGGCAATCAACTTTTATAACTGCCTACCCAGAGACAATTGGCATTTTTTACTATCAGAATTCACAGTATTTAGTAGTGTGTGGGGTAGCATGGGAGAGAAGATGAAAGCAGATACTTATTGACATTAGATAATTTCTGAAACACAGAATGGCTGTAACTGGGAAACAAAGCAAATTTGGGAATAATGTTCATATAAACTTTTTCATTATTCTCACTTCCTGAATCCTGAAAGGGTAGCGTACATATCATGAAACACTCTGTATATATATGTGTATATATATATATATATATATATATATATAAAGAGCTTAAATTCATCAAGCTCATACATACATAAATTAACGAAATAAACTTTCATATCATTATAGTTACTACTGCAAATTTATATAGCTGCACTTTTTAAGACTGAACTTTACTTAACAAAGTAATGCAACTGCTAATGAGTATATCAACAATAAAACAGCAGCTATATACTATGAAACATCCTATTTGTAACCTTAAATTAACACATTAAGAATTACCTAATTACAGAAAATATAAAGTGAAAAAACCTGTTCTAAAACTTGTTGAAGGTGTATATGTGCATCGAGAGGAGTCAACTTCCTCTCAAGAATCAGACGATCTATTTTATTCAGAACTAGAACTGGCTGGATATGCTCCATCCATGCTTGTTGCAGAGCTACTTTTGTCTGAAAAAAAAAAAGAAAAAAGTGAAATACTATACACATTATGTATAGACAATGTGAAAATAAAGATGTGAATAACAATTAATCTTTAATGCATTTTATTCATTAAAATTAAGATTCTTAACAAAAGTTTATAATGATTTACAAAATTAATCATTATTGTACTAAGTCACAGAAATTGTCGCAAACTGCAACAATGCTGAGGAGTTCAACTATCATCTTCAACTAAGAAAAATTTAAAAACCAAATTACCAAATAAAATAAAATTAATAAAATACAAAATAGATAAGCAGTGGCATACACCCACCTAGGCAAGCACTGGCACAGTCTTCTGCTTAAAGAGTGCAACTACTGCCAGAAACAAGCAAGGAACACATTGTGCCAAACCCAACAGGTGAATAGACTCCATTTTAGAAGAAAATGCACAAGTTTTTTTTTTTTTTTTTAAAGAAAATCCCAAACATGAAAGATATCAGAACCCACAGTGCTTAGTACTGTGCATAGGTTGAAGGTCGAGAAGATGAAAGAAGACACATATTGACATTAGACTTGAATTTCTGTGGATTGCAATTTTCAATAAATACATGTGAAGGGAAGTTGTTACAGAAAACTGAATTTCAAGGAATAAAGGAAGAAGAAAAGTTGGTTCTGTGAGTTTCAAGTTGGACAGTAAAATGTTGCTGACTAGTTGCAGCATGGGTTTGGACTGGTTAGGGGGGGAGGGGGGAGGGAGGGAGGGAGGGAGGGAGGGAGAGAGAGAGAGAGGAATTGAAGAAGCCAATTCAGATCAGTGATGGGTCAATAATTGCCCTATCTGCCTTATCTAACCTCTCGGGTATCATTAGATGCCTGAGAGAGGTTATGGGGCAGGGCCCAATGTGAGAACAATATGCCACGGTAAAGTGGATTTCAGATTTGAAATCTGCCTAGTAGAAGAAAAGTAATGCTGAGAGAAAAAGAGAGATCCCAATTTTTTTGATGCAGAGGAGGCAATATTTGTGATGTGCTTATGCCAAGAGAGATTAGAAGTCAGGGTAACCCCTATAAGAGATACGTGATCTTGTCTAAAAATCTCAGTATCACTGAAGATAAGTATAGGAGCATCTTTTTTTTTTTTTTGCATGATATAAGACTAGTCCTAAAACTTAGTTTTAGGACTAGTCTTATATCTTGCAAAAATTTAGGATTGAAACTGACTATGCTATCTTTGCTCCACTGGAGAATTACATTACCTGGAAATCAGCATTTAGGGAATTGATAGTGGGTATTAGAGAAGTCGAAGCTATTTGTGCAGGGCAATGTTTCTCAAATTGGAAGGTGGAATGCAATGTGATATCATCAGCAAAACTATGGATAGGATTTCCAGTCAGTGGAAGTAGGTTATTAATATACAAGAGGAAAAGAGTGGAAGAAAGAACTGAACCTTGGAGAACACCAGCATTAGTAGAGAACCTAGAAGAGCAGCACTTACAGCGAACAATAAGAAACGAAATTGGATACCTAATTACAGAAAATAGTCAGCAATCCATAAGATGGTAGCTTATTTAGAAGACCTTTATGCCAAACAAGATCAAAAGCCTTTGAAATGTCAAGCAACTGCACAAGTTTCACCAAACTTTTCCAATGGATTTGTCCGTAGATGGGATATAAGCCAGTATATCACCAGCAGACAGACTGTGGAACCCATATTAGCAATCAGTGATAAGATGGAAAGTATCTAGATAGTTTAGGAGTTGGCAGTTAATTGATTTCTCCATTACTTTAGAAAGATTAGAAGTAAATGCAATGGGACAATAATTGGATGGGAGGAATTTGTCACCCCCCCCTTTTTTGAAAATGGCTGAATACAAGCAAATTTGCAAACAGAAGGGGGAAAAACCCAGTGGAATAAGAAAGTGTAAAAAAGGCAACACAGAACAGGAATAAGCTTAGGAGCACAGGTTTTGAAAACAATGGAGAAATACCATTGGGACTTCATCAAGAGTGTTCAAAACTCTTCTGACATCTTTTTGACAGAAGACCACAGGAGGCATTGAGCAGAGTGTACAGGGAATGGTAGAAGGTGGTTTACCAAGACTGTCAATACAAGTCAGAAAAAATGCTTGTTATTGTTATGTTATGTTTGTTATTTGGATTTTAGGAGCATTAGCAACTAAGGCCATATTGCTCCGGGATATGCGGTGGTCATTCCCTGACCTTTCCGCATCCTCCGTATTTGGTGGTGACGGGTTCAAACCCCGGTCTAATCAAGAAGCATGTGCTACGCACTGCTGCTCCTTCCCACCTGGCTACGGAGCCGCCTCAGAAAAAATGCAAGAGATGCAAGTAGGTCAACTTTATCTATAGTTGTGGTAGCAATATAACTTTCAGGTTTTAACAGAGTTGGGAGGACAGATGGGAAAAAGTTGCAGCCAATAGCTTTGGCAAGAGACCAGAATGCCCGACTACCATTTGGACAAGAAGCAAGTTTTCTACTCTTAGCCTTTTCAGAATCTAGTTTGGACTGATTAATAACTGCTTTATGAACTGTGAGCTTTAGTGTAGGCAGAAAATGAAGTTCAGGAGAATCACAGTAACTACTTCTTCAAGGCGGCATCATTACTGTGGAAATTCCCAAAACACCGGCATTTCTACCATAGTTTGATAACAGTTAAAGAACTGCAGATGCCCCTATACAAATGATTGAGAAAGACAACAGAAAGAAAGTCCTAAAATATGTTTAACCTGATAGGCTAAAACCATATTACAAATATGCAATGTAACTAATTTACTAATCAAAATTACAATACAAGACAAAAAATTAATAATCGAATTGTAAGTATTAAAAAAAAAAAAAAAGGGAAACTCAGTCCTTTTGAGTTTTTTTTTCGTATTACTGTTTAAATTTAATTTTCAAATGGTTTCAATTAGTATGAAATTTACATTCTGCATTTACAAATCATTTAATTCTGCTCCTTTGAATAAATTAAGCTAGTGTAACTAATTATATTTTGTTTAAATGAAAAATGGTGCGTGCTTAACTGTTGCTTGAGACCAAATGATATAGTTATTTTTTTTTTTTTAATTAATTGGCACTGAATGTTCCTTGGGCAGTTTAACTTATTCTCATGTGGTGAGTGAGAACCCTAAGTCATGATTTTATGGTCTGTTACTGATATTATTTATTGTTTTTGGTTAGCAGTGAATGCTGTTTGGAGCATGAAGAATTTAAGTAGAGTGAATGAAAGTACTATCTTAATTTCAAAAAGTATTATGTATCTTATCGTCAGAATAACTCCATCCATAAAAATGGTGAAGGATGGCACAAGAAAAGCATGCCAAAACCACAAGTTTATCACTGCCTTGCTTTACAGTTGGGGTGGTACCACATCCTAGTTCATCCTGCTGATTCACTGCTCCAGAGAATCACTTCTATTCCTCTAGGGGCCAGTCCCTTTAAAAATGATGCCACTGCAACCATTTCTACACATTAACTTTTGCAAGCCAAGGTTTGTTGGTGACAGTTCATCCATGAAAATCCTGTCGATACAATGCTTTGCATACAAAATGTATGTTGACAACTGCTTTTGGGAAGCCTTGAAATTATCATGTATTAAGTCCAAACCTGTGGCATCACTCCACATCTCCATCAATTACTAGGCTCATTTCAAATAGTCTTAACATCAAACAACATTTTTACCTTTCTTCTGCATATTATTTTATACCACTGTTACTGCACTGCCTGCTACAATATTTGTATAACCAATATTTGCAAAAATTATACTTATTTGTTTATGTCCTAATACTTTTAGTACAGTGCATAGTTTGCTACAGTATATACATTTTACTAAAAGTATAGATATCTTATGGATGATCTTCATGACATTCAAACAAAGTCTAACAGGGCCTTTCAGTCCAATTCTGTTAATTCTTGTTCATCTGCCTAAAACTAAGTCAATCTGATGGTTTTTAACATGTTTGATACACATAAGTGTCAGGCGATTTTTTATCCACCTGAATTTAATAATCATTTTCATATGTTTGCCTGCAAAAAAATGGAGTTTTTCTAATAGCCACTCTCCTTTGAGACTAACCCAGACAATGTAAGTTCTAATCTCCCCCATACAGATGAGACCATTCCAAGTGTTTTGCATTCTGGGTGCAAAGACAGCATCACCAGCAGCAGAGGAAATGAAATGTAATCAGACAAATGGAAAACAGCTTTCCAACAATTCTGATGTGATTATTGGATTAATCCTTACATTATCTGGAGTATATGAAAATTAATGAGATCCATACTTGAAGAATTTCAGTTTCTATTTTGAAATAGCAAAGAGTAAGAATATTTATTTATTTTATTTTTATCAAAACTGCTGTCATTAAATGTTTTAAACTATGGCAGAAGACCAAATTTTATATATCTATCTTAAATAAATATACATTCTCTAGGGCAATGAATTGTTTAGAGTTAGTACATTTTAACAGCCAAGTCCCGAATAACAGATTCATAACAGACATGTATATCCTTTTCTACTATGGTACCAATGGAAAACAAACAAACAATGACAAATAAACTGAGGATAAAATAAAAATGAGAAAGAGTTGTGGAGAATATATTTTGTTCCTTATATAAATACAGAATAATATACCATACTTCTTTATTCCCAACATTTTCCTTTTCATGGCATATTACATCTCATCCAGCCTTCTTGCAGAACACCATCTCCCCATCTCCTCCTAAGTATTCAATGTTGCTTAAAATTCTCATTTTTGTAAAATTTAACTGCAAATGAAATAGTATCTCTTTGTGAATACAAAAACTGATTTTTTAAATTTAAAAAATTTCCCTAAAAATTTAATATTACAAAATGTGATATGAATTTTGGGTGGTATTAACTGGAGACAAACTGATGGCATGATGCAATCGTCCAGTCCTGGCAAGGCCAGATTTACTGGGGTACATTTGGCAGATTTCACTGGTCGGCATCAATTTCCTCCCTGAAATAATTTCAAAAACTTAAATATGTGCTTAAAAATTTCTCAACACTTTTAGTCTTCAAATATCGTAGGTTAATGATCAAAAAACAAAATTTATAATCAGTTTATTCTATTCCATCTTTTTTTTTTTCTAGAACATTTGGGAGATTTCTAGAGTATTCAGAAGCTTACTACAACATGTACACTCCCCACCATGAGTTATGGAAGTGAAACTTGGGCACTCACCAAAAGAATGGAAGAGAAGCTGAAAACTACACAGCGAAGAATTTAACAAATTATATTAGGAATCAGACTGTTAGATAAGAAGAGAAACACATGAATTAGACATCAAACACAAATAAAGGACATTCTTATTAAAACTAAAGAACTGAAATGGACTTGGGCAGGACGTATAGCTGAAAGATATGATGACAGATGGACTAAAAAAATAACAGAATGGTACCCAAGAGGAGATAAAAGAAAACCGGGAAGACAATAATGGAGATGGACAGATGAAATTCATGAGTTCGTGTGTAGTAAATGGATGGCCAATGCACAAAACAGAAGAAACTGGAAAGTTGCTGGAGAGGCCTTCATCCTGCAGCGGATTGAAAACAGCTGATGGTGATGACTCACAAAGGAACCAGATGCAAAAAATAATTTTTGACACCTAATGCCACACTGACCCAATTTGTATACCATTTGCTGTACAAACTGAAGCAATATGGCATTAGTGGAAAATTACAACTATGGATAAAGGGACGGTCTTTGTATACATTTTAGTATGGCAATAGCACTAGCACATAAATTTGTATAATATATTTAAAAACTATTGCATACCACACACACACACACACAGAGAGAGAGAGAGAGAGAGAGAGAGAGAGAGAGAGAGAGAGAGAGAGAGAGAGAGAGAGAGAGAGAAGATGATGACAGAATGTGCTTATGTGTGGTGGATCCTTGGAGAAAGCTCCCTGCCAGACTACATCATCCAAGAAGTTTGATGGAGGCAGCAATATGGTTTGAAGCTGTCTTTCATTATTTTGTCTAGGCCTACTGGTTCTTTTGGACAAAACCATGAATGCTGAGGTCCATCTAGACATGCTGGATAATAATAGTCAACTTATACCTATATTCAGTCAAAAAAAAAAAAAAAAAAAAAAACCCATTTCTGTCAGATTTGTAGAAGATTTATGTATCCTCAACTCTCCACATTTCATTCAAAATTTTAGCAACTTATATCCAAAAGAACTTATTCTTGAAAAAAATTAATGCATCGCATCTGATAACATTACTAATTACCTGGATTTAAAAATTGAAATCTCTACCACCTCAAATGAGATATGTATAATAAAAGAGATGCATGCAATTTCAATGTGGAATTTGGAATTCTGAATTTGGTTAAATTCAAATCAGGTACAGTCGGTCCTCGTATAACACGTGTTTGCATTACACGAATTCGATCATACACGATTTATAAATAGGGGAACGTTATCTTATATAACACGAACCGAATTCGCTTATACACGATTCGCCTTTGTGTTTACAAGAAATGGCAGTCGAACGCGGAATCACCCCAACTGAACGCAACACGCTAGGAACGAAGAAGGTTCTGAAAATGTATTTATGTGTTTTATATCAGTGAAGGGGAAACACATTTCACCATAATAACGTAAAAACCAACACAATTCCAGCTATCGATATAATCGCAAATGCAATTAGATGGAGTTTACTACCAGTTTATAACTACCAGTTTATAACAGATTCCACTAGCAGAAACGAAACTGGAAATTGTTTTTATTGTTTTATGGTAGTAACCCCCAGAAAT
The DNA here is from genome assembly GCF_048544385.1 of Mastigoproctus giganteus. Taxonomy (NCBI): domain Eukaryota; kingdom Metazoa; phylum Arthropoda; class Arachnida; order Uropygi; family Thelyphonidae; genus Mastigoproctus; species Mastigoproctus giganteus. The sequence goes on from NC_143576.1 coordinate 68,018,406, forward strand.
GTGCTTTAGTAAAATGTGAGGTGTTAATAGCGTATCTCGGCCTTTACGGTGTTGTTTATTCAGTTGCTACACGCACGCAGCTTTGTTTCTGTGTATCAAGCGTGCCACCTCGTTTGTAATTGTGCTTTATTCCCTAAAAATTAGTAAAATACTTAAAAGGTGTGAAAAGGAAGCGTCCTGGCTAAGACACTGCAGATTCAGAGAGAGAAAAAAAAGAAGCAATATCGATAAACAGAGGCGGACTGGGTCAAAAATTCTTACCCGGGAAAATTTGTAGTGGCCTCATACTACAGTTTATGGCCAAAATCACACCGGCCTTCGGCCCACCGTGGTTTCCCCCGTAAGGCTTATGGCCAGTCCGCTTCTGTCGATAGAGAAAAAATACGAAATTGTGAAACGCTTTGAGCGAAATGAAAGACCATGTGATATTGCACGTGCTACAGACCTAAATGAGGAAACGCGGAGAATTACAAAGAATGCGGAGAAAATAAAAACAACTTTCATAGCGGGAACAACTCAAAGTGTAATTAAAATCCATTAGATTAAGACACAAAGAATTGGAAGAGATGGAACGGCTGTCATCTCTTTGGATAGAAAATCAAACAAAAAGCGAGTTTGCTTACGATAGAAGCAAAAGCATTAGCAATATTTTATTACGACTTACGTATTATAATTTATACTTACGTATTATAAAATACGTAAGTATTTTATTATATTTAATATAATAAATTTTTTACGAATAAAATACGTATTTTATCCGTAAAAAATACTTTTTTAGTATTAAAAATACTAAAAATACTTTATTATAATAAAATATTATTTTTATTACGTATTTTAATCGTTATAAAATACGTAAGTATTTTATAACGATTAAAATTACCCGATTATTTATTGTGTTTGGTAATGTTTTGGTTCCAAATGTGTGTTCAATCTTGGGTGGTTGGCACCTAACCCTACTTTTCCCATAGGGCCTGTTGTTTATATTGCACGATTTTGCATTGCACGAGGGTTTCTAGGAACGCAACTATCGTGCTATACGAGGACAGACTGTACTTGAACTATGTATATATTGTATGTAGCATACATTATGCTTTCTTGGTGTATTACAGTCAGAAAAACTTGTATCCACTGGTTGCTAACCAGTGGATACGAGTTGTTCATTTCTTCATGTAGAGTTTCATTCATTTGTATATTTCCTCATAATAGCCATAATTTCACTATACATGTCTTATTATCTGTTTATATTATCCTAAGTTTTATTAACTTCTATTTTGTACATATTTGTGCATTTCCTTTTTTCATTATCTCTGATAATACACTGCTTCATTAAGTTCATGCATAATAACTCGCAACTTAAGCTTAAGTTCCTCTTATAATAACAGGTTAGTGATCCAGGCCTACTTGAGCATTATCTTCATCTTAGCTCCTGCTTTTAACTATGCTATACGCTTTGCTTTTTTTCTCTGAAATTAATAGATTTGTTATGCCTGAACTTAATACTGCACATACTGAATATTGGGCTATATTCATATATTGCTTACACTGGATCTACTCTTCTATTTCTTTTTCGCTTATAGTGAGGTCCACACTTGGTTTTTAGCTTGGATATGGAAAATCAACTAGTAGTTTTTGATTTTTAATTTTATCTCATTTTATTCTCTGTCAGATCAATGACAATCAATGTGAAATAGTTGTATATTTTATAATATGTACAAAATTTTTTTTTATAAAATTAAAACCTTACACTCGTACTTAACCTTTAGGCCTTATTAATATATTATTAGGTCATACTGCATATTGATTATCACAGAAACAGAGAATCCCTTATCATTGTTTTTTCTTTCAATCTGGGTGGCTGGACCTTGAAAAATTCACCCAGATTGTGGTATGAAATGATTGGTGTTCTGTGTACTATCTTGTGTATATGTATTCTGTATATAATCTAACATATACCTACATAAATTTAAATAGGTATGTCTATCAGTTATTTCACCAATACTAATACATGTAAAAGATATTTCTTGGCTAAATGCCTAAAGAGTATGAAGGAGTTTATGTATTGTGTAATGCGAACACACGCACGCACGCACACCATTTCTATTACCAAGGTTGTTTTAATGCATCATTTTAATCATATCTCATATTGTGAATACCTTCACAACGAGTTGCCATGGTATTGCACTACCTTGAATAAGTAACGCTTCACCTATGGAGAAGACTATTGTTACTTATTCCTGGCAGATAATCAGATGGCACCATTTCAAAGCTTATTGGCTGCTCATCGGTGGGTGGGCAGGTACCCTGTTGCTGCAATAGTGACAACTCAGTTATGAAGTATAACTCCACAATATGACAGATGCTCGATAGTGTGTGTGGTTTAATCTAAAAGATATTTCATGGTTAAATGCCCAAGAGTTGCCATGGTATTGCATTACCTTGAATAAGTAAAGTTTCACCTATGGAGAAGACTACTGTTACTTATTCCTGGTGGATAACCAGATGACACCATTTCAAAGCTAATTGGCTGCTCATCGGCGGATGGGCAGGTACCCTGTTGCTGCAATAGTGACAACTCAGTTATGAAGTATAACTCCTCAATATGAGAGATGCTCGATAGTGTGTGTGGTTTAATCTAAAAGATATTTCTTGGTTAAATGCTTAAGAGTACGAAGGAGTTTGTTTATGCATGGGTAATGCACGCACGCACGCACACGCACACAATTTCTATTACCAAGGTAGTTTTAATGCATCGTTTTAATCATATCTCATATTGTGAATACTATCACGAGTTTCCATGGTATTGCACTATCTCAAATAAGTAACGCTTCACCTATGGAAAAGACCTGTTATTATTCTTGGTGGATACCACCACCCAGACGGCACCATTCTGATACATTAGCTTCTCATCAGTGGATGGGCAGGTGGTATCCGCCAAGAATAAGTAACAATAGCCTTCTTCGTAGGTGAAATGTTACTTATTTCAGGTAGTGCAATACCATGGCAACTCATTGTGAAAGTATTCACAATATGAGATATGATTAAAACGATGCATTAAAACTACCTTGGTAGTAGAAATGATGTGTGTGCATTACCTATGCATAAACAATACATGTAGTCTAACATAACACACTACACACTGTATATGCAAGGAACAGAACACCATGGACTCTCCTTTTCCCCCTTGCCATGCCTGACTATATTGTAACTCCCAAATCTCTTACTTCCTCTACAATTTTTAATTCAATCTCTCCAAATGTAGAAGTTATTTTGAAAGCATAAAACCTTCAATTTTGCTGTATTAAGCAGAGCTGCGACCTACAAATTTCAAGAGTACAATAATTTGAAAGACTAATATGATAGGAATTTACCTGGGGACATACTCCTTCTACAACATCAACAACTACAATGGCACCATCACACAATCTAACTGCTGTTGAAACCTCAACAGAAAAATCAACATGTCCAGGAGAATCTATTAGATTTACCAGATAATCTTCTCCATCTAGAAATAAAGGATCAGATTGAAATCAAATGCACCTATAATAACCTGAGAGTGAAAATAAATTAAATTATAACAGTAATCCTATATTAACAGATTTATTAGAATTTTGCAAATGGTTTATATTAAAATTTCTACCTTGAAATTCTTCTTTGCTGAATAAATTACACAGTAAGAAAAATCTCAGTTTTGTTTATTATATTGGAGCATTATGAGTTATGCTCTAGTATAATAATCAATGAAAAGCCAAAATTTCAATTTTACAGAAAGCTCACCTTTGTTATAATTTTTTAGGAATCAAAGTCATAATTTAATGTATTTGTATATATGCTGAATAAGCTTGCTGAATGCTGAATAAGCTTGCTTTCTTGCATCATATGCCTCTACTAATGCTAATGCTAATATGTTGAGGGCCTTGTCAATCAATTTGATCCTGAAGAGAATGTGCAAGGCTCACAATACCAGCCAAAATCTTAATACCGGTATTTTGGTATTTTTAATTTATGAAACCGGGATACTGGTATTCCAAAAAAAAAAAAAAAAAACATTTTTTGCAATAAATATTGATGACAATAATGTGCAATAAAGTAAGGAAAAAACAAGTAATTATTTGAATTCACATTTTAAATCAAAACTTTTATTACAATAATAAATATTTTAGCAAAAATGATTAAACATACGGTAAAAACAAAAAAATAAGAATCCACACTACCTGTCCGAATAAAGTGAGCTCGTAAGAAACTCAAGTGTTATGGTTTAAACTGGATCTAATTTTGGTACATATTTAATTAGTGGCAGAAAACATCCTTTTGGATTCTGTGTTGGTTGGTGCTTTGTACTGAGATAGTCATAGACAAGTTGCAGTTTAACCACCCTCTTTATTTTCTCATCTTCAAAAAATCTTATTTCCTTTTTATCAAAAATAAAAAAATATTTCCTTTTTTTGACTTTTTATGGTACTATATCCATATTAACGAAAGAAAGGGACTGACAGTTAAGCTTGGTGAGGAAACCAAATCTAAGTTGTGGGGAGTTATTTATTTATTTATTAATTTTTATTTCCCTCTACCTTAGTATTGCCGTCAGTGGCCTTTGTTATGATTTTCATACAGCAGCTCCCCTCAAGCACTAAGCCCCACAAGGAATTTCCAGGAGCTGAGGGATATTCCCCCCCCAACACAAGTATATATCTTAGATATATTACATGTGAGCTGTCAGTTTCTCAAGCGCAATGACACAAATATAAAACAAAAGTCATTTATCATACAAAACTACTTACAATACATAACTGGTGTTCATTTACATCTAATCTATTAATTTTTCTCATTTAATCTGTTAATACATGCAATCGTTTCCATAAAATTTCTCTCAATTAACAATCTCAACTCTCTCTACAGCTTCAAACACTAAACTAATTCAATCTTAATCACTTTCTCATATTTCTCTTAATCATCAATATCAATTCTCTTCACAACAGCAATCCATAAGTCACTAACTTAATGCTAATAATTCCATGTAATCTTTCTTAATTTAGCAATATCAATCTTGTTTCCAACTTCAACCAATAAACCAACTCAATACTGAACATTTCCTTATTTCTCGTGTTTCTTCAACTTTACTCTAAAATAATCTCCCACTTTATCCAAGGACCATTTCCAAAACAACACAGTTCAGAGGACTTATCTTCCTTCTCTTTCATGAAGGGATTCCTTTGTGTGGGTTCCTTCCACGGAGAGTGCAATGATGTCTCTCTCTCTCTCTCTCTCTCTCTCTCTCTCTCTTCAGTTGAACTCTGCATCTCTGATGTAAAGCTCTTCCAGTACTGTCTTATTTCGGGATTTCGACAACAGTTCTCTGTTAATACTATCCGACTGGCTTGTTATTCAACTTCTGGATTAACTTCTAGCACAGGAACATGCCTGGTGGAACCCTTCACTATATAATTGGACACTCCCAGACCTAGACCCAGAACTACCACTGGAAGTCTGCAACCCCTCCGAACAACCACAAACTCCTCTTTTGGTGCAAGCACCTTATTTATTTCCTTCTCATTTATTTATTTATTGAATTGATTGCACAGTTACAATCGCCCCCTGTACTACCTTTTTATATGCAAGCTTATGTGCAAACTACAGTGGGGTTTGCACGCATTTACTATCTCTCCTATCTAATTTAAACCTAATCCAATCACAGTGTTATTCTTTAAACTCACTCCTCTTCCTTTTGTGAGAAAAACAGAATATTTTTCCCACACAATGAAATGCTTTCACCTTTTATCTCAAGATCACCTGTTCACAATACCTTTGAACTGCTCCATACCGACACCTTTTCCCAAAATGCACTAAGCGGCGCATCTTCAAGTAGCAGTGTAATAGAGGGATTAAACTATCATTCAGAATCTTTTAATTTTAACCCTTCCACACCTGCTATACCACAGAGAACTAAGATATGTTACTACTCTGTGTGCCACACCACTGTTCACCATATTCCTTAATTGCCCTACCAGGCCTACTTCCACTAATGGAAATATTTCCATAATGATGTTTTTGTTATTGCTTAAGTGCTTTACTTCCACACACATGCACTCTACTCACTTTAGAGAAATATATATTTGTAAAATTTTATGTCTTACAGTTTCATGACATTTTCAAGTTTCCGTGGCATTTGTATTGTGTATAACACAATACAAATGCCACAGAAACTTGAATAACACGTATAACAATCCCTCATTTTCAAATTCAGCAGAATTAAGGATTTGTTGTCGATATTATTACCTTTATGTGAATAAATCATAAACAATTGTTTTTTAAATTAATACCAAAAAACCAGTATTTTTGTATCAATACTGGGAAAAAAAGACTGGGATCCTGGAATCTCGGTATTGTAAGCCCTACTCGTGGGGAAGAATTTTTCTCAGGGTGGTCAGTGCTTGTTAACAGGAGAGACTGTTTTTACAGGGATGGGATACATTTGAGTAGAAGGGGTTGTTGTTATTTGGTTTTTAGGAGCAACTAAAGCCATATTGCTCCGGGAATATGCAGTGGTCATTCCCTGACCTTTCCACATCCTCCGTATTTGGTGGTGAGTGGCTCGAACCCCGGTCTAATCAAGAAGCGTGTGCTATGCACTGCTGCTCCTTCCCACCTGGCTACGGAGGCGCCAACAGAAGGGGTGCAAGAATATTTGCTGATGCTATTGAGGCAGTGATAGGTGGGTCTGAAAACTGCCTGCTTGGGGGGGGGATACACAGAATAATAGTTTAACTAGAGCCACAGGCAGAAGTGAAAGTTGATTCTTGCATCGCTACTAGTGGTACACGTAGCAGCCTGGAAAGCAAGGTAGACGATTTCAGACCCTGCTATGGGTCATCATGGAAAAAATGAACTCTGTATTAGATAGGATTAGAACTCTGTATTAGATAGAATTATTAAAAACTATTAAAATGGTAATATGCGCACGTATTACAGATTTTAGAAGAACCAAATTTTGTCGTAGTGCTCCCAATGTAACAGGCCTTACAGTCTGATTGGCACTGAATTAAATATATATTATTGTAATCCTGCATGGTGTATTTGTGTGTTGTTCTATATGAATTAACTTTGGAGCCTAATTTGTTATATGATGAAAAAAATTATGGTTATGTTTGTATTTGTAAAAATCTGTTGGAATTGTTTCGCATATTGTCTATGATAAGGGAAAACAATTTGGGCTCCTTGTTCTTTATCATGATGATTGTTGAGATGATGTGGGTTATAAATTCTGTTTTCATCGTAAAAATGTGCACATATTACCATTTTAATAGTTTTTAAATCTAACCTATCTAATATTGAGTTAACACAACATGTCCATTCCTACAATCATAACCCACTAATAGATTCAGCTATCTCAATAATTAAACTAGAGCCTAATTACAAAATTCTCCAAAATGAAGTACTAGTTACTGAATGGTTTCGGTGACATACGTCATTTAACATACTAAATACAAAACTCCCAATCAACCTTTCCCCTATTTGGAATTTAACATGCATAAAGTTTCCACATGCACTGAATTACATTTCGGGAATTGACTTTTCTTCTTATTAAACCATCCGCGTTTTCTCTTCACACAATGCTAACTGAGGACGTATATCAAAAGTTGCTTGTGCGCAACTATTAGCTTGTTTATTAATATTAATCCATTCAGAACTATTCCCATCTTAATGATTTTAATTGACAATTGTGAACTGGAATGTACATTCCCTCCTTCTCATGCATATTTTAATGGTTTTAATTAATTATTTTAAATCCTTAATGAAATTCCAAATTGTAATCGCATTTATAGCTATGATTATGTACAAATAAGGTTCTTATTCACATTAACCATGTGTCTTCTATAATCACACCCAAGTAGATCATTCAAGAGGTGAGTGCTGAAAATTACACTATCTTAATACATTAGTCATTACATCACAGCACATAAGGAAGTTCCTAAAACTTGTGATTAGGATATATTTCACTTAATGTAAGCTGGATGGCATATAATTCTGCAGAAAGTATGCTGTACTCAAGTGGCAGGACCGTTGAAACTACATGCGAAGGGAATACTGCTGCTGCACCTACATGAGAGTGCCATTTAGAGCCATCCATATAGATTATGAGTTTCCCAGCGTGTTCTGTAGTATGGTTGGCATGTAGCCGTTGGATATTAAAAGATGGAATGGTGTTTTTTGACCACTGAGTGAAGTACAGATCGTAGTCTATATCATGTCTATCCCATGGAGGTAAATGTACATTTGTACTTTCTTCAATTTTACTGAGATCAATTTTCCACTTCTGTGTTATTTCTTGAAGGCATATCCCAGCAGGCTTGGATTCATAGAGTGTTGTCCAAAGAGACTGGTTGAGGTATATCCAACAAGGATGATATGGTGAGCTTCTTATTTTGGCAGTGTATTGGCAGAGTATGCTTTGTCTTCTAAGATAAAGTGGAGGGTCTTGTGCTTCCACATACAAGCTATGAACTGGTGAGGGTCTGAAGGCACCTAGAGAAGATTGAAGGGCACTGTGCTGGATGGTGTTCAGAGATCATAAGATGCTCTTTTTGGCTGAAGCATATACTATAGCTCCATAATTTAATCGTGACCAGATTAGAGCATGATATAAATTCAGTAATGACTGCTTGTCAGCACCCCAAGATATTGAGGATATTGCATAAAGGATGTTTAATTTTTGGAGGAATGTAGTTCGCAGGTAGGTTATATGTTTGTGAAAATTTAGTTTGGTGTCTAAAATAAAACCCAATAGTCTTATCAAATCCGTCATCGGTATTTCTGTGCCTTTCAGTTTTAGTACAGGTTCTGGATGAAGCAATTGTAATTTACAGAAGTGTATTGCTGTAGTTTTCCCCGTCGGTTAATCAATAGCCATTGCATTTTGTCCGAGTTTCAATTTTAGTTACTGCTAATTGTAATTGTCTTTCAATGGTAGCCATGTTTGATGATTGACAGGAAATAGCAAGATCATCTGCATACATAAGTTTCCACCGTAACTGGGATGTCTCGAGTAATGCCACTGGTACGTAAAGCAAAAAGTGTGGCGCTTAAAATAGATCCATGAGGTATTCCTTCTTCTTGTGTGTGAATTGTGGATAGCTCATTCTGGAATCGTACTTGAAAGGTCCTGAGATGGAGAAAATTCTGAATGAAACGAGGCAGGTTACCTCTCAGTCCAAGGTTGTTTAAGTCTTGGAGGATTCCATATCTCCAGGTGGTGTCAAATGCTTTGGTAATATTGAAAGTTATCATTACTACAAATGTGTTGTTTTTTAACAAAACATTTCGAGTGTGAGCTTCTACTTTAATGTGGACATCAGTTGTAGACCTGTTACGGCAGAAACAAAATTGGTGCGGCGTTATAGTGTCTTGAGCTTCAATAATCCAGACAAGTCTCCTGTGAACCATCTTTTATATTATCTTTCCTACACAGCTGGTCAAAGATATAGGAAGATAACTGTTAGGGGAACTAGTTGCTTTCCCAGGTTTTGCTATGGGTACCACTATTGACTGATGCCATGTATCACAGTAAACATTTTCTTCAAAGATTCTGTTGTAAAATTTTAATAGCATAGATTTTAAGTTGAGGTGGCGAAGCATTATGTAGTAAATGCCATCTGGTCCAGCAGAACTATTTTGAGAATTCTGGAGAGCTTCACTGAGTTTGGTAATAGTGAACGGTAGGTTATAAGGATATGACTGGTTTGTATTGAAGTTAATTTTATACTTTTCTACAAACGTTTTTGTGCACTAAATGAGTCTTCATAAGAGTCAGAGGATTGGTAGCGAATGTTTCAGCTAATGCCACTGCAACATCAATTGGAGAAGAAATATCCATTCCTTTCCAAGACAGGATTGGGGCCGAAGTTTGTTGATACTTTCCACGGATCTTTCTCTAGATTATGCTGGGGTCAGTGTTTCTGCAGATGGAAGAAGTGAGTCAAATCCACACATTCTGTTTCGCTTTTCTTTGAACTCGGCATGCTTCAGCTTTCAGACATTTATAGTTGATCAGATTCTCCATTGTAGCATTTCGGCAAAAAAAAATGTTCCAAGCTTTATTTTAGCAAGAAAGCAATTTCTTGTCCACCAACCATTATATCTTTGTTTGGTAATGTTTGCTTTTGGTATTGCAATGGCAGCAGCTCCAAGTAGTTCTCCTACTAGTGGCATTATTAAGAGATGTAGCGAGGATCAATTGACTATCAAATTGGATTATTTTAGAAAACATTTCCCAGTTCGCTCGGTGAAAATTCCATGTAATTTGTTGGCCAGAGGCATAGTTTGTATCTGTCTGTATTTTGCAAATTATAGAATAGTGGTCACTGTTGTGAAGATCAGTTAATACTGTCCAATCAATGGTAGGATAAATAGATAAGGAACGTATGGACTGGTCAAGAGCAGAACTTGATCCTGTGGGCAGTTGAATATACATGTGTACACCAGTATTCAGCAATGTTAAGTGATGGTTGTCAAGTATGGTTTCAATATCTGCCCTCTCTGATCCATGTTCGCGGAACCCCACAAAGAATGATGAGCATTTAGATCACCAAGAAGGCATACAAGTTGGCGCAGTTGATTTAGTAAATCATCAATTTCTGCAGTGGAACATGAAACATTTGGTGGAATATAAATAAAAACAATAGTGAAAGTAATCCCAAGAACAATGTGAATGGCTACTGCTTCTAGAGTGGTGCAAAGATGGATAGATTTGGATGGTACGTTTCTACTATGATTGCAACTCCTCTTGCTGGAGATTCAAACATCTGTCCCGTCTGTATAGTGTATATCTTGGGAAGTGGGGAATATAACTTGATGATAAATATGTTTCCTGTAAACAGATGCTTGCAGGATTGTGCTGGTGCATTAAATATTTTAATTCATCTAGATTGCTTCATAGGCCTCTACAATTCTATTGAATGATTTTCTGCATTATTTGAGTTTAGGTTAGGTGGATTGGTCTGACCGCTTTGTTTTCCCCCAAACCCGTTTATATTTCTCTCGTTTTGAAAATACTGGACGAGCAATATCCATCTCATCTTCTGCACGTAGTAGGAGAACTGAATCTTCATTATCTAACTTCTCGTCAATTTCCATACTTCAATCAGTTAGTTTATTGTGGGTAGGACTTGCATTATTTTCCTTAATTAAAGTTACTGATTTGGGGGAATTGTCTTAGTTCTGCTCGGTTGGCTTTATATTAGTAGAATTTGATGTATTCTTAGTCTTTCTTGCTGTCAATATCTCATCATTTGTGAGGAAAGATCTGGCCCATTGAGAAAGAGATATTTTAGGAGGAATTGTAATATTGGTCTGTGTTGAGAACTCTTTAGTGCTTTTGACTGCATCAGAATAGGATTTGGCTGGCATCACGTTTAATATCTGTTTTCTTGCTTCTTGGTATGAGACATTTTTCTCTAGCATGTACTTCAGTATTTTCTTTCCCATTTTCCATGATTCACAAGTTCTGGAATATGCAGGGTGAACACCCAGCAGTTGGGACACTTTGGTGCTGCTGCTGTACATTCAGTTTGTGAGTGGCCTGGTGAGCCACAAATGGGGCAAATAGCCTTACCTTGACATGCTGTTTGAGAATGACCATACTTCTGGCATTTAAAGCATCTGAGTGGATTTGGAATATATAGGCAGATCTTACAGGAAAGGCAGTCAGCTTTAACTGATGCAGGAAGATTGAGTGTTGAAAGTAAATTTAACATTTCTGGTAGGTGTAAGGATGCCATCCTGTTTGGTCATTATTCTTTTGGCACTGATGATGCGTTGTGCCTTAAGTTCTTCAGCAATTTCTTCATAATAACATTAAGGAGATCCCATTCTGAAATGACCCCTTTTGAGGTGTAACCCCCACACAGAACATTAAACATGTTCTGTATGGGATTACAGAAATGGGAAGACCTCTAAAGGTCGTTTGCTTCAGGAGCTGTTTAGAATGACTGGGATTGAAAGTTTCTATTAGAAGATCTCCTGACGAAGTCATTTGACAATTTTGGGACTACCTGCTACAGCTTCTATGCTTTTTTGTACAAGAAATGGAGATAAGCTACTACGAGGTTTCATTGATAAAGAGTGTAAAATTAAAAAAGCAGGCATGTCATGTGAAGAATCATCTTTTTTGATTCTTTTTCTTGAGATTACTCGAGTTCATGCAAACACGTAGGCTCCACAGTTGGTGATATTAATGGATCCATAATTGCTCCTATTCACCCTAAGTATTGAATTTATACTCAGGTTACTAGCTCCACCACATGGAGGCAGGAGCGGTGCCACCAGTGACCAAGAGATTAGTGTGTTAGAGAAGTTGGTTATACCTATATACAAAAGAAAGGTGTCTTACTTTCTTGGTACGAAGCTTACTTCTTTATTTAGAAAGAGCCAAAATTAAATAACTTTATGAAGGAAGGGTTTTATTCAAGCTGCAAACAGACTGGCATGGATTTTAAAATGTTGCAATAGGAATATTGTTTGTGAGGGAGTGTGTGTGTATTGTTTGTTGCAAATAGATCATTTTATACAGCAAATATTGTAATAAAAATTTAAATTAACTGTTTTTAAGACAAATACAAATTATATTTATTAAATCTAAAATTACTGTTGTGGTATTAGCCTAAATTCAAGATTAGCTGCATATAAAAAGATATATTTTTCCTAGTAATAATTAGATACAAACCTTTCCATTTTGTACCTACTTATCAAAAAAGCAACATTTAAGTGCTGCTACCTACAAAATATGTCTCAAAAGTTTCACAGGACTGATTTTTTTTTTCTTTTAACAAGGCATATGCTTTATGCATATGTGAAGAAGATTTAGTTCCCTACTTCCATACAATTTCTTGCACTTTCATTCCTGTCATGGCATGCAAAGCATGCTTTCCTGTTGACATCTTTGAGCTAGCTGTTTCAGTCAGTATTATTGTGTTATGCAGAGGTGGAAGAGCAAAGAGTGAACATTAAACTTTGTTCAAAACTGGACAGAAGTACCAAAGACATATAACCTGTTACAAGGGGCTTACAGAAATAAAGATTTATTCCATTAGTGTGTTTCTAAATGGTACGATTGCCTTTGGAAAGGGGAAATTATTGAAGATAATCCCAGATTGGGCCACTCTTCCACAGCACATTCAGATGAAAACATCAACAGGGTCTGGGAAATTTTCACAACAAGCACCGAGTAACAGTTCAGTTGCTAGAAGATGAGTTTCATCAACAGCAAAAACAGTGTCAATGAATTTTGACTAAGGATCTGGGAAAACTTCTCAACCAGCCCTTGACCAAAAGACAAGTCTCTGTCTTACCATATACACCGAATTTGTCACCAAGAGACTTCTTTCTGTTCCATGGCTCAAAAGAATCATAAAATGCCATCACTATGAGGACAGTCTATATATACAAGTAGTTATGACAATGTGCACAAACAATATTCCAAAATGACTTCAAAGCTGCTTTGACAACCTCCAGAAGCAATGGTAACTCTAAACAGAACTGATGTGAAGGAGAAAGGTGGCATTAGTTTGTATCTCTCATGTTTTTTATAAGATCAGTCTTGAAACTTTTGGGCCAAAGGTTATTTAAGAAAAGTATACTTACTTAGTTTATACTGAATAGATACAGTGCTGGATTTCATTGTTATTCCCCTTTCTTGTTCATCTTTTCTGCTGTCCATATATCTTAGCTATGGGTAAGAAAAGATTTAACATTTTCTTTATTGTATGCTCACATAAATAAGATTAATTTCTAACATAATTTACGATAACACTTCTTAATTTAAAAAAAAAAATTTAAATAAAATATTCAAATATAAAGCACCCAAATAACTACTATTTATCATGGAAGGTGAGCCAAAATTTCATAGCAAGCATACATAATATACAAAGAATGGAATGTGGAAATAAAGATTAGTATTAAAAATTTAAATAAAAAAAAATTCTAAAAAAAAAACACAAAACATAGGGGTGTGGGAGATCTCTTCACCTCTTTCAATATACTGAAAGAGGGTGGGTTTCTCAAAATGGAAAGTGGAATGCAATGCACTATCATCGGCAAAACTATGGATAGGATTTCCAGTCCATGGAAGAAGGTCATTAATATACAAGAGGAAAAGAGTGGGGGAAAGTACTTAACCTTGGGGAACACCAGCATTAGTGGAAAATTTAGAAAACAGAGAGCCATCTACCATCACCCTCAGTGAGCAATCAGAGAGAAAAGTGGATAACCAATTACAAAAAACCGGTTGACAAACCATAAGATGGAAGCTTGTTTAGAAGACCTTTATGCTAAACACGATCGAAAGCCTTTGAGATGTCAAGAGCAACTGATTGTGTTTCATTGAACATGTCCATAAATCGGTAACATAAGCCAAAATATCACCAGTGGATTTGTTATTTGTTTGATACTCTATAATGGTGAGCACTGCAAAGACATTCTTATCTGTGATGATTTGAAAACCATTACAACAGGAGCTGATATTTTTGAAAAAACTGACAGCTTTTTTTGTGCTCATGAACAACTGGAAGAAGTGTATTGGCAGTGCCAAAAGCTATGCAGGGTCCATTTCAGGTGTTATGAGAATCAAGGTAACAGCATGCCCTTCCTGTTTAAGTAGTCTGTGTACTCCACAGAGAAAATTTGGCCGTGAAAAACATTCCTGCAAAACTGAAAGATATTTTTAAGACATTAACAGAAATTTTCAATTATGTGAAATCTAGTGGCTTAAACACAAGGCTTCTGGACGATTTGCGATAAAATGGGTAGTGACTATGATTGCTTTTTTTTTTCTCACACTGAAGCATGTTGGCTGAGTCAAGGTAAGGTGCTAAAGAGATTCTCTGAATTACACTCTGAAACTGTTTTTTTTTCTCTCTTTTTTTTTTCCCCCCAGAGAAAGAGAGTTGAAGAACGACAATATGATCCTTCAATACTTATTTTGGCATGAATATCATAGGAGGTTAGAGGGAGACAGCCATTCTGTGTGTTATCAGACACTCAGTCTAAAACACTGATGGACTCAATATCTTTCTATTTTAAAAGATTCAGGAGAAGTCCAGTCGGCCTGCCTCCCTAAAATCCACTTGTGCACACCTTGATGGTAAACCCTGTCACTTCGCTTTGATGGCAACGAACGTGTAGAGTGCTTCTCTTCAAGGTGCTTGGTCAGCGTGAAGAAGAAAAGACCAAACCCTCCAGCACATGACAATACGACAAAACAAATGGCCTTCAGTCCCCAGCAGCTTTCACTCCACCTCTTATGGCAGTGAGAGGATCAGAGTGGAAGCAGAGGGCGCTAAGGATCTCTGGGTGTGACCAAGCTGCCATGCACGGAAACAGAACTTGGCCTGTTACAATGTAAAATCACTCATCGGTGAAGATAAGATATTAGAACTGGAAAATGTTAATTAGAATATCATCAATTTGGTTGAAACAACAAGAAGAAATGAATCAGTTATAAGTTTATCAAGTGGAAATCTGCTGTACACCAATGGAAACAGTGAAAAGAGTGAAGTTAGCTTTCTGGTCCATAAAGATATGATAAACATTTTGGAATTCAAAAGTATATCACCAAGGGTGTCAAAACTACTTCTCACGATTTCTAAGAGGTACAAACTAGACGTTGTAATAATTTATGCACCAACATTGAGCCATGGTGATGAAGAGGTTGAACAAAGGTACACTGAAATTGAGAGACTTCTAGATGAATAGAAAACTGACTATACCATTATTATGGGGGACTTCAATGTTAATGTGGGAAAGAGACAAAGCAGCGCAGAAAGGGAACCTGTAGGACATTTTGGAATTGATGAAAGAAATGAAAGAGGTGAAAGACTTTTGGAATTTGTAGAATCTCGAGGAATGTCAGTAATGAACACCTTTTTCAAGAAAAGGGTGAACAGAAAGTGGACATGGAAGAGCCCAAATGGATTAACAACTAATGAAATTGACTTCATTCTCACTAAGAGAAGATATATTGTGAATGATGTTGCTGTCCTCAACAAGGTAAATGTTGGAAGTGATCACAGAATGGTAAGATGCACATGATATAGATGTAAGAAAAGAAAGGGAAAAAACTGACTCAAGTAAATAATACGAAGGTCTTGGAGATAACAGAAGAGATGAAAAAGCAGTTATGTACTGTAACTTAAGAACAAGTTTGAGCTTTGCAGACCTTTCAGGACCAAGATATCGACAAGGAATACAACTTTCTAAAAGTGATAAAGCCTAAGAAACCTATAGGTAAAAAGAAATCCACAGAAGAAAAAATCAGTCAAGAAACATGTGTCGCTACGTGACGGGAAACGACAAATGAAGAGCAAGATAAACTCTGACAAGGACAAAATAGAGTATGCTGTGTTATGCAAAGCCATTAGAAAGAGACTCAGAGAGGACATCATTTAACACAAGAAAGGTAGAACAGGAATTAAGAGAAAACAAAGGACTTAAATCAGCAGTCATGAACAGTAATACAGAAAGTCAAACAATACTGAAACTGAAGAATAGTGATCGCATACTTATAAACAGCAGAGAAGACATAATTCAAATAGCAGAAGGCTACTATAAAGAATTATATAAGGAGTGAGGAAATGATGCCAGCAGTGGGGAAGATGGATCACTAATTAGCAACACATACGACATACCCAATATCCTTCCTGATGAAGTAGAACATGCGCTGCAGAAAATTAAGAATCAGAAAGCCCTGGGTGAAGATGAAGTTGTGAAAATTGGGAGGAAGAGACATGACACAGAAACTGTCACCTAAGGAGTTTGTTGTTTGTTTGTTATTTGGATTTCAGGAGCATTAGCAAAGGCCATATTGCTCCGGGATATGCGGTGGTCATTCCCTGACCTTTCCACGTCCTCAGTATTTGGTGTTGACGGGCTTGAACCCCGGTCTAATCAAGAAGCGTGTGCTACGCACTGCTGCTCCTTCCCACCTGGCTACAGAGGCACCACCTAAGGAGTGGAATATAATGCAATCATAATTTTGCTGCATTAGAAAGGAGATAAATCAGAAATTGGAAATTAGACCAATTAGCTTGTTGTCCTACATTTACAAGTTGGTCACAAGGGTCATTACTAACAGATTAGAAAGAATACTTGATGAGGATCAACAAAAAGAGCAAGCTGGCTTTAGCACAGGATTCTCAACTTTGGATCACCTTCATGTAATATCACAGCTAATGGAGAAAGCAAATGAATATAAAACGCCATTATGCCTGGCATTTGTGGATTATGAAAAGGCATTTGACTCCATACAGCACAAAGCAATATTTCGGGCACTGGAAAGACAAGACATAGATACCCCATACATTATGATATTGAAGAAAATATATGAGAACACTACCTCCTTTATTAGACTAGACAAAGACAGTAACAAATTTAAAATTGAGAAAGGAGTTCGACAAGGAGACAATATCTCTGAAGTTGTTTACTGCTGCCCTTGAAGCTTTCAGAAGATTGGACTGGTTGCAGAAAGGAGTTAATGTGAACGGAGAGTATCTAAACCATTTATGATTTGCAAATGACATTGTCATCATAAGCCATGATCCCAAAGAATTAGAGGAAAATATTAATTAGATATGCAGAGTTAGTAAGGATTTTGGACTAAAGATGAATATGGCTAAAACAAAAGTAATGATGAACAAGTATGCTACAGAAAGGGATATATAATCATTGAGCGAGCAAGTAATTGAAAAGGTTGATTCGTATACTTATCTGGGACAAGTCATTAGCCGTAACAATGATAAATGGCTGGAAGTTAAGAGAAGAATAAATTTTGGATGGATATAATTCAGAAAATATAGTGACATATAGGAGCAATATCCCAACTGGTCTGAAACATAAAGTAATGAACCGATGTATACTCCCCGCCATGACTCATGGAAGTGAAACTTGGGCACTCACCAAAAGAATGGAAGTGAAACTGAAAACTAACAGCAAAGAATGGAACAAATTATACTAGGAATGAGACTTAGATAGCCGACCGGGCTAGCCGGGTAGGTAAAGTGCCCACCTAGCAACCCAAAGGTCGCGGGTTCGAATCCCGCCTCGGGCTTGGATCAAAGTACTGCAAAAACCTTGGTAGGTGCATTATGGCCACAGAAGCCGATGCGTCAATAACTACTAAAAAAAAAAAAAAAAAAAAAGAGACTTAGATAAGAGAAACACATGGATTAGGCAGCAAATTCAAAGAACTTTCTTATCAAAACTAAAGAATTGAAATGGACTTGGGCAGGACACATAACTCGAAGATATGATGACAGATGGAACAAGAAAATAATGGAATGGTACTCAAGAGAAGCTAAAAGAAAACCTGGAAGACAACAACGGAGATGGGCAGATGAAATTCATGAGTTTTTGGGTAGTAAATGGATGGCCACTGCACAAAACAAAAGGATCTGGAAAGTTGCTGGAGAAGCCTTCATCCAGAGTTAATTGAAAATGGCTGATGATGATGATAAGGCATAACTAGTGCAGTGGAATAGGATTCAGTTGTGATAAATAATTAGCTCGAAGGTTCTAATCACTTTTTAGACATTTTTTTGCTTTTAGCTAAGAAATTTTACTTTTTAGTAAGGATTTAACTATTTAAAAGTGCAATTTTAACAGTATAGTGTAACATATAATACTGAACTTGATAGCTTAATGTATAAAATAAAACTTGATAGCGTAAGACTTACCAACAGCCTATGATAAATGCAAATTAGTCTGTAATCAAGTCACAAAGAAAGTTAGGCAAGATAAAGCAGATTATGAGAAGTCTCTGGGAAAGAAAACCAGCAAAGACTTCAATGCTTATAATGTCAATGGGTCAATTGTTGATGACCACAGGTTGCTGACAAATTGAATAAGTATTTTTTATCTACATTCACACAAGAGGAATTCTTTAGGGGAGGGGATGCCAGAAGTTTATCAAACTCCAATGGGGAGCTAAATGACGTTGTGATAAATGAAAGGAAAGTGGAAGAATTTTTTAAGCTGAACATAAAAAAAAAAAGGCACCTAGGGTGGAGAGAATCTATCCAATCATATTAAGAGAGGCAGCAAAGGAGGTAAGCAAACCTTTAGAACTAATCATGAGGCATCCTTGGATTGAGGGGAGGTCCCAATGGACTGGAGATGTGCAAATTTATCCCCAATTCATAAAGAGGGATCAAAAGGTGACAACTAATTACAGACATTTCAGATTAACATCGATTCCAGGGAAAATAATGGAGTCACTGGTTAAAGAAGTAATGCTGAACCATCTGAACAGGAATGCAATTATAATGCAGTCACAGTATGGATTCATTAAGGGAAGTCTTGTAAATCACAAACATGATGCTATAGAATAATGATGCTATAGGGAAAGTCTTGTCTAATGAATCTGACAGGTTGCTATGATGCAGTGATCAAGGAACTAGATGCCAAAAATAATTTTTATATCATATACTTGGATTTCAGGAAGGCTTTTGATATTGCACATAAAAGATTGCTGGAGCAATGGGCATTAAGGGCAAGTTACTGCTATGGATTTAGGGATGGCTAAGTGGAAGAAGACAGAGTGATTATCAATGGGCAATGCATTTAGTGGACTAATGTTATTAGTGGAGTCCTCAAGGGTTCAGTGCTGGCCCATTGTTGTTTTCAGTATTTATTAATGGTATTGATGAAGGTATATCAGGCTTAATGTCAAAGTTTGAAGATGATATAAAGGCTGGCAGAGTGGTTAACAACTATAATTGTTGTACACGTTGGCACTAATGACTTTAAGAGTAAGAGATCTACAAATTTACTTAACAAGCACAGGTCAATGCTGGAAAAAGGTTGTGAGTTAGGCTTAAATTTGAAAGTGCCTGCAATTCTGCCACGATAGATAGACACGATAGGAGGGAGTATATGATGAGAGCCTTTTCAATAAATTCAGCCCAGGACCAGGGTATATCTGCCAGTGGCGAAAGTTGATGTAGAGCAGATATCACCTTTTAAGGGCATAAAAGGTGATAATGTTGTACACATTGGCACTAATGACCTTAAGAGTAGGATATCACCAGATTTACTTAAAAAGTACAGGTCAATGCTGAAAAAAAGTTGCTAGTTAGGGTTAAATCTGAAAGGTCTGCAAATCTTCCCACACACTATAGGAGGGAGTATATGATGGGAGCCTTGTCAATCAATTTGGCCCTGGAGAGATTGTGTAAGGCATATGGGGTAGAATTTTTTTCGGCATGGTCTGTGCTTGCTAATACGAGAGACTGCTTCTATAGGGATGGGATACACTTAAATATAAAGGGTGCAAGAATATTTGTTGATGCCATCGAGGCAGTATTAGGTGGATCGGAAAACTGCTAGCTTGGCAGGATTCACAGACTAAAAGATTAATGGTAGCCGCAGGCAGAGGAGAAAGTGATTCTTGCACTGCTTCTATTGTAACGAGCAGCAGCCTAGAGAGCATGTTGCTGGGGACTTCAAGAGCTGCTGTGAGTCATCATGGAACAAGTAAATACATCGGCTGTGTTAGGGTAATTAAGAGTAAGAATAAGCGCATGTATACTTGCATGTACACTAATGCTAGAAGTAGAGTAAATAAACGATGAATTTGAAGTGCTGATCAAGACACCAAAGGCAGATATTCTTGGGATATCAGAGACATGGGGTCACACAGATATAAGTAGTGAAGAATTGGAATTTGGGGAGTACAATGTATATAGAAAGGACAGACAGGGTAGGAAGGGTTATGCTGTTAGTTAAGAAACACAAAATCTAAGGAAGTGCATCTAGTTGACACAGTTGAGTCTGTTTGGAATGACATAAACACTGGGAAAGGGAAAATAAGAGTAGGAGTATGTTACAGGCCTTATGACTCTGATGAGTACAATGAACAGTTGTGCAGAGAAATAGAATGGACCAGTAAATCAGAATGTCTTGTAATGGGGGATTTTAACTTTCCAGATATTTACTGAAACTTTTGGGTCGGTCACTCACACGCTAGCAAGACTTTTCTGGATATATTGGAGGATTGTTTTCTATAGCAACATGTTTGAGGGGCAACCAGAGGGAGAAATACCCTTGATAAGATTATTAGCAGTGATTATGCATGCAGTAAGAATTTGCAGATAAAGGAACCACTAGATGACAGTGATCACAGTGTACTGATGTGGGATTTACTTAAAGATGTAACTACCATCAAAGGTAAAAGGAAGGGTTTTTGTAAAGGTGAATACAGTGGTCTCAGACAATATTTTAAATTCTATACAGTGGGATAAACTGATGATGTTACCAATGGTGAATTCTAAATGGGAAGCCTTCAGGGACTTAATCTTGGAGGCTACTAGGCTTTTCATACCAACTAAGAAATACCGTTCACGGTTCATGTCTAATGAATGTCAGATGAATTAATGAGTCTTGTGGCGGAGAAGAAAAATGCATGGAAGGCATATAAATTATCAGGTGACACAGAAGCCTATGGCAGATATAAGCTTGTCTGTAATCAAGTCACAAAGGAGGTTAAGTAGGTGAAGGCAGATTACGGGAAATCTTTGTCAAATGACGCAAAGAAAACAGCAGAGTAAACTCTAGTAAACTTTATGTAAACACTAGAAGAAAGTGGATGAATGAGATTGGTCCCTTAACATAGATGGTTCGACTATTGATGATCCTGCACAAGTAGCTGATAAACTGAATGGGTGTTTTGCATCTACATTAACACATGAAGAGTTATTCAAGGAGGGGAATGATAGAAGTATATTAAACTCTAACAGGGAGCTAAGTGATTTTGTGGTAACTGTGAGCAAAGTGGAGGAGAAATTGTTTACGTTAAACATAAAAAAGGCACCTGGGGCAGATGGAATCTATCCAGTTATAATTAAGGAGGAGCAAGGGAAGTAAGCAAACCCTTAGCCATAATTATGAGAGCATCCTTAGAGTCAGGGGAGGCACCCATGGACTGGAGATGTGCAAATCTATCCCCAATTCACAAAGGGGGTTCAAAGGGTGACACAAACAATTATAGACCTGTAATTTTAACTTCTGTTCAGGAGAAAATAATGGAGTCACTGGTTAAAGAGGTGATACAGGAGCACCTAGACAAGACAGCAGTAATAGCTCAAACACAGCATGGGTTTGTTAAGGGGAAGTCTTGTCTGACCAATTTGATTGGATACTACGATGTGGTCACAAAGGAACTGGATGAAAAATAATTTTGATATTATATACTTGGATTTTAGGAAAGCTTTTAATACTATTGCACATGGAAGACTGCTGTACAAATTGGAGCGGTATGGCATTAAGGGCAAATTACTGCAATGGATAAAGGGATGGTTGAGTGGGAGATGGCAGAGAGTGGTAATAAATGGACACTGTTCTATGAGGACTAATGTTATTAGCGGAGACTCAAGGGTTCGGTGCTGAGTCCATTGTTGTTTCGTGTATTTATCAATGATATCAATGAAGGTATATCAGACTTAATGTCCAAGTTTGCAGATGGTACAAAGGTTGGCAGGGTTGTTAATGACAGTAAGACAGTATGCTACTGCAACAGGATCTAGAAGAGTTAGACAGATGGGCTGAGAAGTGGCAAATGAAGTTTAACATTGACAAATGCAAAGTACTCCATATGGGTAGCAGTAACCCAAGAGAAATGTACCAACTGTGTAGTACTACACTCTGGGAGGTGAATGAGAAAGACCTGGGGGTAACTGTGCAGTTAGATAAGAAGGTCTCTGAGCAGTGCAGATGGGCTGCCAGAGCAGGTCATGGAGTTTTGTCAATGATATATAGGAATTGTGTTATTAGAGACAAGGAGGTGATTATCCCGCTGTACAAGGCAATGGTCAGGCCACACCTTAAGTACTGTCTACAGTTCTGGAGACCTAATTTTAGGAAGGATGTAGAGCTGCTAGAACAAGTACGAAGAAGGGCAACAAGATTGGTGAGAGGAACAAAGGGGGTGAGCTTACGAAGAAAGGCTTAATTTCTGAAAGTCGCAGCATCTGGGGACTAGGCATCTGCGAGGTGATCTGATCGAGGTGTATAAGGCCTTGAATGGTTTGAGAAGGCTCAATGCTGACAGCATACTTCCACTTGCTCAGATTAAGAACCTGAGAGGGCATAGATTCAAATTGAGGAAAGACAGTTGTAGAATAGATGTGCAGAAGTTTACCTTTAGCCAGTGGGTAGTTGATTGCCGAACAGACTTCCATCTGTTGTGGAAGTTGATAGCTTAAATAAATTTAAGGCTGAACTTGACAAACATTTGGAGTGACCAGATGGGTGAAATAGGAAGGTTTTTTTTTTTTTTTTTTTTTGGCTGATGTTGTATAAGCTTGCTTTCTTGCATCATATGCCTCAACTAATCCGAATGCTAATAATCAGGGTGAGCTACTGCAACAAAATCTAGGAAAAATGGTTGAATGGGATGAGAAATAGCAGTTGAAGTTTAACATCAACAAGTGTAAGGTACTTCATATCGGAGTAATCCCAGAGTAACTGTGTAGTAAAAACTGGGGTAATTGTAATTGAATGAAATTCACTGTGCAGTGCAGACATGTTGCCAGAACAGCTCAGGGTTTTATGAATGATATATAGAGAAACTTTGCCATCTGGGATAAGGATGTGATTATCTCATTTTACAAAGCCATGGCTACATCTTGAATACTGAATACAGGTCTGTAGGCCTCACTGTAGGAAGGATATAGATCTTCTGGAACATGTGCATAGAAGGGCAACAAGATGGGTGAAGGGAATAAAAGGGTGCTCTTACCTAAAAAAGGGTTCAGTTCTGCAAATTGCAGCTTCAGGAGACTAATCACCTGTGGTATAATCTGATTAAGGTGTTTAAGGCCTTGAATAGATTGAGTAAGCTGAATGTGAATGGTATTCTTCCTCTTGCTGAGACTACACCCATGAAGGAGCAGAAATTTAAGTTGAGGATGGATAGTTGCAGAATTGATGTGTGGAAGTTTGCTTTCAGCCAGCAGGTGGTTGATTGTTGGACCAGGCTTCCATCTGTTGTTGTGGAAGTGGATGGTTTGAATAAATTGAAAGAACAAGACAAGTTCTTGGAAGGTATGAATGGGAGAAGTGAGTAGTGCTTTTTTTTTTTTGGCTGATGCTACATATGCTTGCTTTCTTGCATCACTTGCCTCTACTACTACTATTACTAGATGTCTTGTTGAGTTGAATAAATTTCTCCGCAGAGTAAGACTTACAGAAAGCAATAATTGACCACCTCACAGATATCAATTTCTTTCTCTCTTCAAAAGAGATTGACACCTCACACAGCTATCAATCTCTTTTGAAGAATATTTTATTGTCAATATAGACATTATAAATTTTAAATTACAGGCAGACAGCTAACCCTTCCTTGAAAAACAACTTCTCTATCCTAACCCCAAAAGAAGAACTGACTGACATCTCTTGTGACAGGTCTGTAAGAAAAGTTTTTTTGTGTTCGACTGTCTTTGTTCTGGGCACGTTTGTAAACTTTTACCATTTGTGCCAACTTATTTATGTGAACATGGGTTTACCAATTACTGTGACACAAAATCAAAATAGAGAAACAAAACTGATGCATCAACAGACATTTGCTAAAAATCTGTTGCAGCAGGTCTCTTATTAGATTCGCTGAGTAAGTCTATTTTTTATTTTTTTAATTTGGAGTCTTAATAATACCTTTTTTTTTTTTTAGTTTAAAATTTTAAGGGTAGTGATTACTTCTTGGTTCCACTATAATACAGTACACATGTGCAAAATCCGAACAACACCCCTTATAGGCATTATTATAGGCATAGTGCTCTATGCCTATAATAATCTTAGAGGGTACGCGAGGAGAAGGCTATTGTTACTTATTCTCAGTGGGTGCCACCACCCAAATGGCACCGTTTAGGAGCTGATTGGCTCCTCTTCAGTGGGTGGCAGGCACCTTAGTGTTGCAATGATGGCAAGGCAGTTGCGAAGTATAACTCTACAATATGAGAGATGCCTGATGGTGTCTAGTAATTTGAATTACGTTGCATTTTAGGGCAAAATGCTTCAAGTTGCATAGTGAGTTAATATGTGATAACGATGCCAATCTTATAACTATTTAGTAGCTAGCTGCAAACAGATCTGATGCATTTGCACTAACTTGCAAGCATGTTAACTCACTGCACAACTTGAGGCTTTTGTCCTAAAATGTGACATAATTCAAATTACTACACACCATCAGGCATCTCTCATATTGCAGAGTTATACTTTGCAGCTATCTTGCCATCATTGCAACACTAAGGTGCCTGTCCACCGGCCGAAGAAGAGCCAATCCACTCCTAATGGTGCCGCCTGGGTGGTGGCATCCACTGAGAATAAGTAACAACAGTCTTCTCCTATGGTGAAGAGTTACTTATTCGAGGTAGTGCAATATCATGGAAACTCATTGTGAAGGTATTCACAATATGAGATATACATAATTATGACAATCTTATAACTATTTAGTAGTTAGCTACAAGCAGATCTGATGCATTTGCACTAAATAAAGATTGTCTAAAGAATTACAACTGTTAAGATTAGTACTTGTAATGAATTCAAAAAACATGAAGTTTGTCAGTAGCCAAAGGAAAAAAAGTGATGAAGCATCAATAATTTTTTCATATGGCTTTTATTGTGTTTCTGTAAATTCTTTAGTCAATTTATCTGTTTTTGGGATGTAATAGAAGTGTTTCCAAGAGAAAGAAAATGATGCAACCATCACTCAAGACTAAGTAACTCAGCAACAGTAATGGAAATACCTAAAAAAATTCCCCCAATCGAGTTCTCTCAATCAAAACAAAGCCTTTTGTATCTTGTGGAATAACAAAGAACAACTGTAGTCACTGTGCTAGCTATGAGGACAAAAGCTGTGGCTCAAAATTAATATTTCCATTAAGCTTTCCTGCTAAATAATTTGACCTGATAAGTTCAATAAAACACGGCAATTTTCTAAAAGTATTAAAGGAATAAAAGTAATATATGACAAAATTATTGAACAAGTCAATGACTAAGCTAATGGCTTTGTTAACATTAGGCTGCTAATAGCAAGTGACTACCAATGCCTAAATTTTTGAAATGCATAATACTAATGATGATAATGGATTATCACAATAACAAAAAACAAAGCATATTAAGAAAATATGGAAAAAAAGAAAAAAAAAAGAAAAGAAAAAAAGGAAAACTCAACCAGTCGCTTTAACTAAGCATTCACATTTCACTTAATTTAAAAAAAAAAGAAAAAGTTTCTATATTCTAATATGTAGAAGCTGCAATTATCTTAAGAAATGTAGTAGCTTAATGAATGACAATCCATGTAAATGACTCCTTTATATTAATAAAAGTATTCTTCAAAACATATTTTATTTCCCACTCAAACTGAAACTAAGTAAAGTTGTTAGCAAATCCTGAAAACACTTGTTAGCATACCTAATGATACAGTAGCAGGGTTTTCTTAATCTGGCAGTAGTTGGGACCTGAGAGGTTCAGCTCAAAACAACAATCCCACGTTACCCTTTCATTAAAATTAAAAATCTGAAACTTTCTAGATTCCTAAATATAATCAAACTTTTACTGCAATAGTTCGTGAATTTTTTTTCTTTTTTTACAGTTTTCACAGAACAGTTAAATGCAGGCACCTGATACTGATACTGCATAGCCATCTTTGCAATTATTTGTGTTAAAATTAACTGATATATGAGGGGGGGTATCAACAAGTTCGTACCCTTACCCAGAAAGGTGAAACTTCACAGGAAGTTTAATCCTTTTCTGTGTACTCTCCATGTATAGTAACACATTTCTCCCATCTATGGATCAGTTGTTTAGTGCCTTGATCATAGAAGTCTGCACATTTTGCCTGAAGTCATGATTCCACTTCACTGATGACTTCACAAAAATGAAGAATTCAACTTCACAAAAATGAAGAGATCCACACAATGGTCTCTTCATTTTTTGAAACAAGAAGAAGTCTGATGAAGTCAGGGGAGGTACCCACAGACTGGAGATGTGCAAATGTGACCCCAATTCACAAAGAAGGATCAAAGGCTGACACAAGTAATTATAGACCTGTGAGTTTGATTTCTGTTCCAGGAAAATTAATGGAGGCACTAGTTAAAGAAGCACTGCAGGATCATTTAGACAAGACTTCAGTTAAAGCTCGAACACAGCATGGTTTTGTTAAGGGAAAGTCTTGCCTGACCAATTTGATTGGATACTATGATGCAGTCACAAAGGAACTGGATGCAGGGAATAACTTTGATATTATATACTTGGATCTTAGAAAGGCTTTTGATACTGTTGCACATGGAAGACTGCTGCACAAATTGGAGCAGTGTGACATTGGAGTCAAATTGCTGCTGTGGATAAAGGGGTGGCTGAGGGGGAGAAGACAGAGAGTGGTAATCAACAATGGACACTGCTCCTCGTGGACTAATGTTATTAGTGGAGTCCCACAGGGCTCAGTGTTGGGTCCATTATTGTTTTCAGTATTTATAAATGATATTGATGATGGTATATCAAGCTTAATGTCCAAGTTTGCAGACGATACAAAGGTTGGCAGGGTTGTTAAGGACACTACTGGTGCTATGCTGCTGCAACAGGATCTGGAAAAGTTGAGCAGATGGGCTGAGAGGTGGCAAATGAAGTTTAACATTGACAAATGTAAAGTACTACACATGGGAAACAGCAACCCCAGAGCAACATATCAACTCTGTGGTACTACACTGACAGTGGTAGAGAATGAAAGGGACCTGGGGGTGGTTGTGCAGGCAGATATGAAG
Source organism: Mastigoproctus giganteus (assembly GCF_048544385.1). Lineage (NCBI taxonomy): Eukaryota > Metazoa > Arthropoda > Arachnida > Uropygi > Thelyphonidae > Mastigoproctus > Mastigoproctus giganteus. The sequence goes on from NC_143576.1 coordinate 68,046,200, forward strand.
TTCTCTGAGCAGTGCAGACGGGCTGCAAGAGTAGCTCATGGTGTATTGTCAATGATATATAAGAATTTTTCTAGCAGGGATAAGGAGGTGATTATCCTCTTGTATAAGGCAATGGTCAGGCTACACCTAGAGTACTGTATACAGGTCTGGAGGCATCATTTCAAGAAGGATGTAGAGCTGCTGGAATGAGTACAGAGAAGGGCAACAAGATTAGTGAATGGAACAAAGGGGTGCTCTTACGAAGAAAGGCTTAAGTTTTGCAAATTACAGTGTCTGGAGACTAGGCACCAGCGAGGTGATCTGATAGAGGTGTATAAAGGCTTGAATGGTTTGAGCATGCTCAATGCTGATGAGATTCTTCCTCTCGCTCAGAATAATCACCTGAGAGGGCATAAATTCAAATTGAGGAAAGACAGATGTAGGATAGATGTGCGGAAATTTGCCTTTAGCCAGCGGGTGGTTGGTAGGTGGAACAGACTTCCATCCCTTGTCGTGGAAGTTGATAACCTAAATAAGTTTAAGGCTCAGCTGGACAGGTATTTTGAATGAACAGAGGGGTGAAGTGGAAGTGTTTTTTTTTTTTTTTTGGCTGATGCTGCATAAGCTTGCTTTCTTGCATCAAATGCCTCTACTAATGCTAATGCTGACAGTCAGGAGAACAGAGTGGGTGCTGCAGTAGTTCAAAGCCACACACAAATGCAATGTTCTCACCACAACAATTGGTGAGAACATTGCATTCGACATGGCTTCTACAAAGGCGTCAGCAATCTTGGATCCCATTGTGCGGAGACCTTAGACATGTGCAGATGGTCATGTAAAATGCTGTGGGTAGACCCATAACTAATTCCCACTGCATTTGTGATGAAATGAATTGTCACACATCTGTCACTCAGCATCAGCTGCTCAACCTTTGCAACTATCTCACTGTCTGTGGACGTTGATGGCCTACCTTCTCTTGGCTCGTCAAAGACACTTGTATGACCATGTCCACTTTTTTACAGTGTCATAGGATGGACAATTCTGCCCATACATAGCTTTCATTTCTTCATCAATTTCCTGAACTTTCTTGCCCTGCAAATGCAGGAACTTGATCACTGCTCGATACTCCACTTTGTCAACCATAGTGTCTTTCCTCAGATTCTGGGCTCCACCTCTGGTGTACGATCACCTACAGGAATGAAATTTCACATGTTAGTCATTGAATATATAGATAACTTGCATTAAAAATGGCATCTTCCTACTAATGTTTTATCTAGGTCAGGGTATGAACTTTTTGATACCACAGTCGTATGCTACTAGGTTTCAAATTGTGCATTTGTTTATAAAGTCAAAGTTACTTCTTTTTTTTTTTCCCACTGTTAAGTAAATATTTAATGGTTTAACATGATGCTGTTTGTGAAAGAGTTGTTATTGCATTGGCATAAATAAAGCTGGTTGTTTGTTTGTTTGTTATTTGGTTTTTAGGAGCATTAGCAACTAAGGCCATATTGCTCCGGGATATGCGGTGGTCATTCCCTGACCTTTCCGCACCCTCCATATTTGGTGGTGACGGGCTCGAACCCCGGTCTAATCAAAAAGCGTGTGCTGCGCACCGCTGCTCCTTCCCACCTGGCTACGGAGGCGCCTAATAAAGCTGGTGAAAACAAAACATGATAGTTGCTCAAGACGAATGTCCCTCTGTGGGAAGCAAGGCAAATATGTTTCAAATTTTACACACTATGAAGCACACTAAATTTGAAATAAATTTTGAAAATGAAAGTGAATAACAGTACTTATTATACAGATATAGTTTTGAAATTCTTTTTAGAAGTACATGTAAGTAAATTAAGCAGAAATATATGCACACTTCAACATTTAAAATTTTGTGCATGTAACTGGTCTCTGAACAGGAAGGAAGTGACTATTACTTTTAACTTTAAATTTTAGCCTTCAACTTTGTTTTTTCATTTCAAAGAAATTGTTTTTATTTTTTTAAATATAACATGTAAAAATACATGGCATTTTTTAAATCAAATTTTTTTTATTAAACATTCAAAAATTACAAACAATAAGAACTTCAGTCTACAATAAGTAATAAGTGCAATAAAGATGAAACAGTGATAAACTGCAGGCCAAATTTAAAAAACCTAAAACTTTACCAGAAATACAAAACAATGCTAGGTACCTATTAGGTGTGTACCACTGGGTTTGTACCACGCTGGGGCATAACTGCTGATGGGTTAAGTAAAGAAAAAGATATATATTAAATTATTATTGTTGTCAATTACAATGAATGAAATAGAATATAGTCAGTGCAACATATTTTACCTTTCCAGCCATTTTCTGGGAAATTATACCATTGCAGGCCAGGAGTGAATCTGCTAATGTTGTTTTTCCTGTTAAAAAAAAAAAAAAAAAAATATATATATATATATATATATATGTATATATATAAATCAAATGCAATGTATATATTTTGGTAACTTCATTTTTTAAGAATTGCAAATATAATGAATGAATTATGGGGTACCTATTCTAATGAACTGCGTAGAACAGTGGTTTTCAAGTGCGGTCACCAAGACATTTTTGTGTGGCCACCAGACAATTTTCATAAATATCAAAATTTTTAATTTTATTAAATTTCAACATAAAATTGTATTTATTTATTTTATTATATATTTCTATTCCTTATTAATATCTTCAATATGGATATAACAAAATTTTTTGGTAAGAAAAGAAAAGAACAGAAGATGAAATTTCAAGAATTGAAGCAAGCACGTGTACAGAAAGTGATACAAGTATTTCAACCGCCAGTATCGAAATTAAGCAGAAATTTGAGAAGAAAAAAAGACTCTTTCATCAAGAGTGAGAAGAAATGTATTTAATTATAATAAATTTAAAAAAAATATGATATAGGCAAGGCCATTTGCACAGTTTGTAAAATGACTGTTCATCAAATTAAATCTTATTCTATGCAGTCAATACAACACTCATGAGGCAGAAGTTGAGAAAAAAAATGGCTAACTTCACATTTAAGCTGCAAACTTATCGAAAATTTTAAAAAGGATGTGGCTTCTCAAAAGAAACAAATGACAACTTTCCTCTCAAGAAATGACAAATTTTATTTAGGATCTTTGAAAGTGAATATTTTGATAGGAAAATATCACAAACCTTTTATCGAAGGTGAATTTCTGAAATCGGTTGTTTTGGCCGTAGAGCCTGAAAACAAAATATTTTGAAATATGGCTCTCGGTAATGATTCAATTCAACAACGAATTAAGTGTGTTTATAGGAAAAGTAAGTGAATTGATAAATAAGAGTCCTTTTTATTGTTTATGCTTAGATGAAAGTAACAATATAACAAAAACCAGTCAAATCCTGATATGTGTGAGATACCTCGACACTGATAAAACTAAATTTGTTGAAAAGTTATTGTCTCACTTCGTTAAAAGAACATCCTAATGCAGTAAACATTTATAATGTAATTAAAGAAGATTTAAAAAAAAACAAAACAATATTTCCACAAATAATTTATGTGTTGTAAACATGAAAAGTGAAAGGAATGGTATACCAAGTTAGTTTAATAAAGGCCGTCCAAACGAAATTTTTCACTTATGTTGTACTATTCATCAAGAGGTGCTCATCAGCAAAACTGTAATTAAGTGAATGGATGATGTGGAATTGACAATTTGAAGAGTTCTAAATGTAATCAACACAAGTAGTGTGCTACAAAATAATTTTAGTGCATTATGCGATAATAATGATGAAAAGCATAATGTTTTACTTAATTATAACATAAGATGGTTAAGTTTTGATGCTAGTGTTTGGCATCTTTGTGAACTGTATGAAAATGTTTCAAGTGCATTGGAACATAAAGATTTAGTGGAAAAATTGCAAAACAATGTTGTGCGTGGCTTAATATTATTTTTAAAAGATTGAGTTCCATAAATAAGCAACTACAAGCAAGTAACTTGACAATTATTGATGCAATGTTTATAACTGATAAACTTAAAAATATCTCAAATGATCTTATACGTGAAGCCGAGAGTGATGGTTTTCCTTTTTAAAATAGTTTTATAAATGACATCTAACAAACAGTTCGAGCAAATATTAAAAATAAAATTACAGATTGTTTGAAATCTTTAAACACTGAACTGAATGCAAGATTTCAAGAGCTTGATTTCTTTAAATCTATTTCTTTCATAACATTTCCTTTTCAAGAAATGGATATGGGAAGTTCTGAATTATTACACAAGAGACTATCCTCATTTTCTGCTATTTTAATTTAGATGGACAAATGTAAAATTTTTCTTAATGGAAATTTGTAATGATAGATTGAAATTGGTTTTCAACAATAAAAATTCAACGACAGTATCATTTTGGATGGATCTGTATAACAATTCAAGCGAATATAAATAATTAGCTACAGTAGCTCTACTTCTTTTATCGATATTTCCAACAGTTTACTGTGAGCAAGCTTTTAGCACACTGCATTTTATTAAAAATCGTAACCAATTAAAAGATGAGGTTGGTTGGTTGATTTAGAGATTTCTTAGGCGCATTGGCAACTATGGCCATAGTGCACCATTAAAAGACATGAATTTGGAGGCAGCAATGAGACTAGCATTGGAAGACAGAACTGAAAAAGAATTTCATTTTGAAAAATTATTAAAGTAAATAAATATAGTTATTATATTAAACTAAAAATAGCTTTGCTTTTCATATTATATATGTTTTGGAGTATTATGTTTTGTTGTTGTACAGCTTTGTTGCATTTATTATTTTGTTTTAATAATAAGTTTTGGGGTATTATGTTTTGCTGTATGGTTTTGTTGAGTTTACCATTTTATTTTAATAAATTCTCATTTTTTGCATGCTTGTAGATCTTTATTACTATACATTAGATTTCCTGAAGCTTAAAAAATCAAAACAAGATTTATTACTATATAACTCATGTAATTAATAATAAAGATTCTATAATTATTTTTTTGAATAATTTGGTTACATACAAAAAGAAAATTTAGAAACTTAAATACCACATAATGGTGTTTGGCCAAATATCTGATATTTTTTAAATTTGTTTTTATATTTGCAGTTTAACAGCAAGTATTACAGTAGTTACAATTTCATATGATACTGTTCTACAAAACTCAAAAATATATACATTTCTCAGCTGATTTCAGGATAGAATCTTAATTACATAACTTCTTTCTTATTATTAGTTACAGTTTTTACAATCACTTTAGGAATTTTATTATTATTCCTATGTTATATGCATATCAATTCCATCTAACTATTATTGTTATCAGTAAAATAAATGTCTTAATAAAACAGGAATTGTGTGGCCACCAACTAAATCTTGTGGCTGTTTTTGCAGCCGCCAGAAAAAAATGGTTGAGAACCACTGGCGTAGAATATGTTATGTTAATTATATATTACAAAGGATATAATTGTATTTATATAAAACAATTTCTTTGTAAATGATGCAATAATCATTATAAATTAAATTTAGGAAAACCTAAAAGCATTAGAAAAGGTACTTTAGTAGACTAAAAGGACAGCATAAAGGATAACAGTATCACATTAAAAATGCATGTGGATCTTTGCTACTTAAAAAAAGGATTGGTACTGGACCCAAACAACAACAACAACAACAAAAAAAAAACAAAAAAAAACCATCTCTGCAATGAGAACTGCAGGGAGATTTCAATGCACCACTTGAAATAAAAAGTGAAATATCCCTGCTATTCCTACAGAGTGTCTTTGTCCAAGGCTTTTATTAAAGAACGTGATTAACTCCAGTTTTATGTAATAAAGTACTTCTTTTTCAGGTCAATCAAAATTTCACATTCAATGTTATTGGTACCTGACATCAGGCTGACTCTATGTGGCCAATGGCTACTCTGTGAAGTGGAAGTTTAAAAGACTCCACTTCACAGAGTAACTAACCATTTTCTTCATGTCTGACTTTATTCAAAGGATTTGTGCTATTTTTCTATCAAGTGAATGGAATGAACAATGGGAATAGATGCATAGAAGTTACCACTGTGAAGAGGACTCTCTTTAGATTTGGACAATCAATGCCCAATCTTATTCACTTGTTTCAATGACTACAGTTGCTCAAACTGCCTATGTTTAATTCAGAAATATTATGTCAAACTAGTGAACCATCTTAGAAAGGGGGGGGAATGAATTCTTTCTCATGATTTTGGTACTGATAAAATGATGTTCATAATGAAAGTAAGTTCTTAGCCTGAAGTCTCGATTCCAAAATCTTTGTAAGACATCCTTTGGAAGATCCAAAGCCCTCAATAAACTGTTCGGCTCACTACCAGAGTTAGGGTTCATTTATTGTTTCAGGTTGAAAATCCATATCAATATTCAAATTCATGCCATCAGATTCAGAAAAAGATGAAACTGTATCAAAATTCACTGGCAGGGTAGCATATTATGTAGCTTTCTGAAAAAACAGAAAAGAATAGTAGTTACCTCTGTTGTTTCTAGGCTCACACCAAATTAGTCAAATTCAAATAAAATGTAGTGATATTTTCTTACCTTTAATGCATAGTATAAGTTCTTCCACAGAAGTGCTGCAAACTTGGTGTACAGACCCCATAATTTCTCTTCATACCAGTTTATTCCAAAGTACACATAATCTGCTTTTTTTTTTTTTTTTTTCAAGAATTCTGAAATGTTTTTGCCTTTGTTTCTTTGTACCAGAAATATAAGAGAAAATACCTGGACCATTTGCGCAAACTGTTATTATCACAACAGAAAATAAAGAAAATATAAAAGAAAAAATGACAGTGTGCATCCAAAAAGAAAAACCATAAAATTACACATCCAACCAGTCCTGATCTATACAGGCATTCTTAATAGGAATGCTGTAAAAGGACAGCGCTAAGTGAATCTGCATGAACTGGAGTTATTTATCCAGACTATAATGTAAATAATTTTAAATAGTTGGCATGACCCACGTTTCTGGTTGATTTTAAAACACCATTTCCCTACATAACAATATTAAATGTAGCAGAAATAGTTAAAGCTTTAAATATAAAATTTAAACACATAAATTAAGGATTAAAACATAAATACTGTATACGTTCAATAAAATTCAAGGCAGCTTACCTTAAAATTATGCAACTGCATATATGTGTGTATTGTATTTACGTTATTTACAACAACAGCTTGTGATACTGTTGATTTTTGAAATCACACAAAACCACTAAATGCAGTGTAAATCTAATGCTATCCTGAATCCAGTCTTTTAGAATGTCCAATTTAGTTTCCAACAAAAAGTTTTTCTGACAGCTCTTCACCTTTTTCACACTATCAGCACTAGCAGACTCACTTGATCTCTTTGAGGCAAATACAAAAGTGGAAACTACTACCTGCACGGCAAGCTAAAATCAATCACTCGGACACAAAATGCAAATAAATAATATAAAATAAATAAATTTTCTGTTTATACTCCAGGTTGACCCTATAAGGTCAGAGGAGTTTGCAAGATAGAGAGAATACAAGAACATTATATCATATTTAGTAGTCACATGAGCTTGACCCACAAGTCACTCAAAGCATGTATACTTTTTCTTGGACCTTTGTGCTTGACCACTCAGCTAAAGAATATGTAAACAAAGCTAAACTGAAAACAGCATTGAAAACTGGTACTAACCAAACACTGTGCAGCTCAAAGTAATTCTGTCAGGAAACAATAGTTACTAAAGAGAAGTTTCATTAACAACACTTCAATAAACTTCAGATAATCAGAACCCCCCCCCCCCAGCATGCATTCCCTTTTCAATAATACCACCAAGTAGGATGGCGTAAAGTGTTTATTTTTATAATATACAAGAGATGGAGCAGCAATTGTGTTGATAAATTTTACAACTACAGCACTGAATGACCATAGCATTTTATGGCCGTGGACACAGGAAACATGTGGCAGTACACCTAGCGGAGTTGGTAGAAACTCCCAATGCTGCTTGACAGAATATACAAAAGTACAAACATCTAGACAAAATTAACACAGAGATATAAATTACTCATGGACACAAAAAAGAGGCCTTTTGGGACAATAAACAGAAATTTTCAAAATTTCTCCTTGTCATTTAACTGGGGTTGTGTTGCAGCATTTTCAGTTTGGCTAGCAATTCAGCCATTTCCTCATTAATTACAGCACATTTAAAAGTTAATTTAAATCAAAGAACATGCCTTTGAAAGCAAGTACATTAATTGCAATTGATTGGAAAATTGAATTTAAGACTAGAGTTTAGTCTTAAATTGAATTTAAGACTAAATTTTTTTTTGTAATGACAGGGCCTCTCCAAATGCCTTGGGAGTGAGCAGCACTATTCCAGGAAAACAGAGTGCAATTCTGGAGGTGAGTATTAAAATATACACAGTGCTACAGCAAACATGTGCTGGGTGAACAGCACTACAATGGGACAGCAGTGTGTTTCTTTCAAGTCCTAGAATGACCGAAAGCCTTTCACTGTTTCCCCTCCCTTCCCTCTACCACTACCACTGTCACAGCAATAAAGTCTGAGACTACTGAAAACACTACTGCATCACAACTGTTCTTGATAAATTTAAATCAGTGGTTTTCAAAATTTTAAAGCACAATGAAATGTCATATGATTTCAACAATAGTGACTTGCATATGGAGAAGTAAACATGAAACTTTACAAGTGCAAGTCATGATTTGTGAGAAATTTGTACATGGCGGCAACAATTGGATACCATTAACAGAATCAGCAGGCAGGAATTACTAAACAACAGTTAAAATATTTAAGATAACAAAACCACTGTCAATGTTAGTGGAGCATCTCAGAAGTGCATTTAACTCTTACAGATGACCAGATTAAATAAAACTAATAATCATTTCTTACCATGATCAACATGAGCTAATATACATATATTTCTGATGTTTCTTGGATTTCTCTGCAACTGTGAGACTTGTTTAACACCAACTGTTTTCAACAGAGATGGCATAGTAAAAAAAAATTGAAGTCACCTATAACATATAAAAAGAAAGACAATCAGGGAATATCTATGAAAAGAAGGGTCAAAATATGAAAATTTAAAATTATTGCATAACTGGATTTATTAACAGTTTATTAGAATAATAAATTAAATTATAAAATGAGTACAAACATCTAGAGAAAATTATTATGGGGAATAATTGGTGAAAAAGTGGATTATTATTATATAAATATATAGTATTTAGTCTACATTAACAAAACAATTCAGAGTGACAGGAATCACTTTACTATATACTGCATAACTGGAACAAAATACTATGAAATTAAAAATATTCTTTCAGACAACCCTACAACTTACTAAAATCTCCACAAAATTATCCACTAAAATCTATAGTCTTTTGCACCCGGGGCAGATCCTACTGGTGTCACCCCCTAAATAATGTTGTCAACTTGAAGGAAAAAAAAAAAAAAGGCCTTAAAACTTAATTGATTTTAAGAAATCACAGAACATTTTGCAAGGAACATTAAAAATTCAGTGAATAAAGTACAGTGTATTTACATAGTATTTAATATAATAACAAGAGAGAGAAAAAAAAGATACAAAATATGAAAATTGGCTAAGGTAAAGAAAACCACACAAGAACCACAGCAAACTTTGGGAAACTTTTACCGGACAAACTCATTTCCCGTTACAGCAGTTTCTCCCTGCATTCTCATTCTCAGTAAACAGATGGTGTGTTTTATTGGTAGTGGCAGTAGAAGTCGATAACGATGTACTGATTAGTTTTTTCTCATTATTAAAAGCAGATTATTGGAGTACATGAGTGGGCTGAAATCTACTTACGGGTACACCAGACTGCCTTGGTATACCCCCCCCCCCCGCTGTTTTAAAATAGGAAAATGAACTTATACTGCCACTACCGTCTGTAGAAGTCGTTTTTCTATTTTAAAACAGCGGGTAGGAGGAGGATAAACACCCTAAGACAGAGGCAGTCTGGAGGGTGTACCCGTAAGTAGATTTTAGCTCCAAAGGTATTACACTCATGAACTCCAATAATCTGCTTTTAATAATGAGGAAAAAACTAATCAATGCATCATTATTGACTTCTACTGCCACTATTGAGAACATGAACCATCTGTTTACTGAGAATGCAGGGAGTAACTGCGGTAGCGGGAAATGAGTTTGTCTGGTAGATTTCCTGAAGTTTCCCATTGTTCTCACCATTAGCTTTCTTTACCTTCCCCTGAAAATCAATAACAGAACAGATTTATAGTTTCCATTTTTGTGTCTTCATTTCAGCAAATTTATTGATAACCTCATCAAAATTAATTTTACTGGCATATTCATTTGCAACAGATAATATAGCTAGATTTGATAATCTAGTCTGACTCATTGATGAGTAGAAGTAATTTTTAATTAATTTTAATTCAGAAAAGCTTCTTTCACAAGAAGCTATAGATACACATACTGTTAAAAAGAACCTTAAACATAATAATAAATTTGGTAGAGATTCCAAAAAAAAATCCCACTTTATAATAAACTCTATAAACTGCAAAGCTGTCTACTGTTTTGTTTCCTTAACATTTATTTTTTCAGCTTGTAAGTGATGTCTTAGTAGGCCAATTTCTTCATGACAAAATTTATTGAAAATTTCAGTCAACTTTGAAATATGCATTTCCTATTCTTCTTTCTTCACAACAACCAAATTATACGGTTGAATAATGGTAAACATTGAAAGAATTTCATCTGTCGCTTTTGAACGAACTATCCAATTTTTGACAAAACCTAGCCAGGCATTAGTATATTGTTCTTTTTAATTCTTCTTGGAGTGACAGTCCAACATCCTTTGTCATTTCTCCTGGTATTTGTTTTTTTATCCTTATTCTTCCTCTTATTGAAATGGCCATTTCCTCATAACTTGTATTTAAAAATTGAAGAGCTTATTCTACTATTTCATTTCTTTTTTCGATAATAAATAATTTTAAGGTCTGTAATTTTACAATAGATTTTTCAAGGCTTATTCCGACTGTTTGTAAATGTTAACCTTACACAAATAGATCTTCTTGTAGAATTTCATGCCAGAAAGAAAGATAATTTAGAAAAGAAAAATCACATATGGAAGATAATAAAATTTCAGTAATAAAAGTCCCTCTGGTATCTATATTCTCTTGAGATTCGCATAATATTTGTAGAGCAGAAGTTATAATTTCAAAATTCATTTTGACCATATTTACAGATTCATTATATGCACTCCTTGTTTGAGCAAGTCTTTTGACCGTCATTCCTGTATGTTTTTTTCATCATTTCCCAATGGTGCAAAGAGACTGAAAAGAAAGAATAAAGGTTTTCCAAAGAAGGTTACACATGACAAAAAACTTGCAATCTGCATAAATGTAACAAGTAGTTTCCACAGGGTATAAACAATGCTTTGGATCCAATCTAAAATCAATTTCCTTGATTTTAGATTAGATCCAACCACGAATTCCTGCAATCTCGTAGTCCTGACCATGGCACAGATTTATATCGAGTCCATCCTTTTCTAAGTTATTCTAAATTTCTTTTGTGAGTTCAGTAGCAGTCTTCCCAACAATGGGGAAGAAGCCTAAAAATGACTCCTTGCCTTAAACCTTGTCACCTTCAATATGAGCATATGTAATTACTTCATACATTTGGATACATCTGGTGTACTGTCAAATAGAATTCCAAAATACTTTGCTTGTTTTATATTATCAGCTACTATTTTTTCTCTCACATTATTTCCTAAAATGTTAATAAACTCATTTTAAATCTCTGCCGATAAATATGAAGGTTCTTTCCTATCAGATGAATGTTCAATTCTTAAAATATGTTCTTTCAAATCATGGTAATAATTTGAGATCAACTCTACCATTTCTCTAAAATTTCATTTATTTGTAGAAAATATGGATTCGTCATGTCCACGAAAAGGAAGGAAGATTCTGACGAGCTAGAAATAAGATTACATCTAAAAGCCGATGTAAAATATCTCTCCATTTCTTTTTTCTTTATCCAGTAAAGTCTGATAAATGTGGTCAATAGTTTGTTGAAACTTCAACCCTGCACTTAAGGTTTTCCACTTCTCCAAGAACGAAAGATGCTGTTCACTATTTTCATAGTCAGAAGCCTTTGGGTTTAATTTTCACCAAGTTTTAAATCCCATAATAAAGTTGGATGTTTTGATTTCTTTATTCTCCAATGAAAATAGTTTGCAGCAAAAACAAAATAAATTTCCTGATGATGATGAATAAACCGTCCATGTTCTTTAAATTAAATTTTTTCTCCATCTGGCAGTCTTATAAAACCAGGAAGTGGTTAGCTGTTGACATTTCCCTTTAATTTTTTTCTCATGCTCTTTCAACAGTGTCAAAAGGTCCATTCCTATTTTTAAAATATTCACTGTGTTTCATAATAAAATAAATTCAAGTTATCTGGTACCTGGATAGGCCGAAAAGTGACATCGGAATACTTTAAAAATTGTCTATTTCCTCTTGCTTTTCAGAATCTGCTCATGTATATTTTCACTAGATTCTTCTTCACTAGTGGATGAATAACTTTCTGTTAGATCCTCTTGAGAAGATGACCTTGTACTTACTCTTCTGATTTATCATGCTGAATATCTATTGCACCAGATGTTGAAGGTGTAACATACTCCAACAATGATCCAGACATTGCTTTCTTTGCTTTTCTCTGTTGAAATCCGCCGGGTCGATATCACTTCATTTTTATTTAGGTCATTTTTTAATGACCTATATAAAGAAGGTCATTAAAAAATGGAAAATATCTAAAATAAATAGAAATCAAAATGAAAATGAGTTTTCAGGAAATACAAAGGCTCGCTTGTATACTTTGTACAAATTCACACACCAAAAATGTAGTGCTAACTTAATGACTTGTAGGACAAACTTTGTAAAAAAAACGTGGTTAACTAAACACGTTTGTAAAGGCTGAATATTGTTTTGATCATGTTTTATGTGTCTTATTAACATACCAAGGTGGTAGATGACTCGCATCAATGCCAATACTGGTGCAATGCCAATACTTGTGCTTATTGGAGGCTTGAAGTGGTGGAACCCATGTTTAGTCTCCAGATCTAAGTTCCGGTAACCCCGTCCCAATCTCTTCCATCATGCAGTATGACTGATGACTTTTGAGGTTATGATGAACATCATGGCTTTTTTTTTTGGTAGTTGTTGGCGCATCGGCTTCTGTGGCCATAATGCACCTCCCAAGGTTTTTGCAGTACTTTGATCCAAGCCCGAGGCGGGATTCGAACCCGCAACCTTTGGGTCGCGGGTTCGAATCCCGCCTCGAATTCCGGTCGGCAACATCATGGCAAGATCCAATCTTCCTTATATTTCGAGGGTACAGCTCTAAAACGGTATTCGCAGGTCGGCCGCTAGTTAGTACACTGGACCAAACCTATTGGTAACTCTTTATGAGGCTTCTGGATCAGCTAGTGTATAATCATTCTACCTCTACTCTGCCAGATAGTGACTGGAGGGAGTCCGAGTAGTGTGTATGCAGGGTGGGGGGGGGGATTGTCGAGGCCACATGTCAAGGATCTGGGTATATTCTTACCATGTGTATACCATATCCAAAAATTTCATTACTTCACACAGCATGCCCCCCCCCCACACTTTTTCTTACTATTGAATACACCACGAATTGTCAAACTAACAGAGTAAGCCTATCTGCAAAAAGATCTAAATCTCCCAAACACTTCCAAGCTCATTTCACAAATATACGTGGTCTCAATTCTAATCTCAATGATGTCCATTTCCACTCGCAGTCTGTCAAAACCACATGTACTTTTTCTAACAGAATCTCAGTTATCGGTTGATTCAACTACTGCTCATCTCAGTTGCCCAAATTATTCTCTGTATGATTCCTTTCACCTCAAAGGTGGTACTTGTGCATATGTCCGTTCCGAAATTCACTGTCAGAGACTTGGTAATTTAAAATCTCCTCTTTTCGATCTTCTCTGGCTTAAAATCTCTCTACCTCGTGTCAAATTCATCCGTTGTCTCTACTGTTTTCCCAACTCCACTAATCACTTAGAGCGCTTTGACTTCCTCTCTTTGCAACTTGATTTTCTCCAGTCCAACTTTCCTAACTGTGAGGTAATTTTCCATGGCGATTTTAATGTTCACAACTCCAGCTGGTCGAGATGCTGAGGCTTTTGCAATTACTAATGACCTTGAACAGATTGTCCATTTAGCTACAAGAATACTGGACAATCCTAACCATACAGCCGACACGCTTGATCTTTTTCTCACAAACAACCCTTCTAAGTACACGGTCAAAGTGAGTGGTCCTTTAGACACCTCAGATCACAACTTGGTGATTCTCTCTTCTCCAATGGAGCCTTTATCTCATGGCTACTCCCAACCTCGTATTGTTTGGCATTACAAGAATGCAAAATGGGATGACCTGTGAGATTTCTTTTCTTCTTTTCCTTGGTCAGATTACTGTTTCAAAATTTCTGATGTCATCATTTGCTCAGTTCATGTCAGTGAAATTATTCTTGTAGGAATGGAATCCTTTATCCCACGCTCCACTTTAAAATCTCAACCTTTATCTAAACCTTGGTTTTCCAATAAATGTACTACGGCTGTTCAAGTGAAGAACGTTGCATATCGTAATTGGCTTGTTTCTAATTCTTCAGTTTCATTTTCTGCCTACAAAGCTTGCAACAATTGTAAAGCAGTTATTAATGAGTCCAAACTAGATTTTTACAGGCTAAGAGCAACTTCCTTCTTGCACTAATGGTAGCCAAGCATTCTGGTCTCTTGCCAAAGCTATTGGCTGCAACTTCTGCCCATCTCTGTTCCAAACTCTGTCAAAACCAGATGGTTCTGTTGTCACTTCAGCCAAGGATAAAGCTGACCTGCTAGCATCCCATATTTCTTCAAACTCATGTATTAATGATCTTGATAAAACACCTCCCACCATTCCCAACACGCTCCATTCAATGCTTCCTGTGCTCTTCCATCAAAAGGATGTCAGAAGGATTTTGATGAATCTTGATGCTAAGAAAGCTCCAGGTCCTGATGGTATTTCTCCACTTGTTCTCAAAACCTGTGCTCCTGAACTTACTCCTGTTCTTTGCCGCTTTTTTTTTTTCACTTTCTTATTCCAAAGGTGTTTTTCCTTCTGCTTGGAAATTTGATCATATCCAGCCAGTTCCTAAAAAGTGTGACAAGTCCCTCCCATCCAATTGTCGTCCCATTGCAATTACTTCTACTCTTTCTAAAGTGATGGAGAAATCAATTAACCGCCAACTCTTAAACTACCTAGAAACCTTCTGTCTGATCGATGATCGCCAGTATGGATTCTGTCAGTGTCAATTCACTGCTGATATTCTGGCTTATGTTACCCATTTATGGACAAATTCAATGGAAAAGTTTGGTGAAACACAACCAGTTGCTCTTGACATCTCAAAGGCTTTCGATCATGTTTGGCATAAAGATCTTCTAAACAAGCTTCCATCTTATGGTTTGCCAACTGTTTTTTATAATTGGTTATCCAGTTTTCTCTCTGATCGCTCACTGAGGGTGATGGTAGATGGCTCTCTGTCTTCTAACTTCTCCACTAATATTGGTGTTCCCCAAGGTTCAGTTCTTTCCTCCACTCTTTTCCTCCTGTATTTATACAAGAGGAAAAGAGTGGGGGGAATTAATGACCTTCTTCCATTGACTGGAAATCCTATTAATAGTTTTGCCGATGATAGCACATTGCATTCCACTTTCCATTTTGAGAAACCTTGCCCTGCTCAAGCAGCTTCAACTTCTCAAATATCTGCTACCAATTCCTTAAATGGCGATCTCCAGTGGGGGAAAGGCAACTTAGTTGATTTCAATCCTCTAAAACTCAGTTTTGTCTTATATCTCGCAAAAAGGATTCTTCTGCTCCTATGCTTATCTTTGGCGACACTCTGATTTCTAGGCAAAATGATATATCTCTTTTGGGGATTTCTCTGACTTCTAATCTCTCTCTTGGCACAAGCACATTACAAATATTGCTTCCTCTGCATCTAAAAAACTTGGTTTTCTCTTTCGCTCTCGGCGTTAGTTTTCTTCAAAACAGCTGTTCACTATATACAAATTGCAAATCCACCTTACCATGGAATATCATTCCCACGTATGGGGCGGTGGGCCCCAAAACCTCTTTCAGGCCTCTAGATTCCCTTCAGAAGAGGGCAGTTAGGTTAATTAATGACTCCTCTCTAACAGAGTCTCTGCACTCGCTGTCTCAGATGTACTGTTTCTGCTGCATGCCTTTTCTACAGATACTTCCATGGGCACTGTTCTTCTGAATTGGCTTCTATAATTCCCACTCTCTTTCAAAACAGTCCGAATGCGTGCTGTCACCAGTCAACATCCATTTACTGTCCAACTTAAAGCTCACAGAATCAACTTTTCATCTTCCTTGTTTATTCATTCAACTGCTGTTTTCTGGAACAACCTTCCTTCATACGTATTTCCTGAAAATTTATAGTCAACAGAAGTTAAAGTCTAATGTCAACAAATATCTTGTTTCCTCTCAACCTCCAACTCAAGCACAGTAAATGCAAGTATTACAGTTATCATTAGTTATGTGGTGCAAGGAAGCCTGCAGCTTTTGCTGCACCAGCAAAAAAAAAATCCTGAGAGAGAGAGAGAGAGAGAGAGAGAGAGTTTGAGAGTTTGTTTGTTTGTTTGGATTTTTTTGGCGCACTAGCGAGAGAGAGAGAGAGAGAGAGAGAGAGAGAGTGTGTGTGTGTGTGTGTGTGTGTGTGTGTGTGTTGTTAAATTGTGTCAAATAGAAATTTCAACTAACAACTATAAATTTAAGTGGAGAATTAGACAATATGAATTTTGTCAACAAACATGTATTGTAATTAAGGACCATGAATCTGAAGGGCTGTAACTGTTCAATATTCCAACAGTCAAAAAAAGACATTACTGGATTATACCATGCAAGAGTATTACTACGTTTTTTTATTTTTTTTTAGTAAGTGTGTAGTGGTATTTATGTCATACTGACTTATTCATTGCTCAACACTGTGTAGCCTATGCAGTAATTTTCAATTTGTAATGGTTATTAATGCTCAGCCAAGTATGCAAAAATGAAAACAGTCCTCAAAAGCAACCTGCATTTTTTTATATCAATTTTCAATAGTGTTTTAGCTGGTCTTAGTATTAACCAGGTCAAATAAGGAAGCAAACTTATTTCACATCAGCCAAAAAAAATGAGGTAATCACAATTTTCTCATTTCTAAAAATGGGACAATCCAATTCTACTTTGAAGCTTATCAGATTTTATTGTAGGACACTATAAAAAAATCCGATAAGGTTCAAAGTAGAATTGGATTGTCCACTACCTCAATTACCTTCCAGGGTATCTGGGAGTTATAGGTAGTAAAAGTTTATATACGATGCAGGGTTGAAAAGTTTTTAGCCTGACCCATTTTAAAAAATATCTGACCAATTTAATTATCATATTTGTGATCAGCGATCTTTTTTTAATATAAAAACCATAAATCCAGAAAAAAATTATATATAAAAAATTAATTCTTTTTTTTTTCAGCCTTTAAAGAAATGGAGTCAAGGGAAAATCACAAGTTCGAAAACATCGAGTACTGTGCGATCATAAAATTCCTTCATTTCAAAGGGTTTTCTGCAAAAGCAATATTTGAAGATATGGCCGTTCTTATGCAACTATAAAAAAATTGGGTTGGCAAATTCAAGAGGCAGTTTTGTCCTTGAAGACGCTCCAAGGTAGGGAAGATCGATTTCTGCATCAACTCTTGAAAACATCAATCAAATTCATGAAATGATAATTGAAAATCGAAGAATTTCAGTTAGACAAAGAAAAGGAAAAATTGAAAGAAAAAAGGCGTGGAAAATTAAGCAAAGGCATCATCTTCCTTCAGGACAACGCACCAGCACACCAGACAATGGCAAAAATCAAACAAATGGGTTTCAAATACAGGTGACCCCCGCTTAACGCTGATAATTCTTTCCGGAAAAACAGAGTGCTAAGTGAGCTCCGCATTCCCATAAGGTAACATATGTATTTGTGAGTTGCAGTCTGTGCCATAGGTTTTTCCTAATCAATAATAAACGGTAGTGAAAAGATGCACAAATGTCGGCCAAAATATTTAATATTCAAATATCTGTACGTATAAAATATTTTGCATTACATATGTATATAATTATTTGGTAACTATTTACGTATCAAAATTAAACTTAAAATTCCAATTAAAATCATGAATTTAATTGATGAATTTAATCAAGAAAAATGTGTCGATTTTGGGTTGAACTTTGGCCCTCTTCCAAATAAACTAAAAGGGGTATTAATTTTAAATCCCCCGCAGCATCATCACCCAACAATAAAGCGAACCGATCCTTCGCCGCTTTGAAACCTGGCATGTTTTTTTCTTCTTTCAATATGAAACTTCTTTTAGGCATTCGTTTCCACAAAAGTCCTGCTTCATCTATGTTAAAAACTTGTTGAGAAGTATAACACATAATACTCTTCTTCAATAATTTTTCCAGTTATTTTTTGAAAGTTTCGGCTCCTTCATCTGCACTTGCGGCTTCTACCTGGATTTTAAATCTATTCAACCAGCCCTTACCAGTTTTATGGTTCCACGTTTTTTTTTTTTTTTAGGTGAGTTTTCTTCAGATAATCATATTGGCTAATCTCTCTATCTCTCTCTCTCTCTCTCTCTCTCTCTCTCTCTCTCTCTCTCTCTCTTTTATAATATTTAACTTAACTGAATTTTGCATTGGATATTATTTTCAATAAAATTAGTTAAAGTCTTTCCATTTCAATCCTAATAGCCGGCCTAGTCCTAGTTGCTTGCAGTGGAACAGCTATCTTTCCCGCTGCTAAAATTAATTCTTTATTTTTTTATAATTGTTCTTACAGTTAAACTTACAAGTCCTAAATTATGGCATACATTAGCTTGTCGTTGACCCGAATCGATTCGCTTCAAAACATCTAATTTAATTTTCAAATTCAGTCTTTTTCTTACATTCATAGTCTTCATACTGCACTCAAACGTTGTTGCTTTTTCATTCTTATCGGCTATTATTAACTCTTCAAAAATGTAATTGTGTTGGTTGCATTAATTATGATACAATGTTCGAGTAAACTGTCCGTTACGCATGTGTAATACTGTACTGAGTGATGATTAATCTTTGGATAAATGCATATAACGCAAATATTACAAGCAATATACTTGATCATTTTTTAAAATGTTGATCTCGGAACTACGTAACAAGTCACTGTACTGCAATTAAATTAGCGTGAGAGAAAATTTCACTGAGGGTGGGAATCGTTTTAATGCTGTTTTGCTATTCACTTTTAAGCTATCGACTCCATCAAATGAAACGATTTCGTTAAATATGCCAAAAAGGCAATCTGTAAAAGAACGTTATGGTGATCTGAGACAGCGTTATAGTCAGATACGGGTTATAATATAAGAACAGCGTTATAGCGAATCAGCGTAAAGCGAACCGCGTTATAACAGGGGCCTGCTGTATTTGGACCATCCACCTTATTCCCCTGACCTGGCTCCCTCTGCGTGCCATCTATTCCCCAATCTCAAAAAAGTTTTAAAAGGAAGGCATTTTGACACCACAAATGACATCATCAGTGCGGCCAAAGCCTGGTTGGAGGAACAAACTTCGGACTTCTATTCCAAGGGACTAAAATGCTTGGAGGACTGATGTAAAAAGTGCATTGATATAGGGGGGGGGATACGTTGAATAAAAATAGCTTTGATTTTTTTTATTTGTCTTGTTTTTATATGTTAGGCTAAAAACTTTTAACCCCCCCCCATATAGGCACAGTCAATCCTCTTTTCCAGTCTCTCAGTATCCTTTTCTCCTTCCATACTACTTTCATTATTTTGTATATCCATTGCAGCCCTGTTTAGCCAGGGCACATAATACCATTGCTACAGTCATTTCATGCCACCATTGCAATTTACCTCCCTTCATCTTTACCACTGCTGCCAGCATTTCACTTATTGATATCCCTCTCTCAATCATCCACCTCTTCTTCCATTGTATCTCATCTTTCTCTAATGTTCATCAGCCTCCTAAAATAACCTTTCCAATTCTTCCTTATTTCTTCATTTGCAATTATTCTTCCCATCTCATTATACAGGTAATATTGTTGCTCACTATCCATGTTCCTATTCTTCACTAATCAATAAAAAATCCTTTTCCCATTATTAACATCCTGCAGATCTTGCGACAAACTCTCTAACCATTTCTTCTTCTCTTTAAGTATTCCCTTTGCATTCCATTTTGCTTCTTTACATTCTCTCTCTTACTCATCAGTTGGTTTGTTTGTTTGGGGATTTTTTTGGTGCATGGGCATCTATGGACAGTGTGCCATACATAGGTTAGTATTTATGCTATTTCTTTATGGATCAAGAGTCAGGAAACTGATTGTTGACTAGCTAAAGGAGGTGGTATACATTGATTGCTTTGAGAAAGGTAAAAATCTTTGAGACATCTGTTTTATTGCCCAAAAGTGAACTAAGCGTTAGTGGGTCTTCAGTTGTGGTTGGAGTGAAGTGATTCTGGCGTTCTATTGCAAATTTTGTGCATTCCACAAGGATATGTTTCACTGAAAGCACTGTTTTACAGTGATCACACTGGGGGTGAATCTCCCCTCTTAAAAGGTAACCATGAGTAATATTAGTGTGACCTATTCGGAGACGAGCTAGTATTACCTCCTGTTCTCGAATTGCACTGAGGCTTGAAGGCCATTGCTCAAGATTTGGCTTGATACTTCGAAGCTTATTTTCAAGTTGGTTTTGCCATGTTGATTGCCACTGGTACATGCATTTTCCCTGTATTATTCATGTATAATCTTGATGTGGAACTCTCCACTGTACATCAGATGGTAAGTCGGCTGCTTTTGCGGCATTATCTGCTAATTCATTTCCTGGAATTCCCATATGTCCTGGGACCCAACAGAAGTGTATGGTTCTTCCAAGCTCAGATAAGGTATATAAAGAGTTTGTTATTTCTTTTACGACTGGGTGGGTGATGTTCATGGTGTTTTCCAGGGCTTGAAGTGCACTTACAGAATCAGAGAAAATTATACTGTTTTCAATATTGGAGGTCTCGATATGCTTCGGCGCAACTTGAATTGCCATTAGTTCGGCCGAAAATATACTGAACTCATGTGGCAGTTGGTAGGCCAATGTTATGTTTGGGAAAACTGCGGCGATTCCAACGTGGGTGTCATTCTTTGACCCATCTGTATGAACTACAACAAAGTTTGGAAATTGCTCCACCACTGTAAGGTACAATTGTAAGAAATTTTCTTTATGTAGTGCAGATTTATCCCATTTATGAAGGTATTTATCACATAAAGGTGGAGTAATGCTCCATGGAGCAAGGAGTAGTGGAGGGGTATTTGAGATATTATCAAAACTCAGATTAATTTCTTCTAGAAGATGTCTTATTCTTAAACCTAATGGTCGGTTAGCAGTAAGGCGGTTATGGTATAACCTGCTGTGTTTGGGGGTGAAAAGTAATTCCCAATTTGGGTGTTCAGGCATAGATCTAATATTATATGCATAGCGTAATATAAGTTGTTGCCTTCTGATAGAGAGAGGGGGTTCGTGAGCTTCGGCATATAGACTATGTATTGGAGACATGCGATATGCTCCTAGAGCAATGCATATTGAACTATGATGGAGAGGATCAAGCCAGCGAAGGACACTAGGCCTTGCTGAGCTATACACTGGTGCCCCATAATCAAGTTTTGATCTTATTAAAGATCTGTATAGCCGTAATAAGGTAAGGCGATCAGCTCCCCACTTTGTTGCTGAGAGAACCCGGATGATATTTAATTTTTGTTAGCAGGATGTTCTTAGTCTATTAATATGTTCCAGGAATGTAAGTTTATGATCTAAGGTGATTCCTAAGAATTGGATGCTGGGTTGAACTGCTACTGGTTGTCCATTCAGTTGTAGTTCCGGGAGTGGGTGCAATTTACGTTGTCGGCAAAAAGGGATGCACAACGTTTTTTGAGAACAAAGCTGAAAACCATTGGTTTGTGCCCATGTACTGATCTTATTTATTGCCCCTTGTAACTGTCTCTCGGTCGTATTCATGTTTTTCGCATGGCAAGAAATACTAAGGTCATCTACGAACAGTGCCTTATCGATAGCGTTTGGAAGTTGTTCAGCAATGGTGTTTATCGCAATTATAAAGAGTGTAGCACTGAGTACAGAGCCCTGGGGAACTCCTTCTTGAAAAAAATAGTTCGGACAATGAAGTTTTAAATCGAACCTGGAAAGTTCGCTTGTCTAGGAAGTTGTGTATGAAAATCGGGAGATGGCCCCGAAGTCGATGGCGATGTAATTCGCGGAGTATTCCATACTTCCACGTGGAATCATAGGCCTTGCTGATATCAAAGCAAACCATTACATGGTGTTCCAATCTAAGGAATGCATTCCGAATGGAATTCTCTAGTCTTACTAGTATATCCAGTGTTGATCTGTTTTGTCGAATGCCGAATTGTGCAGAATGTAAGAGATTGAAATTTTCCAGGTACCATATCAGTCGACGGTTCACCATCTTTTCCAGAATTTTGCAAAGGCAACTGGTCAAGGCAATGGGTCTATAGCTAGTAGGGTTTGTCGGGTCTTTTCCTGGTTTAAGGAAGGGAAGGACTGTAGCGTGGTGCCATTGTTTAGGGAATGAGTCTTCCTGGTAGAGCCTATTGAACAGATCAAGAAGTGACTGCAGTGATTCAGCACTTAGTTCCTGTATCATTGAATAATGGATATTATCTGGTCCTACAGCGCTATGCCTAGATGTTGACAAGGTGTAGTTCGCGGATAGTGAATGATAAGTTATATTGTTCTTCTGCTTTTGAAGAAAAGTTTAACTTTTGTTTTTCTGAATTTGCTTTGAATCTTCTGAAGGCTGGTATGTAGCTTTCTGTTGCTGATGTTTTGGCAAAAGTTTCCCCTAGTATATTGCCAATTTGGGTAGGGTCAGAAATGTTCTGCCCTCTCCATTCCATGATAGGCTGAGGTGTCGTTTGATATTTACCACTCATTTTCCTGATTGTTTTCCAAATTTTATGTGTGGGAGTTGCTTGATTGATGGTTGAAGTGAAGCGAATCCAAGCGGCCTTTTTATTACTGCGTCTAACATACCTCGCTCTTGCTCTAACGCGTTTAAACTGAATGAGATTAGCTGTGGTTGGATAGCGCCTAAAAGTATTCCAAGCTTTATTTTGGTCTCTTTTTGCTGCATGGCATTTGTCACTCCACCAGATTTTTGGGTGTTCAGGTAATTTTGAGGAGGATTTTGGTATAGCTTGTCCTGCTGCATGTAATATAGTTTTTGTGACATACTCAACCGCTTCCCTGGTTGGGGATTTTTGTATAATTTCAGGGTCCAGTTTAGCTAATTTTTTATACATCTCCCAGTCTGCTTTATCAATTAGCCACCGAGGAATTCTAGTAAGATGATAAGAGGGCTTATTCAGTAATTCAATTGTAATGGGAAAATGATCACTATGCAGCGGATCATTGTTTGCCATCCACTTTAGAGTAGGATACAAAGTTGCTGAACAGAGAGACAAGTCTATTGCAGTATATGTTCCGGAAGGAAGGTGAACATAAATAGGTGATCCATCATTTAGAAGGAGAAGGTTGTTATCATCTAAACATTTTTCAATTAGTTTTCCTCTTTGGTCGATATTGTTGTTACCCCATAGTGTGTGATGACCATTTAAGTCTCCCAGAATGAGGAAAGGTGTGGGGAGCTGAGCTATGAGGTTGTTTAGATGATTTTGTTGAATGGAAAAGCTTGGTGGAATATATAAGGAGCAGATTGTAATATGGATGTCAGCAGCTACACGGACCGCTATTGCCTCGAGGGGAGAGTTCAGTAAGACCTGTTTGACAGGAACATATGGGTTTGTTATAACAGCTACACCACCATGTGCAGTATTTTGATCGGTTCTATTTTTTCTAAAGATATTGTAATAAGACCGTTTTGGTGTGTCTTAAGGTTTGAAATAAGTCTCTTTGAAGCAGAGACATATTGGTGTGTATTTAGAGGTTAAGTCGTACAGGTCATTAATATTGGCACGTAAACCACGACAATTCCATTGAATTATTGTGTTCATTGTTTATCTCTAGTTAGACTTTCCAAGCGTTTTCTTGGTGCTGAGGTTCTCTGTTTTTCACTCTTGTTTTTATCTTTCTTTCGAAAGTAGGGCCTTTCTGTTTCCATGTCTTCTTCTACAAAAATGTGTAGGACTGGGTCATCTGGGGGTATTTCCTTAGTATCCATTTCCTGTTGATGACCAGAAGTTAATGATTTGTTTTTCTTTTTCTTTGTGTCCTTCATCCAGGGAGTGGAGATTTTCGATTGGTATAGAAACTGGCGTATTGACTGCCTGAGTTTGAGTTGCATTGTACAGTGTTTTTACGTAGTTCGAGAAAGACTCTTTTGGGGGTACTGTTAGTTCAGTTTGTGATGAGGTTGATTGGAATTTTTTGGTGATTTGAGCATACGTAGATCTATTTGCAAGGGTTGGTGGTGAGATGTTTCGTTTTGCTTCTTGATAAGACACATTATGATTGGTTTTATAAATCTGAATAAGTTTCTCAGTTTTCCAGCGATCGCATGTTCTAGCGTAAGCGGGATGATCTTTTTTGCAGTTTGGGCATATCGATTGGGGAGCAGTACAGGCTTCGCAGTTGTGTTCAACTGATCCGCACTTTGCACAAGCAGGAGTTCCCCAGCAAGCTGTCTGGGAATGTCCGTACTTCTGACATCGGAAACACCGTAGTGGGTTTGGAATATAAGGTCTGACATTACAGACCAGATATCCAGCCTTAATGGATGCTGGGCGATGTGGTGTATTAAAGGTCAAAATGAGATTGCGTGTAGGAGTCGGAACTCCTTTTCTGGTGGAAATTCTCTTGACCTGTATAACGCCTTCTTCTTTAGGTTCTTCAAGCATCTCCTCTTCGGACACATCTACTAAATCCCAGTCAGAGATCACTCCTTTAGAGGTGTTCAGTGATCTATGGGGGTGTCACAGTAACTGGTATTCCAGCAAAGAGATTAATATTCAAGAGCCGCTCTGAGTGTTTACTACTAGAGGTCTCGATCAGAATATCTCCTGACCTAAGTCTTTTTACAGACTTAGGAGCTCCAGGTCTGCTTTCTAATTCCTTTTGTACTCTAAATGGCGAGATTTTGCCAATTGCATTTTCACCAGTTGAGTGCATGATCAGGAAAGCTGGAGAAGGATAGATGTCAGAGTCAGTTTTCCGCCGTTTTGAAGTTCCTGCAATAGAACTATCTTTCTTTTTTGATGTCTGGGGTGCATCTAGCAGCTCAGATAAGTCCGAGTTTGATTTACTCATGACGTGCTCTTTTTGGCCCAGGGAGATTATCTTTTTCTCCCAGGTTACCAGCCCCGCCACGTGGAGGCAAGAGCGGTGCCACCTAGTGACCCATGCGAAGAGAAGGTTAGTATTAAAGAAAAATAAAAAAGGGGGTTAAAGAAAGGTACTTTCCTTTCTGGGTTATATAATTTGAAAGATCTATTTAATTATAATGCTCAAGAGTTAACGGACTTGAGAAACTCAGGAGAAACGTATTTACAGTAAAGCGTATCAGATAATCACTACGAAAAGGAGCTGTGGTTACTAATATCGCTTGGCACTCGGGGTCCCATCAGTTGGGTTTTTACATCTCTTCCTAAATTTTTTTCAAATGACTTTCCCTTTACAAAGTCATGCTGTGACCCCTTAGGACTTCATTCTGATCAAAATGTTTCTATACTGAATCTTTAATCAAATTCCATCACCTTATCTGCACTGAGACATGCTTCTACAAGATCATTATATCACTAATTTGTTTTCTACATCAGCATGTTCGGGAGGCAACTAGAGGGAGTAATACTCTTGATTTGATTATCAGCAGTGATTCTTCATGCATTAAGAATCTGCAGATAAATGAACCACGAGGTGGCAGTGATCACAGTGTGCTGAAGTGGGATTTACTCAAAGAGGTAACTACCATTAGGGGTAAAGGGAAGGGTTATTGCTTCCGAAAAGGCGACTACGATGGACTGAGACAGTATTTAAATTCTATACAGTGGGACCAACTGATGATGTTACCAACAGCAAATTCAAAATGGGAAGCATTAAAAGAACTTATCTTGGAAGCTACTAGGCTTTACATACCAACTAAGAAATATTGTTCAAGGTTTAGGCCAAAATGGATGTCAGATGAACTAATGAGGCATATGGCAGAGAAGAAAAATGCATGGGATACATACAAATTAACACATGACACAGAAGCCTATGATAGATACAAGTTGATATGCAACCAAGTTACAAAGGAGGTTAGGCAGGCGAAGGCAGATTACGAGAAATCCTTGGCAAGGGATGCAAAGAAAAAAAACAAAGAGTTCTTTACTTATCTAAACTCTAGAAGGAAGGGGATGAATCAGATTGGTCCACTTGATATTGATGGGTCAAGTGTTGATGATCCTGCTCAGGTAGCTAACAAACTAAATGAATATTTTGCATCGACATTCACACATGAGGAGTTATTCAGCGAGGGGAATGCCAGAGGTGTATTCAACTCTAGCAGTAAGCTACAGAATCTTGAAATAACTGGGAGTAAAGTGGAGGAGAAACTGTTGAAGATAAACACAAGAAAAGCACCCGGGGTGGATGGGATCTATCCAGTTATATTAAAGGAGGCAGCAAAGGAAGTAAGCAAACCCTTAGCCATAATTATGAGAGCTTCCTTGGACTCAGGGGAGGTACCCATAGACTGGAAATGTGCAAATGTGACCCCAATTCACAAAGGAGGATCAAAGGCTGACACAAGTAATTATAGACCTGTGAGCTTAACTTCTGTTCCAGGAAAATTAATGGAGGCACTGGTTAAAGAAGCACTGCAGGATCATTTAGACAAGACTTCAGTTATAGCTCAGACACAGCATGGTTTTGTTAAGGGGAAGACTTGCCTCACCAACTTGATTGGATACTATGATGCAGTCACAAAAGAACTGGATGCAGGGAATAACTTTGATATTATATACTTGGATCTTAGAAAGGCTTTTGATACTGTTGCACATGGAAGACTGCTACACAAATTGGAGCAGTGTGACATTGGAGGCAAATTGCTGCTATGGATAAAGGGGTGGTTGAGGGGGAGAAGACAGAGAGTGGTAATCAATGGACACTGCTCATCGTGGACTGATGTTATTAGTGGAGTCCCTCAGGGCTCAGTGTTGGGTCCATTATTGTTTTCTGTATTTATAAATGATATTGATGATGGTATATCGGGCTTAATGTCCAAGTTTGCAGACGATACAAAGGTTGGCAGGGTTGTCAAGGACACTACTGACACTATGCTGCTGCAACAGGATCTGGAAAGGTTGAGCAGATGGGCTGAGAGGTGGCAACTGAAGTTTAACATTGATAAATGTAAAGTACTACACATGGGAAACAGCAACCCCAGAGCAACGTATCAACTCTGTGGTACTACGCTGACAGTGGTAGAGAATGAAAGGGACTTGGGGGTGGTTGTGCAGGCAGATATGAAGTTCTCTGAGCAGTGCAGACAGGCTGCAAGAGTAGCTCATGGAGTATTGTCAATGATATACAGGAATTTTTCCAGCAGGGATAAGTAGGTGATTATTCCATTGTATAAGGCGATGGTCAGGCCACACCTAGAGTACTGTATACAGGTCTGGAGACCTCATTTCAAGAAGGATGTAGAGCTGCTGGAACGAGTACAGAGAAGGGCAACAAGATTAGTGAATGGAACAAAGGGGTGCTCTTACGAAGAAAGGCTTAAGTTTTGCAAATTACAGTGTCTGGAGACTAGGCACCAGCGAGGTGATCTGATAGAGGTGTATAAAGCCTTGAATGGTTTAAGCATGCTCAATGCTGATGGGATTCTTCCTCTAGCTCAGAAAATCACCTGAGAGGACATAAATTCAAATTGAGGAAAGACAGATGTAGGATAGACGTGCGGAAATTTGCCTTTAGCCAGCGGGTGGTTGGTTGGTGGAACAGACTTCCATCCCTTGTGGTGGAGGTTGATAGCCTAAATAAGTTTAAGGCTCAGCTGGACAGGTATTTTGAACGAACAGAGGGGTGAAGTGGAAGTGGGTTTTTTTTTTTTTTTTTTTTGGCTGATGCTGCATAAGCTTGCTTTCTTGCATCAAATGCCTCTACTAATGCTAATGCTAATCTTATCACAATCTCGATCTCTCTCGATATGTGGTGGTCATTCCCTGACCTTTCTGCATCCTCCATATTTGGTGGTGATGGGCTCGAACCCCAGTCTAATCAAGAAACGTGTGCTACGCACTGCTGCTCCTTCCCACCTGGCTACGGAGGCACCTAACCAATCCACAGTATCATTACATGTATGCACATAGTTTTCATACATGGCAGCCTTACACGATAACCTGTAAATTCCCTATGCTTCATTCTTTAGCCATAAAAGATCTGTTAACTCTCTTTATATCCATTTCAGTATACTGATTTTGTGATATTTTACCAATGGAACAATTATGTTCACAGTTTTCAGGATAATCTGTTTAAACACTTCCCACAAAGCATTCATTTCCAGTGACCTGAAATTACCACTCCATTTCATAGAACTGAATCTATATAATCCCCACCCCATAAAACTGAAGACGTTGAAAATGGCGAATTTAACCCACCCACAATGAGGCAATTGCACCCTTGCTATTAATCACCACATTGAGATTCCACATCACCAATTTTAGGAGGATACCATCTTAGCACTACAATATCAGTTTTAGAACATATGACTGTAGCTCAAATTCACTCAATTTCTAACAATCTTGGCATTATTATATAAACTGGTTAAATAAGTTTTGTTGGTTGATGTGTTTCTTCCCATGCATGTATTATAATGAGATTTCTCACAAGCATTTTCAAGGAGAAACCTTGCACGTTTCTAGGTAATTTTCCAATGGATACCCAATCCACCTCACCACTAATTAGCAGTTTCCTCTAAATTCTTAATCCATTGAGCGGCTGGAATGGTTTCAAATCTACTTTCTTTCTGTTGCTTTTCGAGTTTGGGTAAAACAAAATATCATATGCGTCTAGTTCAAGTGAATATGGAGGGTAGCATATCACATGAATATTTTTGGACCAAAAATTGTTAAATGGAAAGTGCAGCATGAGCAGGAACATTGTCATGGTGGAGAATCTGTTTGTCGTTTTGAAACTGCTGGTGAAGTTTTCTCCTAACTTTTCCCTAAATTGAATCAGAAACTGTCCATAATAGAAATAGATTACCAGCTGAAGAGGGGAACAGGTATCCTGTGTGTTATCAGACACTCAGCCTAAAACACTGATGGATCCAATATCTCTCTATTACAGAAGATTTAGGAGAAGTCCAATTGGCCTGCCTCCCTAAAATCCACTCATGCACACCTTCTCGATGGTAAGCCCTGTTACGTCACTTAGGCGGCAACAAACGTGTAGAGTGGTTCTCTTCAAGATGCTTGGTCAGCGTGAAGAGGAAAAGACCAAACCCTCCAGCATATGACAGCACGACAAAACAAATGGCCCTCAGTCCCCAGCAGCTTTCACTCTCCCTCTTACGGCAGTGAGAGGATCAGAGTGGAAGCAGAGGGTGCTAAGAATCTCTGGGTACGACCAGGCTGCCATGCACGGAAACTGAACTTGGCCTGTTATAGAACTTATCGGTGAAGACAGGATATTAGAGCTGGAAAAGGAATTAGAAAATGTGAATTGGAATATCATCGGTTTGGCTGAAACAAGAAGAAGAAGAAATGAATCACTTATAAGTTTATCAAGTGGAAATCTGCTGTACACCAATGGAAACAGTGAAAGGAGTGAAGGTGGAGTTGGGTTTCTGGTCCATAAAGATTTTAAAAACAACATTTTGGAATTCAAAAGTACATCACCAAGGGTGTCAAGACTAATACTCAAGATTTCTAAGAGCTACAAGCTAAAGATTATAATTATTTATGTACCAACATTGAGCCATGATGAACCCCGGTCTAATCAAGAAGCGTGTGCTACGCACTGCTGCTCCTGCCCACCTAGCTACGGAGGTGCCATCAGTCTTTTCTGTTATGCTACTTTCTATTAAGTCTCAAGTGTCTGTTATAATGGATTTAATACCAGAAATGATTTATCATATATATATATATTAAACAGTAGAATAGAAAATTTGCTTCTTGTCTACCTTTACTTTTTCCATTACTTTTTTGGCAATAGGAGAAAAACTACTTGAAACTTCCTGATCAGAGCTTTATATTTGGTTGCATGGGTGTGTGTATGTCGGTGTATATATGTATATAAAACATCTATTTTCTCAAATAAAAAGTTTCTTCTCTCTTAGCTAATTATATATATTACTTTTTTATTGGCTACATGTATTGCTATTTTACAGGCAGATGTATTCTTCAGTGACATCTATCTTATTGGAATAAATTTTTATTCAACTGAAAATTAGAATAAAAACTTATTCATTATTTAAGTTAATTGTTATTCACTGGAGAAAGAATTACAGTAATTCCTTGACTTACGCGGATTCACAGATATGCAGTTGCATTACTTCTACTTACGACTAGCCATAGTATCCATTAAGCACCACTTTAAATATACATGTAATAGATTGTGTTAGTGTCTGCTAATGTGCATTGATAGTGGCATCGGCACTTTGTTTTCACCTTAACCACTTTAGTGTAAGTTGTATCTTGTGAGCTTATACTTGTTGTAAACAAAATAAATATAAACACTAAATATGTCTGCGAAAAGAAAAAATGATGAGAATAGTAACCATAGTGATAAGAAGAGGCGCATTATAACTATGGAGACTAAAATCAAAATCATTAAACAATACGAAAACAGCAAGAAATTTGTGGATATTGCCCATGTTTACGAAATGAATGAATTGATAGAACTATTATAAAAGATAAAGTTTGGATTATGCAGCTTGTAAAAAGTTCTGTTCCAATGCAATCTACGATCATATCCAAAATAAGAGGCTTATTAATAGAAGAAATGGAAAAATTGTTGATGGTTTGGATAGAAGACACGAAACAACAATGAATGTGGATAAGTCTTATGCTTATACAAGATAAAGCCCAGAGTCTTTTTGAAGAACTAAAGTGTAAACGTGGTGAGAATGTTGCTAGTGAATGGATACCCAATCACTGCAAGCCATGGATGGTTTCAAAGATTTAAGGGCCATGCTAAACTATGCAACATCAAAGTTACAGGTGAGGCTGCTAGTGCAAACAGTAGCAGCTACTGAGTTCCCAAAGACTATGGCAGAAATCATCAAAAACAAGGATTACCTACCACAACAGGTCTTCAATGTAGATGAGACTGGTTTATATTGTAAAAAAAAAATGCCAGATTGTTCTTACATATTGAAGAAAAAAACTTATGCCAGGGTTAAAGATTTAAAGTATCAAAGGACAGATTAACTCTTCTTTTTGGTGGAAATGCTGCTGGAGGTTGCAAAATAAAACCACTGTTAGTTTACCATAATGAAAATCCAAGGGCCTTCAAAAATATTTCAAAGGCATCACTACCTTTGAAATGTGTTGTATGGAAGTCCAATCTGAAAGCATAGATGACACAAGAAATTTTTCGGGACTGGTTTCTCCATCATTTTGTCAAAGAAATTAAAAAATATTGCCAAGAAAACAACCTACCATTTAAGATATTATTGCTAGTTGATAATGCACTTGTCACCAAACAACTATGTGACTATCATAAAAACATAGGTTATATTTTTGTCTGCAAATACACTTCCCTCATAAACCCATGGACCAGGGTCGAATACATTCAAAATGTATTAAATATGAACATTTAGACCGGCAGTAAGGGCCACTGAGGACAGAATGCCAGATCATTGAAGCAGTTCTGGAAAGAATTTGACATTTACAAAGCTGTTAAAAACATCGATGCTGCCTGGAGTGAAATTACAGCATTAACCATGAATGCCATCTGAGGGGACTTTGTTCCCCCCACCCCAGTTTGTACAAGATGCTTTGGAAAGTGAAGAAAACGAAGATATAATTAGAGAGCTTGTGGAAATGACCAGAACATTGGAATTAAATTTAGAGGAAAATGACTTTATTGAATTGTTGCAAAGTCATAGAAAGGAATTAAGCAATGAAGATTTAATGGAGCTTGATGACCATAAAAATGAAGATGAGGTTTCAGAGGATGTACAAGAAGTTGAACCATTAAAACAATTTGATACTAACGAAATGGCAAAATGCTTTAAAATGACTGACGAAGGACTAGCTGGCTTAAAAGCTCAGACACCGAACGGTTTGAAAAAGTGATGGGAGCAGTGCATTATGCAATTGCATGCTACAAACTGATTTATGATGAGAAAAAAAAAGAGCTACAGCGCAGACATCATTGGACAAGTACTTCAAGACACCATCAAAATCTAGTCTGAGAACATTAAATGATTAGTATAGAATGGGTATTTTCAGATAAATTAGATACATTTTTATATTTATGTAAGAATACAGGGGCTCACATCTGGTGAGTAAGGGCTTGGCACACCCAGGGTCCTGAGCTGGATACCATCATCATCATTCTCTTTCTTAATGATTCCCCCCCCCCATCTCTCTCTCTCTCTCAGGGTAACTCGGGAATTTTTTTTTTCGCTGGTGCAGCATAAGCCTCAGGCTTCCTTGCACCATATGGCTAATAATAATAATATACTCGATAGGATATTAAATAAAGTTTTATTTCCACAAAGTTTTCATAAATAGAAGGTGATTTGATTGAATTTTCCTTTCAATGAATATACAATTAAAAATAGATCATATTTAAGCACTATTCGACTTGTGATGAAATCGCTGGAACGAATTAATCGCGTAAGTCAAGGACTTACTGTATTTGTTATTTTCATACAAACTACAATTAACTTATTATACATCATTTCTTATGGCCTACTTGCCCACCTAATATTAGTATCAGTAGTAGTGACAAATGATACAAGAAAGGAAGCTTATACAGAGTCAGAAAAAAAAAAAACCCCAACACTTCCCATTTCACCTGTCCATCTTACTAACAGTTAATCTAGTTCTTCCTTGAATTTAATCAAACTATTCACCATTATAAAACAAGAGATGAGAGTTTTTCCAACAATCAATCCTACTCTGGCGCATGAGGAAGGATTCCATCAGCATCGAGCTTACTCAATTCATTTAAGCCCTTAAACACCTCAATAAGACCTAGTCTTCAAATGCTGTAATCTGTAAATTGAAGCCTTTCTTGGTAAGAGTACCCCTTTGTTCCCTCACAAATCTCACTGCCATTCTCTGCACCTATTCCACATCTCTCCAGCCATCCTAAAACGAGGGCTTCAGACTTTTATGCAATACTCGAGATGCAGCCTAATCACTAACGTGTACAATGGGATAATCACTCTTGGCAAAATTCCTATATTTCATTGACAAAAATGCATGCACTGTCATGGCAGCCTGCCTGCCTGCAATGCTCAGAGAACTTCATATTTAACTGCACAATTACCCCATGTCTTTTTTACTCTCTACTGAATATAGCAACAAACATTAATCTTGGATTTCTGCTGCTCCTCCACATGAAGTGCTTCACATTTGTCAATACTAAACTTCAATTGACTTCTTAACGCATCTGCTTAACTTTTATAGATTTTGTTCCAGTAGCATACATTGTTTAGTGTCATTAACCACACTACTAACCTCCTTATCACCTGAAAACTCAGACTTTAAGCCTGATACACCTTCATTAATGTTATTAATAAGTACAGGTGAAACCTGTTATAATGCAATGCCACATCATGATATAAGCGGGATTGCGTTAGAAAATTCTGGCCATTTTTCGTCATTCAAAATTCATACGTACTATCAATTCTGATAGTCTCTTTTTTGTGTGATAATTGAAATATTAAGTCTAAGAAAAATCACGCAAAGAATAATAATGGAAATAAAATGCAATTGTGTTGTTTCAAACTTTTATTGATGCACTGTAGAATAAATTTTAAAAATATATATATTTACGTTGTTAAATATATATAAACACACACCTTTTGTCATAAAAACAAATCAACACTCACAAAATCTGCTTTTCCACATGGTTGTATTGACTGTTATGTTCATGTTTTGAAATTGTCAAAAATTCAGGAGAAAAAGGAAAACACTATACACTTCATGTTCTTTCAACTACGTAGACATTAGCGAACAATCTTTTGCACATTTTAGTCGTTACTTTCAAGTCTTTCATATTTAAAAAAAAAAACAATCAAGGGTTGACTGTTTCATTATAACTCCTTGTTTCTTTTTAATAATTTTAATAAGGCATTTTAAGCTAATCTACCTTTTCTGTTACAAAAAATTTAAGTCCAGTTTGCAAACCAGTGAGTGCCTCTGTGATCTTAAGTGATAGCTCTGGCTCCTCGTCTTTGGTTGCATTTGAATCATGACTTTCGCCAGTAACGTTTTTGATTATTTCTGAGTCAGTCGTGTGCTCATATGTAAGACAGTAGTTGTTCCCATCTACCCAACATGCTGTTGTGGTCCCTCTTTCTCTATCAAGTACTGTGTCAGTACTCGCTCGGCATTGGCCACACCATCTTCTTTCAGGCCTTCATTAGTATTTCTTTCCAAGAACTGATCAGCAGCACTGACATATTCCTCGATAAAGCCCTCTGCATCGCTGTCACTGGCTACTTGGGAGTTATCCGGGATCAGACTTGCACCCAATATGTTTCTCCAACATTTTGACATACAACTTTTTGTCACAGATGCCCACACTTCGCCACCAATGAAAAAAAACTTCCTTTAAGTTCAGCTTCTTTAAAAATGAAGTAACAGAATC
Source organism: Mastigoproctus giganteus (assembly GCF_048544385.1). NCBI lineage: Eukaryota > Metazoa > Arthropoda > Arachnida > Uropygi > Thelyphonidae > Mastigoproctus > Mastigoproctus giganteus. The sequence goes on from NC_143576.1 coordinate 68,081,103, forward strand.
CTCACTAGTGATTATTTGCTGTATCAGAGGCTGTATCTTTGATGTGGTGTTTTTCAGTAAGTAGCTCACTCAAATTTTACCATCTCTGCTTATTAGATTATTGGCAGGAGGATGGATAGGGCAGTCATCCAGCAGCAGCAAGAGAACTTTAGTATCCAGCCCTTGTTGTTGTAAGAGTTTATGTACATCAGGAACAAATTGCTTATGAAACCAGTTTTCAAAAATACTGGAAGTCATCCATACATTTTTGGTAAAGTCATAGGCAAATGGTACAGAGGCCATATTCACATGATGGAAGTACTGTGGCAATTTAAACTTTCCTATGCAAAGTGGCTTCAGTTTGTGATTTCCTGTTCGGTTTACACAGAAAAGTATGATAACTCTGTTTTCATTTGCTTGAAGCCTTGTGTTCTTTGAGCATTGTTCTTACAAGCTAAAGTGGAATTGGATAACATTTTATGACAAATGTCCAGTCTCATCATAGTTATATACCTGTTCTGTGGTATAGCGCCACCTTTAATTATTTTCTGAAGCTGGGCAGGGTAAGAGCATGCAGCTTCATCGGCTGACCATATCTCACCTGATATAGCCGTTTTGGTTATTCCATTTAAAATGGAATTTAAAATGTGTTAGCCATCCATTATTTGCAGTGAATGCTGTGAACTCATTTCCATGAAGATTGTTGTGGAATTTTTTTGTTGAGTTCGCAGATGGGGTTCAGATAGAGATGTGCCTTCAGATCATTCTTGAACAAACCACTAAAACCCAGCTTTATCCAATTGTTTGTCTTGAGGTTGCCACAGGTATTTTTGTTGCAGTCCATCGCTTTTTTCCATAGACTTGGCTGCATCATGCAGTTTCTACTCTTTCTTCTGTTGATACACTAGAGATTCATTCACTCTAAGGTCTCTAGCCACTTGAGTTTGCTAGACTCCAAGACCTGATTCTGTCCAGAGCAGCAATTTTTGATTCTATAGTAAACTTCTGTTTTTTTTGAAGTTTCAGATATTTCTTTAAATTTATACTGCATTTAAAAATACAACTTACAATTTGAAAAACAAGAAAAATTGAGAGCAATTAAACTTGTGGGAGTGGTGTTTTTCCGCATGAAAACCCTACTTATTTCCCTCTTAATTGAATATCTCTGCCTAACTAATTTGTACAGACCCAATCACTGTTATTTCTTAAACTTATTCTTCTCATGCGTTACTAACACCAACTTTGTTTCCCCTTACCATGGAACTTTTTCATCTCCCCCTACTGACTATGCTACTTTTGAAGTACACCGAGCTACCTTTCCCAAAAATGACCAAATGCCGTATCTTAAGTGGCAGTATGATACAGGGATTAAATTTATGTTGGTAGTCGAGTGGTCAGGAGCGGGAGTGCAGTAGCACATGCTCTGAGTAGATCGGGATTTAAGCCCTTGACTCCTAAATATGGTAGATCTGCCAACTTGCACTGGACCGGCATGGCAGATTATGGTCCATTTCCCTCAACATGAATCGTCAAGGAGACTTTCATCCTGCAGCTGATTGATAATGGCTGTAGTTTACCATTTTTTTTACCTCCCTGAGCACCCTTTAAATCCATGATCTTTCTACTTTACTACTTCGCTTTGTCTACTGTTCCAACAGGTCCATTCTCACTAACAGAAATATTGTTTTCTTTGTTCATAAAATTGTTTTATTTTCACATACTATTCTTGTCCAGAAAAAGAGGTATTTGCAAGACTGTGTCTTAAAAACTTTTTAAAATATACTGTATGTTCAAACACTTTGCAGTAAAGTTACAAGTCGTTTATTATTGTTCTTAAGGAAATGAAAGGATAATGTGCATCGTTGATTCGCGTTAAATTGAAAATATCAGCACATATTCATAAGGAATCCAAAATGTTGATCTTCAGTGATTAAAATCACATTTCAATTGAGGAAAAAATGGGAGCCATCCTTGCATCATGTTATAAGCGGAATCATGTTTCAGCTGTATAGAAAACAATGAGTCCAGCACAGAACCCTGGGGGACTCAGCTAATAACATTAGCAGAGGCATACGAGGCAAGAAAGCAAGTTTATGCAGCATCAGAACAAAAAAAAAAAAAAAAACCTCCCATTTCACCCCTCCATTCGTTCCAAATGCCTGTCCAGCTCAGCCTTCAATTTATTTAGGCTATCAACTTCCACAACAAAGGATGGAAGTCTGTTCCACCAATCAACTACCTGCTGGCTGAATGCAAATTTCTACACATCTATTCTACAACTCTCTTTCTCAATTTGAAACTGTGCCCCCTCAGGTTCTTAATTTGAGCAAGAATAAGATTCCCATCAGCTTGCTCAACCCATTCAAGGCCTTATACACACCTCAATCAGATCACTGTGCAGGTGCCTTACTCTCCAGGTGCTGCAATTTGTAGAACTTAAGCCTTTCTTGGTAAGAGAACCCCTTTGTTCCCCTCACCAATCTTGTTGCCCTTCTTGGTACTCTTTCTAGCAACTCTATATCTTTCCTAAAATGAAGCCTCCAGACCTGTACACAGTACTCTAGGTATGGCCTGACCATTGCCTTGTATAATGGGATAATCACCTCCCTGTCCCTGCTAGCAAAATTCCTATATATCATTGACAAGACTCCATGACCTGCCCTGGCAACCCATCTGCACTGCTTAGCAAACTTCATATTTGACTGCACAATTATCCCAGGCCTTTTTCACTTTCCATTTCCCTGAGTGTAGTACCACACATTGGTACGTTGCTCTTCGGTTATTGCTACCCATATGCAGTACTTTGCATTTGTCAATGTTAAACTTCAATTGCCACTTCTCAGCCCATTTGCCCAACTTATCTAGATGCAGTTGGAGTAGCATACTGTCTTTACTGTCATTAACAACCCTGCCAACCTTTGTATCATCTGCAAACTTGGACATCAAACCTGATATATACCCTCATCAATATCATTGATAAATATACAAAACAACAATGGGCTCAAAACCGAACCCTGGGAAATTCCTCTAATAATATTTGTTCACGAAGAGCAGTGTCCATTGATTACCACTCTGTCGTTTCCCACTCAACCATCCCTTTATCCATTGTAGCAACTTACCCTTAATGCCATACCTCTCCAATTTGTACAGCAGTTTTTCATGTGCCACAGTATCAAAAGCTTTCCTGAAATCCAAGTATATGATATCAAAATTATTTTTGGAATTCAGTTCCTTTGTGACCACATCATAGTATCCAATCAAATTGGTCACACAAGTCCTCCCTTTAACAAATCCATGCTGTATCTTAACTATTACTGCAGTCTTGTCTAGATGATCCTGCAATGCTTCTTTAACCAGTGATTCCATTATTTTCCCTGGAACACTAAGTTAAACTAACAGGTCTATAGTTACTTGTGTCACCTTTTGAACCTCCTTTGTGAATTGGTGATACATTTGCACACCTCCAGTCCATGGGGACCTCCCCTGAGCCCAAGAAAGCTCTCATAATTATGGCTAAGGGTTTGCTTACTTCCCTTTCTGCCTCCTTTAATATAACTGGATAGATCCCGTCAACAGGTGGGTGCCTTCCTTACGTTTAACTTCAACAATTTCTCCTCCACTTTTCTCTCAGTTATTACAAAATCTTAGCTTCTTGTTAGAGTTTGATAAACTTCTGGCACTCCTTCATTGAATAACTCCTCATGTGTGAATGTAGATGCAAAATACTCATTCAGTTTATCAGCTACCTGAGCATGATCATCAATAGTCAACCCATCTATGTTAAGTGGTCCAATCTGATTCATCTCTTTCCTTCTAGAGTTTATATAAGTAAAGAACTCTTTGCTGTTTTTCTTTGCATTAGTGCAAGAAGAGCAGTGCCCATTGATAACCACACACTGTCTTCTCTCACTCAAATTTCCCTTTATCCAGAGCAGTAACTTGGCCTTAATACCAATTTGTACAGCAGTCTTTTATATGCAATAGTATCAAAAGCTTTCCTCAAATTCAAGTATATGGGGTCAAAATTATTTTTTGCAACTAGTTCCCTTGGTACTGCATCATAGTATCAAATCAAACTGGTCACACAAGATTGTCCGTGCAACCAAATCTGAATGCAGTATAACCGCATTCTTAACTAGCTGGTCCTTCATTACTTCTTCAATTCATTATACAGGTTTGTAATTACTCACGTCTTCCTTTGATCTCCCTTTGTGAACCGGGACATATTTGCATATCTCCAGTTCATATGACCTTCTCCAAATCCAGGGATGCTCTCATAATCATAATCATGGATAAAGGTTCATTTACCTCTTTTGCTGCCTCCTTTAATGTAACTGGATAAATCCTGTCCACCCCAGGTACCTTTTTTATATTTAGCTCCAACATTTTCTCTGCCACTGTCCTCTCAGTTATCACAAAACCATTAAGCTCACCACCAGAATTTGACTCACTTCTGGCATCCACATTCCTAAAAAATTCCTCATGTTTGAATGTAGAAGGGTTTTTGGGAAACAAATAATCCAAGAACCGCATTCTGCTTTACACAATTTTTAATGCTAAAGATCTGGTAGTCACATTTATGCCAGGATGCGATTTTGATAACATATCCAGAACGTGTTCAACCAAGCGAAAAAAAAAAAAAAAAAAAAAAAAATTGGCTTCATCAAATGTCAGACATACAAATTCAGTGATTCTTGGTAATTATAGTACTCAAACATTCTGAGTACTGTAATTACTTTTGATGAAAGTGCTTTGGCTGTTCCAGTATGACCCAGAAACTACGATAGTCAATGCAATGGAAGACAAAATAATCCTCCAAAGCAAAAAAAGTAGGAATGTCAAAATCAAAAATGAAAGTCATTCTAATGAAGACACTCAGAAAAAAACAACTGGTATGTTAAAATATTTTATAGAAGATGACCTCCATAAATGTTTCTGCTTGGAGAAACATATGAGACTGTGTGTGTGCAAGATTATTATTATATTTAATACCACTCTTATACCACATGAAATTAATAACAGGGTTTATTAAGCTATTTGACTAAAGTATTATACATTAAGGTAACATTTTGGGTATCTTATCAATACCCATTCACCGGACAGTGCTGTCGGGAGAACAAAAATAGAAAGGGTTACAAATTTGGATACAGTTGCCAAATTATCAATATTATGATTACAATTGCCACTATTACAATTAAAATTGTCATTATTTTATAATAATGGCAATTGTAATCGTAATATTGGCATTCAACGGTATTCAAATTTGTAACCCTTTCTATTTTTGTTCTCCCAATAGTACGGTCTGATTATGGGTATTGGTAATATAGCTGAAACATTACCTTAATGTATAGTAGTTTAGGCGAATAGCTTCCTAAACTATATTATTAATTTCACATGGTATACTGAGTGGTATTAAATACAGTAAACCCTTGATTTAACGGACCCTGATATAAAGGATTTTGGATTTAATGGACCGGACAAATAATAATACAGTAATGTACATATTAATCACGACCATATTATTTTTTTAGGTTATACAAAACTTCAGTGTTATTATTAATTAAAAATTAATAAGTACTTATTTCCATTATTGCTTTGATAATTACCTACTTTTATTTTTATAATCAAATTCAGGAAATTGTTTTTTATTCTTTCTGAAAATGTGTTCAAATAGCTGTTTTTCCGGATTACAGATAAGAGCAGGTGGTGACTTGCGAGCTGAATGTGACCCAGGACACTAAACTGCAAGTCTACCGACTACTCACTTTGTTTCGGTCTCAGTCTACCCCAAACTATCGTGTGGTCAGGTTGTATACAGAGTGTTTCTGTGATTTCTGAATTGTGACTTTATTTATTAAATAATTTTGCAATTCTTACAATTTAAAATGGCATCAAGTGATGTGGAGTTAAAAGAAAGGATGTGAACTTAAATGTGGCACAGAAATTAGAGCTAATTGAGAAATTAGAACAAGGCACCTCAGTAGCACGTTTGTGAAATTTACGGCATAAAAAAAACAAACTGTTTCTGATATCTGCAAATCAAAGGCCAAATTTCAACATAATTTTATATTGTACAGTACTATATGGTATTAAAGCGTTTTTTTACGTTAAGAACAATAAAAAATGCACCCCCCACAGGTTATATTCGATTTAACGGACACCCCGTCTCCCCTATTAGTCCGTTAAATTGAGGGTTTACTGTATAGTAATAATCTTAATAGAAAACAATCATGTAACATCCTTCCCTAACTATATTAGTGTGTTTAGGGCAATTATTTTGAAGGGATAAAGGGATACTCAAAAAGGGATACTTGTAAGGTATGAAATATTTCATTATATTTATTTTATTGCAACAGCCTTGCTATTTAATAGCCACACTCACACCTTGACTGACAGCATGTGAAATGTCAATTAGAAAACTCACATGCTCCAACAATTGGTCACCATCTTTTCCATGACTAAGAGAATGTAATAACTGGATGTACTGCCATAAAACGGAAAATATCATGCACACTTCAATAATTAGACATAAGAGATGCCACTAATTTTAAATAAATTTTTTTCATCATGTACATATAAAATGCAGAATCAGCATTTTATATGTACTTTGCTTAACTTGATTCTGCATTTTTCCTCTTTGAATGGTAAGATTTCTGAATATGAGGAATCATTTTCATTAAAATCGAAGAAATCATTTTTATTGAAAGCTACTGGGAACTTCAGCTGTGTGGACTGAGTAAACAAAGCATGAAATAACAAAACTCATGTGAAGTCTTGAAGACTACATATCCAACTGCAGTTAACAGTTTTCACTCACTTCTAAATTGGCAGCTCTATGGAAATTTAACACTACTATTTTATTATAACTAAATTTTTGCTGCAAAAACAGAGAAGTAAAAATTTTTTTTTTACAGCTATACTTCTCTGTTAAAAAAATAATTAATGAGGCAAAGTAAATGCTTTTACTATACTTGAGGATTAGAAATATTTTTAACTTCTTTTTTTGAAAAATTCACCCAAGTTTTTTTTTTGAGTTGTTGACTGATGCTGTATGCCACAATCAGTAAGGTACAGCATAAAATTAAATAGTGTAATACGTAGCAGAGTATTAGGAATCTGTTTGCTAGTATTGTCATTTATTAATCTTATTAATTTTCATTGTTAATTAAATGTATTTGAACAGAAATCATGTTCCAGACTAGAAGCTGTGGAGGTTGAGGGCTGTGTAGATCTAGAGGGAGTCAGCCACTCAACCTTACAAAAGAACATTAATGGATGACTGGACAGTGGCTTTTTTCTTTTCGTCGTAGATTTCTTTATGGCAAGCAGGCATATCATTCACCCCTTCTGTTAACTTTTAAGAATCTTTCGCTGTCAGGATCCATCTTCTCAAACCTCGCCATTGCCGATGCAATTTCACGAAATGCCATTGCCATCTCTCTGGTGATGTAGCGTCTCAGCTCCTCATTTGCTTCATCTTGAGTTTCTTCAGCATTTTCTTCTTTCACTATCGCTGCCTGCAAGTCAACAAGTTCTTCATTAGATAATTCCGTCTCTTCTTCCTCTATTAACTCCTCCACATCTTTGGCATCAACCTCCAACTGATGGAGCTCTGCAACCTTTACAATCTTATCTGTAACCTCTTCATATGATTCGTCTTTTTCAAATCCTTTGAAGCCTTTTACATGCCGTGTGCATATTTTCTTCCATGCGCCATTTAAACAACTTTTAGTAATTTCCACCCAGACCTTATTAATGTTTAAGATGGCATGGTAAATATTGTAAGATTTCCAAAAGTCTCTTAATGTAAAATTTTTCTCATCGTCTACTGCAGACAATGCCTGAGCAAATGTTGTGCGTAAATAGTATGCTTTTAAATTCAAAATAACACCCTGATCCATAGGTTGCATGAGTGAAATTATGTTTGGTGGTATAAATATGACTCTCGCGTTCAAATTGAAATCATCTAGATGCGTAGGATGTCCAGGAGCATTATCTAATAGAAGCAAAATCTTGAAAGGAACGTTGTTCACTTTACAATATTTTTCAACCTCGGGAATGAAGCAGCATTTAAACCAATCCTCAAAGAGGATTGGATTAAATGCACTGGTAGGGTTTAGATCGGAAATGCACTGGTAGGGTGACTTTATTGATGCCCTTAAATGCAAGAGGATTTCCAGAATACACACAAGCAGTGGTTTTAATCTGTAATCTCCCACTGCATTAACCCCAATCAAGAGCATGGCCTTATCTTTTGATGCCTTGAAACCTGGAATTGTATTTTCCTCTTTGGCAATGTATGTTCGATTCGGCATTTTTTTTCCAATACAGAGCATCTCGTCAACGTTAAAAATTTGCTGCGTTGAATAGCCGCCTTCATCTATAATTTTTTCCCAACACATCAAAAAATTTCTCCTGAGCTGCAGAATCGGCACTAGCAACTTCACTCCATACTTTAATGTTGTGGAAACCAGTGCGATACTTGAACCTATTAAACCACCTGTTGCTTGCCATGAACTTAGTGGGGTTCGCCATACTTATCCCTAATATCTTTATAAATACTTCTTGCTTTTGCTTGAATGGTCATTAGACTCGGGGGCACTCGCTTCTGAATCTGATTTTCCATCCATATTATTAACAGCTGTTCCATCTTCGATATAGCACCTGAACACTGTTGATCTTAAGTGCGTTGATCCTTTGACATGTTCTTTTATACGTGCACTGTCCTTTAAAATAGTATTCACTGTTTAAGCAGCGAGACCTAATTCCCTTGCAAAAAATGACAAACTGTCCTGCTTCGCACTTCATTTTCATCTTCATTTCTAAATAAATTTTGTTTGGTTTCCTAGCACTGCCAGCACTTGCACTTTCCGTTGATCCCTTTCTCTTCACCATTGTAATAAGTAAATAGGAATGAAGAGAAGATTTTGAAAATTTATGTTTTTTTATATGATTGAAGATTTCAGTGAAGGGGAACATATTTCACCATAATAGCATAAAAACCCACACAATTGCAGTTATTGGTATTATCGCATATGCAATAAGATCAATTTACTACCTGTTTATAATTAGATGCACTAACAGAAAATCACAATAAATTGGAAAGTGCAAATTGTTTTTATTGTTTTTTGGTCGTGACCACCAGAAACGTGCTTTAGAAAAATATCACAAAGAGTTCAAAATTGATTCTTATAATAGGAACATGTGATAACAATGGAAGGGTAGTGGTAGTGCATTTCCATTATAAATATGACCTTTTAGAGAGATAAATAGCTTAGTAATACAGGGAAATTTTAAACTTCCAAGGACTTGGAACAAATTACAAAAAAAAAAAAAAAAAAAAAAAAATGTGTTAATGGGTTCACATTACGATATTTTCACGATACCTCCATTTATTCCTACGGGGTGCAAAATACACTTCCCCGATTTTTCTAAAGTTTGCACCGGCCACCAAAAACTTACGTAAAAAGGTATTTCCGTAAGTCAAGTATGTATTACTTAAGTCGGGGAGTTCCTGTATGTAACTTTGTCTTAATATATCCTAATATTTTGTTTATGCATATGTATATACACTAAGCCTACCTAATTCTGGCTGTATCATGAAATACAAAACATTAAATGTTGTAATATTTTATTTTATTGTACTAAGTAGTTTTGTGCAATGGAGGTGAAATTTTTTCCATATCATATACAGGCAGGGGAAACTTCGAGTAAAGCATATTAAGAGTCTGAAGTAGTCTCAAGTACAATTGCTGTAAGTTCAGGAGACTGTGCCAATATCTGACCCAATCGGAAGGCTAGTTAAAGGCGAAGAAAATCCAAGCTACCTGGCAGCAAAAAATGTTAATTGATGGTATATACCATCAAAGTGAGGCAGTTACTTGAGGCTCTATATAGATGTAAAGAGTATATACTGTCCATTAAAGCAAGAGGTTACTGTAAATTCTTAAGCAAATTTTGTCATTGGCTTCCCCTTTTTAAATCTTTCCAGGATTGCGTTTGTGTTTGAATTAAACATGTTTCGTTAGCACCATCGTCAAATACAATAAAACCTTTCGCTTAACAATTAGGCAATCTTTCAATGAACAAAGCAAATCATACTACTGAAGGAAAAAAATAATAATAATAAATAAATAAAAAAAAAAAAAAAAAAAGAGAGTACTCCAACACATCCTCTCTAGAAAAATATTAATTAACAGGGTTTGATCAAATAGCACTTTGTTTTAGAATATCATATTACATCTTGGAGGCTATTAGGCTTTCCATACCAACTAAGCAATACTGTTCCAGGTTCAGGTCTAAATGAATTAATGAGGCTTGTGGCAGAGAAGAAAAATGCACGGGTTGCATATAAATTATCAGGCGACACAGAAGCCTATGGTTGTTGTTGTTGTTTAGGAGCATTAGCAACTAAGGCAATATTGCTCCGGGGATATGCAGTGGTCATTCCCTGACCTTTCCGCATTCTCTGTATTTGGTGGTCACAAGCTCGAATCCCCGTCTAATCAAAAAGCGTGTGCTATGCACTGCTGCTCCTGCCCACCTGGCTACGGAGGCACCCAGAAGCCTATGGCAGATATAAGCTAGTCTGTAATCAAGTCACAAAGCAGGTAAGCAGGCGAAGGCAGATTACGAGAAATCTAATGGCAAAGGATGCAAAGAAAAACAGCAAAGTGTTCTTTACTTATGTATTTATGTAAATTCTAGTAGGAAGAGTATGAATTAGATTGGTCCACTTGATATCAGTGGTTCGACTGTTGATGATCCTGTTCAAGTAGCTGATAAACCAAATGAGTATTTTGCATTCATACATGAGGAGTTATTTAAGGAGGAGAATACCAGAAGTTTATCAAACTCTAACAGGGAGCTAAGTGATTTTGTAGTAACTGAGAGCAAAGTGGAGGAGAAATTGTTGAAGTTAAACATAAAAAAAGGCACCTGGGGCAGATAGAATCTATCCAGTTACAATGGAGGCAGCAAGGGAAGTAAGCAAACCCTTAGCCATAATTATGAGAGCATCCTTAGAGTCAGGGGAGGTCCCCATGGACTGGAAATGTGTAAATGTATCCCCAATTCACAAAGGGGGTTCAAAGAGTGACACAAATAATTATAGACCTGTTAGTTTAACTTCTGTTCCAGAGAAAATAATGGAGTCGTCATTTTCTTGTCAAGGTGATCATGCATCACCTAGACAAGACAGCAGTAACAGCTCAGACACCAGCATGGGTTTGTTAAGGGGAAGTATTGTCTGAACAATCTGATTGAATACCATGATGTGGTCACAAAGGAACTGGATGCAAAAAATATTTTTTATATTATATACTTTGATTTCAGGAAAGCTTTTGTTACTGTTGCACATGGAAGACTGGTGTACAATTTGGAGTGGTACAGCATTAAGAGCAACTTACTGCAATGGATAAAGGGATGGTTGAGTGGGAGATGGCAGAGAGTAGTAATAAATGGACACTTTTATACATTGACTAATGTTATTAGCGGAGTCCCCCAGGGTTCGGTGCTGGGCCCATTGTTGTTTTGTATGTATATCAATGATATCGATAAAAATAAATCAGGCTTAATGTACAAGTTTGCAGATGATACAAAGGTTGGCAGGGTTGTTAATGACAGTAAAGACAGTATGCTACTGCAACAGGATCTAGAAAAGTTAGGCAGATGGGCTAAGAAGTGGCAACTGAAGTTTAACATTGACAAATGCAAAGTACTCCATATGGGCAGCAGTAACCCAATAGAAATGTATCAACTATGTGGTTACTACACTCAGGAAGGTGGAGAATGAAAAAGACCTGAGGGTAATTGTGCAGTGAGATATGAAGTTCTCTGAGCAGTGCAGATGGGCTGCCAGAGCAGGTCACGGAGTTCTGTCAATGATATGTAGGAACTTTGCTAGCAGAGACAAGGAGGTGATTATCCTTTTGTATACGGCAATGGTGAGACCACACTTTGAGTACTGTATACAGGTCTGGAGGCCTCATTTTAGGAAGGATGTAGAGTTGCTAGGATGAGTACAGAGAGGGGCAACAAGATTGGTGAGAGGAACAAAGGGGTGGCTTAAGAAGAAAGGCTTAATTTCTGCAAGTTGCAGCATCTGGAGGCTAAGCATCTGCGAGGTGATCTGAACGAGGTGTATAACGCTTTGAATGGTTTGAGCAGGCTCAATGCTGACGGAATATTTCCGCTGGCTCAGATTAAGAACCTGAGGTATAGATTCAAATCGAGGAAAGAGAGTTGTTGAATAGATGTGTGAAAGTTTGGCTTTAGCCAGCGGGTAGTTGAATGGTGTTTAAAGCTTAAATAAATTTAAGGCTGAACTAGACAAACATTTGGGGTGACTGGATAGGTGAAATTGGAAGGTTTTTTTTTTTTTTTTGGCTGATGCTGTATAAGCTTGCTTTCTTACATCATATGCCTCAACTAATGCTAATACATTGCATTTCAGTAAGTGGCTGATAATAACCAACTTCACGATAGGTGACATCCCCTGTAAACCCAGAACTAGGCTTGGGATTGGAGGTGTGGGGTCATGCCAATCTGGCCCTTAAAATGTCAGTTAGGAGAACAATGATAATCATTAAAAATTGAGGTGTGACAGGCAAATTTGTTACAGTGATCTACGTTCCAATCACGACAACACTGAAAATTATCAATTATATCAAAAACCTCATCACTATTTTTTTTTTTTTTTTAAATGGTAGCCCCAAACACGAAAGGTCAGGGAATCCTTTGTACTTTAATATCACATATGAAGTGAAAGACATAAGACATTGTCGATATAAGTATTATTTATACTTTTTTATCGTACTTTCCATATCTAAGTTATTAATCTCTGAAGACCAAACAGTAAAAGTACAATTAAAAATAGTTTCTTTTGTTGTAAATATGTTACCATGTTCTCTAGATACACTGAAATGCAATCATTTGTTTGTATTTCTGATTTATTTAGATTAGTGCAAGAGTAATTAAACATGTATTGGTTTGTATATTGATGTTGGTGTGCTGAGCAATTTAAACCCGAAATGGATGCTGTTAATGTTTGAAGTAATAATAATAAAATCTTTAATTGCAATGATAGACATACAATTAGTTCCCGTCACGGCATGGTGGTGCCAGGGGTTTACAAAACAATCTTTAAAAGGCAACACATACCCAAATTATGGTAGGAAAATGCATCAATTAACTATAATAAGACAGTAAAGGAAGTATATCATTATCATAATATACAGATGAGCAAGGGCACATTTTCAATTCAGAATAGGCAAAATAATACAAGGATGTAAGCTTGTACAGCATTGGCCAAATAAGAACTTCCCTCCATTTTATTTATCGATCCTCTCTGATGATATTTCCTATCCTTTTAAATTCACTACAACTACTCACTTCCACAACTCCAAGTTGAAGTTTATTTCAACAATAACTTTCAGACTTAAAGTGAATTTTCAAATATCTATTCTGAAACCATTCTTTTTGATTTAAATTTATGTCCTGTTGTGTGTGTGTGTTCTGGGAAAGAATAAAGATTTAATCACCATTTAGTTTACTCAAGCCTATAATTAGATCACTTCAATTAGGTCTCTGCACAAATGACTAACATTTTGCTTTAAAGGTTTTCAGATATTGCAATTTACAAAACACTAGTCTTTATTTGTTAAGAAAATCCATTTATGCCCTAACTAATCTTACTCTTCTCACCCTTTACAACAAATCTACATCCTTCTTAAAATGTAGTTTCCAAACCTATTTGCAGCATTCAAGATATGGGCTAACCACTTCTTTACACAGCAGGATGGCAAAGTTCCTGCATATGAGCGATGGAATCCAGTGACAAAACCAACATACTACCAGGTAAACCACTGGTGAGGGGGGGGGTTAAAGAGCCTGGAGGTCTGATGGCTGGTTTATGGTTAACAATCACCTTTAGGGGGGGGGGGGGGTCTGTTCAAAAATATTATGGGGAGGCCAGAATTTACAGTTTTGCATCTGACTGATCAAATGGTATGTTAATCTGGCATAATTACTATCAAAACGCATTTATCGCTGTTAACATTTTTTAGCCTATCTGCTTAGTTCACCTAGATCCTTAAATCGTTGAAATAGTACACCGCCATTAACTGCAATGCTCACCTTTTGTACGAAAACTCAGACATTAATTAGAGATCAATTAATATATATTACAAAGTACTATCACTAATGTACTTTAGATATTACTAGTTAAAATTAGAAATGAAATGTGAGTGACCAAGCACCAATGGGTAGACCTCCACTCATAACATAAGTCCAAGAGCTATAGCTATTTATAACTACTCTCTTTCGCCTACAATTGAATAAACTCTTAATCAATAATACTAATTTACCCAATTTATACGAGAATCATTCATGTGGAACAGTACAAATACGTGGCTCTACACATATGGAACTGTGTAAATATTACAAATGTGTGGCTATACACAGAAATTCAGGGATATTCTGTGGTTCTGAGGCTATATCTAAATCCTTAAAATACATCAACAAATAATTAATTACATAATAATGATAATATACCTGAAAGTCGTTCACAATTACTTGAATCAAACACTTAATACAGCAAGATTAATGCTGCTTCAATGTTTAGATTTGAATTTTTAATTTAACAGTCAACTAAAAATTCTGATCTTCAAAAACTTTAAAATAAACAGTAACATATGCGTAGAATATTGCACACAGTCCAAAAAAGTAAAGAATTGCAACATTTAAAACACACTGAAGTCAAGAAGCACGTTTTGACAAAAATCGAGTTAAAACGAACTGCCATCTGGTGATAAGCGATTTATTAACAGACAAAATTTGTAAGTTTTTTGCTTAAAAACAAGTAAGGCTATGACACAGAATATTATCGCTCTGTGGGCTTTCAATATATTTTGTCTGTATATCGTACGTACTGTACGGTAGTTTGTCTGCTTTGCTGTACAAAAAACCGAAATTTCCTGGGGTGGATATGGGGGGGATATAGATTGTGTTTCTAGAGTGGGAAATTATGGAAGAGTCACTTCGTGGCCGCTTTTCCAGTTACACTTACCTAATAATTAGTATGCCCCACTTTAGCCCTCAACACAGCATGGATTCGTCATAGCATGGACTCCACGAGGTATCCAAAGCTTGCTACAGGGAGGCTATAGTCTGTTAGCCTGCTTCCCACAGTTTTTGAAAATTGGATGGTTGCGGATCTCCGCTGCAAAGAGTTCATTCCACCTTATTTCACAGGTGCTTAATTAAATTGAAATCTGGTGACTGGAAAGGCCAGCACATTTGTTGAATTCGTTCTCATGCTCCTGAAATTAGTTCTGTACAGTTCTGGTCTTGCGGCATATCACATTATCCTGTTGAAAGTATTCATTTGCAGAGATACAGTGTAGTCATGAAAGGATGCGCCTGGTTAGAAACAATTTCTGGATAATCTGCGGCATACAAATGTTGTTTCTCTAGTATGAATGAGCCCAAATGCAACATAAAAGCAATCTTCACACCGTTACACGACGACGGCCACCGCCAACAGCAGTCTGGATTGTTGACACCTGACAAGACGAACTCGTGATGTTTTCGCCATCTGATCCTCTCACAGCATGAAATACCAGGAACAGACATTCATCAGCCAAAGCAAAGTGTTTTTTCGAATCCACTGTTCAGTGTTAGTATTCCTGAATCCACTGTAACCGTAATTGCTGTTTTTGCTGATAGCAGGGGAATCCCGTTCAATCGTCATCTGCATAGGCGTTCACAAAATACGACGAGGCGTCTGTTCACTTTGGTTAAACTGTTAAATTGAGGGTATTATTATTGTTATTATTATTTTAGGGTTGCCCGTAATTAAATAAATAAGATCTTTATTGTACAGTTCACCGGTACACGCAGGTACCACGACCATACAATACCCTTCACGGCACCATGCCAGGGGTTAACAAACGGCAGAGATAATAAAGGAATTGTAAAGATTAATTATAAGCAAATTATATAATAAAAAAAAAAAGTACTCATAGCAGATAACATTGACTTGAAAGGAAAACTAATACAAAATAACAAAAATAACAAATTATGATAACAAAAGATTTTTCTCAAGTCCAGTTTTCCGAGAGTCTCTTGCCCCGCCATAACGTTCTGAGATCAGTTGGTAGTTCTGGAGACCACGTGCTGATCCAGGATGATCCGTCTATACTTTTTATCATCTATGATTTTAAATAAGTCAGCATCCAGGGATTGAACCAGATGGAGCTTCTGATAAGGGAGGAACCGATCTTTCAAATGTAGTCTCGAAGGAAGAGCAAGAAGCTTGGGAGTGGAGCGGAGACCTGGTTGGGGAATCCGCCAGCACACGGTGTCCCAAACGTTGGGTGCTGAGACTCTCCCGGCAATCATTTTTACGGTGAAGATGAGTCTTCTCTTGTGCATTAATGCTGAAAACCTGGTTAAATTCAGCGCGTTGGCCATCGGTGTTGTGCGCTGCTGTGGTGGGAGATGACACTTCCAGGTTGCCACTTCAGGAGCCAGTATTCAGCGGCTTTTAATGGTTTAATTGTGGTGTCTGCAGCTGAGCCCCACAACTCTACTCCATACAGTACACTTCCAAAAATCATCATCCTGATATACATTTTTATCAGGTTTCTGTTGTGAATGTGTAGCAAGTGCTGCTTGGCAACCCACCGTTTCTTGTTGAATTTAGCACAGAGTTCTTCTATATGGTGATGGAATCGTAATTTTCTGTCGAAGATTACACCCAGATCTCTTTGCTTTTCAACGCAGGGGATCGGGACTCCGTCAATCGCAGGCTGAATTATGGTTGGTATGGGTTTAAGAGAGAATACCATGATGGCAGATTTCTCAGGGTTCACTTGCAGGTCAAAATTCTTGAGGTACTGCTGTACTTCTGATAAGGTCTTGTTGATGGTTACTGTAGCGTTTTTGGCTTCATCGGTCAAATTTATTTTTGTGAAGATCTTTAAATCATCTGCATATGATATCATATCTGTTCTATTGTGTATTAGTGGGTAGATGATAGCAGTGAAAAGAATTCCGGACAGGACTCCTTGTGGAACGCCTGCTTGTATTTGTCTAGTATACCTTTGCTTTCAATACATTAATCCGTGTTTGTGTCTGTAAATTGCGTATGTTCTATGGTTGATTTGCCTCTTTTTTGTGCTGGACGAAAAAACCCCAGTTACTGGGGAGAAAAACCTTGCTATCTACGCCTAATACCAACTAACTCAGCCACGGAGTGAAAAAAGCCCATTAAAGTTCCTCGCGTCATCGATGGGATTCGAACCCAGGCCTTTTCCACCCGGTGTGGGGAGGACGATGACGATATCACTGTGCTACCCGCGCAGACTAAATTGAGGGTATCCTTTCTCTTAGTCTGTACGGGTAGTAGCGGTTATAATCACCACCCTTCTCACACCGAGTAGAATAGACCCTGGTTAGAATCTCACCAACGATGCGCAGAATTTTGTGAGCTTTTTTCATTCCGTGTCAACAAAAAAAAAAAAAAACCATCTACATCACCTGTCCATCTGCTCCAATAATTTCTCTTGTTCTTCATTGAATTTATTCGAACTACCCACTTTCATAACAACAGATGAAACTTTGTTGCAACAATTAACCACCTGATGGCCGAAAGTAAATTTCGGTACAATTATCCTGTAACTGTCCTTCCAGAATTTGAATTTGTTGTTATAACCAAAGTCCTCCCCACACCAGGAAAAAAAAAAGGGGCGGGCTCGACCCGGTCAGTGAAGTGTCGAACATTTTTGGCTACTTTCAATACCTCCTGAGTTAGCCAACTCAGGCATGGATTGCAAGGGTTTGTTTTCACTCGGACCTCAGGTTTTTCATCCAGCAACACATGCAAATCGACTAGAGAACACAACCAATTTATGGAATTAATACACGTGAGCATATAAGTTCAGTTTTTGTTGGCAGCATAACAGTTAAGGCGAAATCACACTATTACCGCATCAGGGAGCTCATTTGTATACATCTAACTTCTAAGCTATAATTCCCATTTGGTTTATTGCTCGGAGACGCACTGTTGTCATTGACTGTATTCACTAGATAATACGTCGGGCTTCAAGGCCGCATCACGTTTTCAGCAGTTCAGATATTTCTGTTTGAACAGAAATTTTGTTATGCGTGACCGCATGACAAGAAAATAGAGGAAATGCTAACAGAAAATTAAATTACAAGTAGATAATGCTGTTTTGAGAGCACAAGTAAGAATATCCGAAAACAAATAACAACAACATCAAGGACGTTGCTCCTGTGCCTATTTCGAAGCATCCCCAACTGAGAGACAGCTACTCGACATACTCGCCGCATATGTCCAGTCAGATGCTCAAAAATGACCAAAGGAGGAAAATAGAGCAGCAGTATTGCAATTAACAAATTTAGAGAACGCACAAGTCCATCATTTAAATTTGTACAACACATAACAATTTCTTACAAGTTCAATTTTTAGCGTCGAGAAGAAGTTTTTTGTTGTTATTAAATTTAATTTAAAAATTTTATTTTGTATTTTGACAGCATAAATCCTTATTCAAAATTATACTTACAGTATTTCAACTTTCCTTAAACACACAACTAATTTTTCCATAGCGCTAATTGAATATTCAAAATAGCGTGTTTTGCCCTTGTATGTCATCCTTAATTGGATTACATAGGAAATTAAATTCTTCTCTATTCATCCGTAAGTACATCTTAAAATGATTTTCATCTTCTTCTAAGTCCTGCATTAAATGATGGAATTCATCTTTTTCTGTTATCTTCCAGTTTATGTCGTGTATCCATTGCGTGCTCTCTTTTGTTTTCTGGGCTATAAGAAAAGCACCTGCATTTTCTAAATCTTCTTCTTCTTCAGATTTTGAAGAAGTGGATAAACCGTAGCAATTCATTTTCTCTTCAGCTTTCCCCAAAGAAAACAACACATATAGTGGAGTGGCAGTAATGTACCTCCGACGACAGACTTAACAGTTTACACTAAACAGTGACACGAGGTGAAATCCCGTGAAGTGATAATAGTGTGCTTCCGCCATTGCACTCTCTATTACCATGAGAAGGTCATATCACATTCCTGTGGATTCTTGAAAAATTGAACGGCTTTTAATTAAATGGAATTCCGAATTTTTTTTTGCGATTATCGCGATTTGGTTATTAGACCAAATCGCGATAATCGCAAAAAAAAAAAAAAAAAAAAAAAAAAAAAACAAGCCACCTCCCATTTCACTCAATCATTTCCTCCAAAAGTTTTTCTAGTTTTTCCTTGAATTTATTTAAACTATCAACTTCCAAAACAACAGATGGAAGTTTGTTCCAGCAATCAACACCTGCTGGCTAAAGGCAGAATTTCGCACCTCTGTTCTCCAACTGTCCGTCTTCAATTTGAATTTGTGCCCCCTCATTTGTGTGGTTTGAGTAAGAGAAGAATCCCATCAGCATTCAAAGCCCTTAAACTCAGTTCATTCAAAGCCTTAAACGTCTCGATCAGATCACCTCGCAGATGCCTAGTCTACAGACGCTGAAGTTTTCAGAAGTGAAGCCTTTCTTGGTAAGAGCACCCCTTTGTTCTTCAGCCAGTCTCGTTGTCCTTCTCTGTACTCGTTCCAGCAAGTTCATAACCTTCTTAAAATGAGGCATCTAAACCTGTATGCAGTAGTCAAGATGTGCCCTGACCATTTCCTTATACCAGTGGTTTTCAACCGAGGTGCCGCTGCACCTTAGAGTGCCGCAACAATATTCCAGGGGTGCCACATAATTTGGGTTTAAGTTACTTAAACTTATTATTATTTTTTAATTTATATGTTTATTTCATTATAAAAAGGTGTACAGTATCTTTTTAATTTTGTGGTGATCTATAATTGATGTTTACTTTGATGATCTATAATTGATGTTTACTATATAAAGAATAAAATTATATACTGTATATATATAATTTGTATTATGAAATGTAATTTTTATAATTATATTATCGTAATAAATATTATATAACATATATATATATATTTAATATTATATATATATACACACGGATATATACTGAGAGAGAATCGGATCTAACAGGCAGAAAATTGAGTAGGGGTGCCGCAAAATAAAATAAATTACTTAGGAGTGCTGTTATTAAAAAAAGGTTGAAAACTACTGAAAATCACCTTATCCCTGCTAGAAAAATTCCTGTATATCATTGACAAAACCCCATGAACTGTCCTGGAAGCCTGTCTGTATTGCTCAGAGAATTTGATATCTGACTGCGCACTTAGGTCTTTTTCATTTTCCACTACCAGGCGTGTAGTACCACACAAGCGATATGTTATCTGGGGTTACTGCTATCCATATGCAGAACTTTTGTATTTATAAACGTTAAACTTCATTTGCCATTTCACAGCCTAACTTTTCTAGATCCTCTTAGAGTAGCGTACTGCCATTGCTGTCATTAACCACTATGCGAAACTTCGTATCGCCTGCAAACCAAACTATGCCAATGCAGCGGCATAGTTTGGTCTACAGGCGATAAAACAACCAAAGGGGGCCCACTGTTCTCCTGCTCGAAAGAGAAAAAATTTAAATAAGTGAAATGTAAGGTTTTTAGTTATGTTTATAATAAAATTTGCTACGTCTTCGAACAATAATTTTTTTTCACACGAAGAATGTTATTCTTAGCTAGCTGCACAGCACAAGCAAAACTGCAGTGAAGGGAATGAAATGGTATTAGCATAGCTGCTGCTTCCAGGAAAATTAAGGATTTGTGACTGCGGTGGCCAAAGTTAAACAGGGCCCACTTATTGGTGGTTGGGGCCCATTTAATGGGGGTAATTATTATTGAGTATAGTATTATAGGTGCAATAGTATTACTATTGCACCTATAATATTTCTGAGTATTACTCAGGACACATGCGATTGGGCCTGCTGGGACTTTTTTCCCCGTAGTTTATATGTCAAAAAGTCCCCGGCTGCTTCGCAGTTCCTGTGTCAATCCAGAGAATTTAATAGCAGATGTGAAGACATTTATTAAAAAATATGGCGCCTGCAAGTCAAAAGGACCTTTTCCAAAAAATAACAAAAATCGATCACTTTCGGTAAAATATTACTCAACCACTAGTAAATTTGGATTAAAAATGAACAGTAATGGTTTTGCTACTCCAACAAACTGGATTTATAACAGGACTTGATAGAATTATGGAAGACAATTTGCAAGAATATTATTCTTGCATTGAACAGGTGATTAAAATAATTCTAAAATTGTCGAGAAACTCATTAGCTTTAAGAAAATTTAAGTGATACCCACGTTGGAAATTTTTTGTCGGATGTAAAGTTAGTAAAATATGACTCAATTATGAGACAGGTTGTGGATTTATCAAAATGGAAGAATTGTTTATTTAAATGCCAAAACACAGAATGAAGTTATTGAATGCT
The DNA here is from genome assembly GCF_048544385.1 of Mastigoproctus giganteus. Taxonomy (NCBI): domain Eukaryota; kingdom Metazoa; phylum Arthropoda; class Arachnida; order Uropygi; family Thelyphonidae; genus Mastigoproctus; species Mastigoproctus giganteus. Next base: position 68,102,523 of record NC_143576.1, read on the forward strand.
TGAGCCAACATGTAAGAAAACAATTAACTAAGAATATTAAAGAAGCCCCATATTTTTCCATCATTGCTCATACAACGCATACAACGCAAGATATCTCAAAAATAGATCAACTAAGCTTGATGTACTCTTGTGTCCATATTGTAAAAGATCTGTATGAAGACAGAAGGCAGACCTAAACCGTATAGATGTCAGAGAAACGTTCCTGGGTTTTCTCTACCGTTACTGATGGATCAGATGATGGAATAACGTCAATTATTTGCGACTTCATAAATTCAAATGATCTGGATCTGGATCTTTCTAAACGTTGTGGGCAAGGGTACAATGGATCAAACACAATGAGTGGTGCATATTCAGGAGTACAATCCTGCCTAAAAGAATTACAATCGAATGCGTTGTAAGTACATTGTGCGGTGCATAATCTCAATCTAGTTATTAATGATGCAATGAATGGAGTACTGGAAATATCCAACTATTTCAGCATTGTTTCAAAGTATGTACGTGCTTTTTGGCTGTTTGTGCACTGTGGTATCGTCACCGCCCTCCTCACATCGGGCGGAAAAGGCTAGGGTTCGAATCCCGTCGATGACCCGAGAACCTTTTATGGGCTTTTTTTCACTCTGTGGCTGAGTTAGTCGGTCTCAGGCATAGATAGCAAGGTTTTTCCCCCCAGAAAAGTGGGGTTCTTCATCCAGCAAAACAGGAAAATCGACCAGAGAACACACGCTATTTACAGACACAATACACATGAATGTATGTAATAACTTACCTGGTGACCACAATGAGTGGCTTGTGTTTTTTGGCTACAGTATCAACCGTTCGGACTTGTTATTTCAAAATACAATGCGATATTGTATTAAAGAGAGTAAATCTAACTAGTTGGTCTATTCGGTTGGCATCTATAATTGTTATAAAATTAAGATTTCCAGATTTGCTAATGGCATTAAATAAAATTATCGTATAATCGCCAAAAAGCGATGAAACTTATTTTCTAGAGTAGCTTTATATTCCTAGTAGTTTAAAGTTTAACTTAGAAATTTTGTAGATATTACTTAGTATCGGTAAGGGTATCAAATCCACATGTTACAAGTTGAAAGTTGCTGAACGCGAAGTTTTTTTAGCCATATTTAGCCGCTTTATTGACCAATTGTTTCTGACGCGAGGAACTTTAATGGGCTTTTTTCACTTCGTGGATGAGTTAGCTGGTCTTAGGCGTAGCAAGGTTTTTTTTTCTCAGAAACTGGAGTTTTTTGTCCAGCAAAACAGACAAACCGACCATAGAACACATGCAATTAACAGACATAAGACAGCACGGTAGATGAATTTAATTATTCGGGTGGCCTAAATATAATAGTTTGGTTTTAGTTTTTGTACTAATATGATGCATTTTCACTAACTTGTACTCAGTCTAATTCCCTTGCAGCCTGAGGCATAAGCCCTTAATGCATCTTAGTCTTAATTCATCTTATCAGGCATTTCTCATATTGTGGAGTTATACTTCATAACTATTTTGCCATCATTACATCACTGGGGTATCTACCCACCTACCCACCGAAGAAGGGCCAAATAGCTCTGAAACGGTGCCGTCTGGGTGGTGGTATCCGCTGAGAATAAGTAACAACAGTCTTCTCCTTTGGTGAAGCGATACTTATTCGAAGTAGTGCAATATCACGGCAACTCGTTGTGAAGGTATTCATAATATGAGATATAACTTAAACGATGGCGCTTTTGCAAAAATTTGCTAATTCAAATTCAGAGTTTAGCTGTTTACAAATATGATGCATTTGCACTAACTTGTACGTATTTCAGTACTTACACCAAATGCAACAGCGCGCCCCTACCTACGCAAATGCGCTGAGGAACCCACCAACTGTAATAAATATACCAGCTAAGGAACAACCAGAGAAAAAAACGCTACTCCCAACGCCTAACCTTGTAATATTAAGACCCAAAAACACCGAGGAAATTGGTACAAGTGACGAAATCAAAAACAAACTAATAAGCACTATGAAGGACGACTTCCAGCAAACAAGAATAAGAGGAATACGCAAACTAAGGAGCGTAGGACTCGTGATCGAAACCGAGTCAAAGCGAGAGATGCAAGAGATAATTGAAAACCCCAAGATTGCTGCCCTGGGCCTAACAGCTGAGCCACCAAAAAGAAAAGGTCCGGCGATAATAATTTATGACGTGGGCAAGGATGTCACACCTAACCAACTAGCGTCTGAGCTGTACCACAGGAACTTACAGAGCAAAATCCCGGGAAAGGACCCACAAGAAACAGTAATACCCAAATACTTCATACAAGCGAGAAACGGAATAAATAAAAATTGGGTAGTTGAGCTTACCCCGGAGGCCTGGAAGGTCCTGAAAGACCAAACAAGGGTTTTCATTGAATGGGGAAGCTACCGCTATCACGAACGAGTAATCATACCGAAATGCTACCGTTGCTGTAAGTTTGGCCACACGACACACACATGTGCGCAAACCACCCCAACATGTGGCCACTGTTCTGAAAAGGGCCACGATTTTAACGCCTGCCCCCACAAAGATAAGGAACCCACCTGCGTTAACTGCAAGACTATGAAATTAGACCACAAGCACTCACTTAGGGACCCGAAATGCCCTACATACCAACGAACCAAGACCTTATACCAAAGCAGGATCAACTATGGGAACGAGAATTAAAAATTATAACACAAATATGCTGAAAATAATCCAAATTAACGCACAGCGGGCCAGATCAGTGGTTGACCAGTTACGGACCAAAGCCGAAGACGAAAACTTGGATGTCATTATAGTCCAGGAACCGTATACACATCTAAAGCGGGTTGCAGGGTACCCACACAATTATAAGGTGATCCACACGGATGATGACACCCCATGGGCTGCCGTTCTGGTAAGAAACATCAACATCAGCGCAACTAAAATCACACAGCTGTGTACTCCATGGGCTGCTTGTGCACAACTTGGCACAGCATTAGGATCTCTATATGTCGTGGCACTCTACTGCAGACCGGGACAAGATATAGGCTTTGCAATCGACTACCTCCGATGCCTACAGGACACCCTACCAAATCAAAGAGTCATCATTGGAGCTGATGTCAACTGTCGCTCCCCGGCATGGCACAGCCTCACCCCAGACAGGCGAGGAACTCGAAATGGACAACTCTTAGAAGACTACCTTGCAGGATCCTATCTAACTGTTCTAAATCGACCCCACCATCTGCCAACATTTTCGAGCACCCTCTGGGAGGCCACAATTGATGTCTCCCTGGCCACCAGGAGTATGGCCGGACATGTGACTAATTGGAGGGTGGAGGAAGCATGGACCACCTCAGACCACCGGGCAATAACCTTTTCAGTTGAAAGACAACTAACAAGAATAACTCAAACAAACCAACCACAAATGAGATATGCAGTCGCAAATGCAGACTGGACACTATATAGAGAGTTGCTCACCACGGCAATTAAACACAATCTGGAAAACATAAACCCCCGGAGCGACCCGGATGACCTTCAGAGGGAAACTACAAAATTATTACTAAACATCAGTGATCGAGTGATAAAAAAAAAAAAACCCAAAACCTGGCACAGTACCCTGGTGGACACCAGAAATTGCAGTACTACGACGACAAATGCAAAAAACAAGAAAAGACTTCCAGAGAGCTCGCAGAACCTGGCCCGAAGATGAGGTGGAGGTCTTGAGACAACATTACAGAGAAGCTAGGAACCGTTACACAGACACCATAAAAAAAAGTAAGAAGGGTTCTTGGGAGCGCCTAGTGTCTACTTCTGGAAACACCGACCCCTGGGGCATAGTCTACAAGGTGATAACCAATAAGCTTCCCAGGGGCGAGGTCATTAGTACTACCAGGACACCGGAGGGAAACCTAACGACCACTTGGGAGCAGTCAATGGGCAACATACTGGACAAAATCTTCAAGGAACCAGCAATATTAACCATGCAAGAACAACACGAAATTTGCAAGGAGAACGCAATCTATAACACCTCGACAATTGAACTCCCCTTCACCCTGGAAGAGCTCAGTGAGGCTGCCACCAAGATCAGAAATCGCAAATGCCCAGGACTGGACATGATCGAACCAGAGATCTTGAAGAAAACTGCAGAATTTGCACCGCACTTACTACTTACTCTCTACAACAGGTGCCTGGAAACAGGCAAATTCCCCACAGCATGGAAAACAGCAAACACCAAGTTGTTACTTAAAAATCCTAACAAAAAACCGGACTGCCCAGAGTCATATAGACCTATTGCACTGCTCTCAGTGGTCAGCAAACTATATGAAAGACTGCTGCACAAGCGAATCAAAAACCACTATGAGAGGACAAACCTGGCGGCTAGGAATCAGTTCGGATTTAAGCCGGGTTCCTCCACAGTGGATGCACTTGGAAACCTGCTTCGGAAGGCACAGGAATGCAGAAAAAAATACCTGCTAGTCATTTCAATTGATTTTGCTGGGGCGTTCGACTCACTTTGGTGGCCGAGCGTCCTAGCCAGACTAAGGGTGGCTGCAGTCCCTATCAACCTATACAAGGTAATGGAGGACTACCTATCTTGCAGGAAAGTAGAAATAAATGCCAACTACCAAAAAGTCACAAGATCTGTATACAGGGGCTGCCCGCAGGGGTCTGTCTTGGGGCCACTCCTTTGGAATATGGTTCTCGATGAGCTCCTGAACCTGGACCTGGGGCTGATCGGAGCCCAGGCCTTTGCAGACGACCTTATTCTTACCATTGAGGCTGACTCAAGAGCCCAACTGGAAACTACCGCAAACCAAGCTCTGCAGAAAATACAAAATTGGGCTACAAGAAACCAGTTAAAAATTTCCCCGACGAAAACCACATCTATTCTACTAAAAGGAACCCTGCAAATATGGCGCCCACCCCAAATTAAAATAGAAGGTGTGACCATTAAACTTGCCAACCAAATGAAATATCTAGGAGTTATCCTAGACAAAAACTTATCCTTTCAACCTCACCTACAATATATAAGGACGAAGATAAGACGTTACTCGGCACTGGTGGCGAGGGTTACGAGAAAAGACTGGGGATTAAAAAAAACAGCACTAATGTTGTATTATAAGGCAACCTTCATCCCTGCGATAACTTATGCTGCTGCAGTGTGGTACAGCAAAACGACGCTTGCAGTCAATAGGAGAACTCTGGATACGATACAAAGGACCATTTTACTAACAACCACACGAGCATGCAGAACAGTAAGCACACCAGCGTTGCAGGTGCTTGCTGGAGCGCTCCCCCTCGATTTGGAGACTGTAAAAGCTGGCTTGCTCTTCCTGCATGCCAGGGGGGTTGCTGCCACCTTCCAGGATTTCATAATTGACCCAGCGAGTAGTACAAAAACAGAAAAAGTCCGATTACAGGCTTACCTACTTCGGGAGTGGCAACAAAGATGGACCGATACAACAAAAGGAGAAATCACAAGAAAATTCCTTCCCAACCTCAGCAAAATATATCCCAAGCAACCAGCCTGGTACTTTCCGGGGAAGCATTTGACTTCACTCCTTACTGGTCATGGTCCCTTTAAGGAGAAGCTGCTCGGGTTCTGCCTTGTTGAGGACCCCAACTGCACATGTGGGGAGATCGAGAACTGGAACCACTTGGTCTACGACTGCCCAGAATACGAAGATCTCAGAGGCATCCTGATCACAAAGATACACTACCTTCCGAAAGGACTGGAATCCCACTTCATTGACACAGAAGAGGAATACAGAGCACTTTCTCAATATGCGCAGGACCTCTTCGAGAGGAGAAAACTGCTAATTACCATAAATCGTGTCTGAAGAAATATCACCACAAGTTAAACTGTACAAGACCATAAAATACTATCCAACAGAGTTACTACAGAGAAAAACCTTGAGACAAGTGAGTGAAAAACACAAGGACGGCGCTTACCCCATGAGCGACTGGACTGAAACCGGCTCAATATTGAAGAAAAGAGACTTAACGCAGCACAGCTGCCAAACGCCATTTGGCGAATTGAAGAGGGCACCCTAGCCTCCTTCATCTTTAATACCCATATCCCCGGTGGGGGGGAGACGGTCTTACTGTCTCATCCCCCTCTCACCATTCCCACTTTCCCTTCTGGTGCGGCATGGGCATGCCCCACTGTGACTTGGAGTTGCCTCCTCTCTCGACTCCATACTTCTGTCTTTTCCCCCCAGACTTCAGTCTCCCCACCCACTCTACCTGCACATACGCAAGCGAATGCCCTACACATCGGAATTGATTTAATCATCTCCAAATTACGTTTTTCGCCCATACACTCGGCGTTTCAAAAATTTAGCGTTATTCCCCATAGAATTTACCAAAATAACAAAAAAAAAAATATATATATATATATATCTTAGTTTATTTTTTAACTTTCATTTCCTCTTTTTATTTTATTATTTTTTTATTTTTTATTTTTATATATATATATTTTTTTTTTTTTTTTTTTTTTTTTTAGGTCCTAGCCGCCGAAATCTCAGGAAATTAAGCGGCAGGACCTGCCAGAGTAAATCTTAGTCTACTGGTGTTTCCTGGTCTGCCTCCACGAGGCGAAAGTGGGGCAACGTTGGGCCTCAGTAGGGGTCCAGCGGCTAAACGACCAGATGAACAACGGTACATGACATTACACATATACAATATCCATACACTTTTAAATCTCTGGCATTTCCCAGCGAACTGGTTCACTCACAATGAAAGCAACGCGGAGATGGGGGAAACCCCTGGTGCCGTTTGACCCTAAATACACTTTACACTTTACACTTTACTTAAAACCTTATTAATTTGAAGGCAGGCACATATACACTTAGGTGTAACAGAAAATAGAATAGGGCTTTATTCTCACTTATTCAGTCTAGGTCCATCGCATAGATAATACATTAGTGGTTAAGCGTTAAAGGTGGTTGGTTTACTTGGCTAGAATGAATAATTTTGTTACTATCTATCTTCTACTAGAGTACGATGTTTTCACCAGTTTCTTTTGGCCCTATCCCATAGGGCTCGGAATGAACAGGAACAGACCGAAATGCCTTTCCGGTTTGTCACACGCATCGGTAATGTCATGTACTGTATGCGCATTAACTGCCTTCTAATCTATTATCCTGATGAACGGTTCCGTTTCGTAAAGTGTTCCCTATCGAGCCATGGTACCACTTTTTCCAGCACGTTGGGCGAATAAACATGCCTGTGTATGCGATGGTTATTATCACATTTCTTGCGAGGAGGATCTAGAATCTAGATCGTTCCTCGCCTCGTTCCATTTTGTTCCATCTATTACTGACTGGATGCGCCTTTTACTATTATCTGACATGCACTGAGACACTATTGATATTAGATCTGGGTTCTAGGATTGAAATATCACATTGTTCTTAACAATCCACTGATGTACTGAAATATGTTGCGACATTGAAAGTTGTCGTGGTGATAAAAATAAGGCCCATCTCTAAATAATTGCCACAAAGTCGTTAGGACAAAATTGTCCAGACCGTGACAGCAGATAATTACGTTCATGTATGTATATCGACATTTCTGAAGCAATTCCAAACCACAACCGCATAAGACAGGCCCCTATCTTCACACCAAACTCGGAATAAAATGTTGATACAATGCAATCTGGATAAAACTGTTCTTTGGATATGCACCACAGTCAGGTGTGTTCATCTGATGATTGAACTTGAACTGTGTAAGGTGATTTATCACTTCCCATCACGTATATATATACATTGGTATTATATTATATATATATATATATATATATATAGTACCAATGAGTTAAAAACAGTGAAAATAAAGGGAAACAAAAAAATAGACTGAATATGTCAAATGCACCAAAGCGCGCAAAGCAGCAGCAAAGGATGCAGATGTACATATATGCATGCTATAATAAAATAAAAATGTAGATATGAGTTACACGGAAAGCCAAAAAGAAAAAGTAATAGCCGAAACATAAAAGAAATATTTTAAGGAAAGTGACCTGCAAAATAAATAAATAAATAATTTAAAGGAATTAAAGGATTTGTAGGAGTCATATTGCTTTTCTTTTTCGATTATTTTTACTTTATTTTCAAATTTATACTCTTACACAGCTTTAGACAAGTATAGAAACGCAGTCCTTTGATGCATGGTCAGGTGTAGTCCCCTGATGAAAAACCTGATCATGTATCAACTTTGATTTTTTTATTTTCGCTGACATCGGATTTAAATGTATTTTTGCTCTATTACCCCCTTTTGAACTATAGCTAAATTTATCCAACATTATCTGATGCCAGCTACCGTTATTTTATTTTTTATTTTATTTTACAGGACACTTCCTTTAATTAATTAATTTATTTATTTTACAGGTCACTTCCCTTAAAATATTTCTTTTATGTTTCGGCTATTACTTCTTCTTTTTGGCTTCCCGTGTAACTCATATTTACATTTTTGTATTTATTATAACACACACACACACACACGCACACATATATATATATATTGCGATACTTGGGAGGTCACAAATTTGGCTTACAAGGAAATGCACGACGATGGTAACCGCATTTGTGCAGCGTTTTTGTGATGATTATTGGTCCAACATTCATTCCATCCCATCCCCCTCAGAGGAATCTGGCCCACCTTTTGGCAACATCAGGTGGGTCAGAGACTCGAATTGAGACAATACGAGTCCACACTACGGGAAGGTGAGCCAGTTCCTATTGGAACTGGCTCACCTTCCCGTAGTGTGGACGAGAATTATCTCTCCAGGTGATTGATGCTTCTGGGTAGCCAAGTCGCCAGATCCAACAAGTCGCCAAATACAACAGAACACACATATAATACACAAAAACCTACATTATTCATATATCTAGCCCTTTTGTAGTGGTACTGTTCTTCACAGAGATACGAGGCGGAGTTGAACTGGCGTTCTAGGAGCCGCCCTTAACAAAAACACATGTCCATGTCCACATTCATGCCATCCTTAATGAACTGTCTCTAGAGTTAATTTGCGATTTCTTTCACAAAGGATACTTTTGCGATTTCTTTCACAAGGGATGCCTTTGCGATTTCTTTCACAAAGGATACCTTTGCGATTTCTTTCACAAGGGATGCCTTTGCGATTTCCTCTCACTATCGGATTTGCTGTTAACATGCACTGGTTATTAATGGCGATGTATCTGCCTTGGATTGGATTGTCATATTACTTTCTGTCTTTCATTGGTTCTATTTATTGATTTCCAAGCATTCAGTACTGCATGTCCCGCTGTTTATGCTCTCTGGAGAATGGATATACCAGCTGCATGGCGAGGCAATATTACATTTCTAGTACCATAGCGAGTATAATAGTGGTTATAATCACCGATCTCTCACACCGTGTGGAAAAGAACTGGGTTTGAATAAGTGCCCCTGCAAGGAGAGGAAGATTCCCCCCCCCCACCACATGGAACTCGGGGTTTTTTCTTCAACAAAACAAACAAACCGACCAGAGAAAACGCTGAATTTCTTGACAAAATACACTTGAGTATATAAGCATTACCGTAGTTAAGCTAAGCTTAACTACGGTACATATTGTTTGTTATGTTAAGTACCTATCATAACAAGCATATCGTTTGCGTATCCTTTCGCAACTGAACTATTAATAACTCATACTAAAAAGCAAAGCAAAAATTAAAATTTTAAATGTTTTTTTTTTTTAATTTCTGTTTAGTACTTTAGTATTACTAATCATACTATTATTATTAGTAGTAGTAGTAATGCGAAATGATGCAAGGAATCACTTTTTTAACATAAACCAAAAAAAAACTAAAATTAAATTAAAATCGTCTGCAATCCAGGGTAGTATCTTTCCAGTAACTTCTCTCATTTTAAACTAAGGCAATATTTGGGGTTAAAGCCTCAAACTACGTGGAAGTTTCACTTAACGAACAGATTAGTGCCATTGCATAATTTTTGTACATAGTGAACTACCGAAGTAGATAAATTGGCATCGTTTTAATTATATCTCATATTGTGAAAACAAAAGAGGTGTTCAGAAGCTGCCCACAGGGCTCTGTCTTAGGCCCCTTTCTCTGAAACATGGTTCTCGACGGCTTCCTGAGCCTTGATCTCGGCGACGTCGTTTCCTTGGCCTATTCGGATGACTTGGTTCTGATGCTTCCTTGGGATTCCAGAGCCCAACTGGAGACTACCGCTACTCTGGCAATTGATACCCTTGAGAACTGGGCTGCAAGCAATAATTTAAAAATTTCATCAGAGAAAACAAGATCCATTCTGCTCAGAGGAACATTGGATATTAGACGACCGCCCCAAATCAGGATTCAGAGTGTAACTATCAAGATGACTACTGAATTGGAAACACCTCGGAGTGATTCCTGATAAAAATCTATCGTATTCACCACATATCAAGTATATACACAAGAAAATCAGAGTCTACTCCGCACTGTTTAAAAGAATAGCACGCAAGGACTGGGGTCTGAGGAGAAAAACCCTCAGACTCTACTATAAAGCCATCTTTCTACCGATAATATCGTACGCAGCTAGAATCTGGTTCCACAAGGCCACAACAGTTGTAAACAGAAGAAAGCTGGAAACAATACAAAGGTGTATATTATTAACCGCCTCAAGAGTTTGTAACACAGTCGGTACTCACGCACTCCAAGCCCTTACAGGATCCCTCCCCATGGACCTGGAGATTATCCAACGTGGACTACTTTATCATCTGGCAAAAGACCGGGCGGCCACTTGCCTTGACTTTACGACCAACCCTTCAAATGATCTTAAAAATGAAAGGAAACGCTTCTCTGTTCACCTCCAGCTGACCTGGCAAGCCCGCTGGGAAGCATCCAACAAAGGACAATCACTCGCAAATTTCTTCCTACAATCCAAATGGTATATTCTAAATACCCATCATGGCTCGCCCCTGGGCTCTATACCACCTTGTTTCTAAAGGCCCCACTGGCCATGGGGCCTTTAGAGACAATCTTCAGGGTTTTGGACTCAGCGATACCTCACTCACTGTGTCACTGTAGCTCCCGAGAAATGTGGGAACATTTACTTTACACCTGCCCTTTCTATGAGGATCTGCACCTCAGGCAGATCCTATGAGGATCTGTCTCTACACCACTAGGATCTGTCTCTCCCTCCGAGACCAGGAGCACCTTGTAATAACAGAGGAGGACACACCGAGCATTTGCTCAGTTTGCTAAAGATCTCTTTGAAAGGAGAAGGACATTCCCGCAACCTCAACTGCAGCAGTGACCAAAAGACTGACACCTTCCATCAAGAAACGCAAACGTGGAAACATCATCTGGATCTGCCCTGCCTTCTGCTGGTAGCAACAAAACTCAAATGTGACAAATCACTTTATCCTAACATCAAGGAATGCAAAACCGTGAAATGCACTTTCTGTACACGTCTTTGCATATCATTGGGACCATCTCAACGCAAGAAAACTGGAACATGACAATACAATGGTTAAAACTTAATCACCTCAAATATAAATGCAACCTATGAGAGGATTGCCGTACACAAGAGCCCACTCACTGACGGTATTGTACCATCACCAGGAGCTAGACAAAATACCATCCTAGAGCAAGAAAAACGGAACGTGACAAATTAGGACCGAACTGGACTAATACTTGACCATGAGTGCAGCAATTGGCTGTCACCAAGCCATTAGGGGACCCAAGGGTGAACATCTGGTTCAGCCTGCTTTTACTCCTTTCCCTAGCAGGGGGGAGGTGACATTTTGCTGTATCCTCCCCTCCTGCCATTACCCACTTTTCCTTCTGGTGGGGCATGGGCATGCCCACTGCCTCATGGGGGTCTTCTTCTGTCGATCCCTTTCTTCTGTTTTCCTACCCCATTGTCTACCGGTTCCCCTTCCAACACTTTCTCCTTACACAGTGTATTGCCCCCCGAGTCTAAATTTAAATAACATCAAAATTGCTGCCCGACCTTTTAGGCTTTTAGAATTTATCATTTTAGCGTACAACTCCGTCTGGTGTTTATAATAACTACTTATTAAAAAAAAAAAAAAAAAAAAAACCCAACCGCGATCATTTTATCTTTATTTTATTTTATTTAGGTCCTAGCCACCGAAATCTAAGGAAAATAGATGGCGGGACCTGCCAGAGTAGTATATTGACAACTGGTACACCTGACTAGCGTCCCCGTGGCGAAGTATGGAAACGCTGGGTCTCACTAGGGGCCCGGCGGCTAATAAGTCGGACGAACACTGGGCACAGCATACTACACAACACATGATCAATACACTTTTAAATATCTGGCTGTGACAGCGTACTGTCCTCGATACAATGAACATACGCGCAGATGGGAGAAGTCCCTGGTGCCGTTAGACCCGAAAATACTTCATACTTCATTGTGAAAACCTTCACAACGAGTTGCCATGATACTGCACTACTCGAATAAGTAATGCCTCACCAATGGAGAAGATCACTGTTACTTATTCTCGGCGGATACCACGGCAGACGAAAGGGTATGGGATAAAATCTCTGTTATCCACATCTCTGTTCCTATCAGACATAGGATAGCAAAAAGGTAGAGGAAAGTGATAGCAGGAGAGGAAGAAGAAGAAGAAATACCTATGAAAGAGGAAAGGGGCAGTTACTCCTCAACCTCGCACTCACTCAACTAGATCAATCATAAATCCCTCAAATAGGCAACACTTTCCCATTAGGGAAGACTGTTGTTACCTATTTTCGGTAACTCCGGGTAGCACCAAGCTCCCCCAGACGGCACCGTTTCAAGGCCCATTGGTCGCCCTTTCAGTTGCCGGGTAGGTTCCCTGGTTTTGCAATAGTGACAACCCAGTTATGAAGTATAACTCCACCAATATGAGAGATGCCTGAAGGTGTGCAATAGTATAGACTAAGGCAATTTTTGGGACTAAAGCCTCAAACTACGTGGAAGTTTGAGTCTTCTTCATTGCTGAAGTGCTACTTTTTCGAGGTAATGCAATATTATGGCAACTCGTTGTGAAGGTTTTCACAATATGAGCTGTAATTAAAAAACGTTGCCAATTTATATACTTCGGTAGTTCACTACGTACAAAAATGATGCAATGGCATTAATCTGTTCAATTCTTTCATTTTATATAGCAGCGTTCAATGAATGAGGGTAAAGTTTTCTAACGTTCAGATAATGTCACAATGTCTTAATGTCACCATAGTAACTTAATAGACTGGTCTGACATGATCTCTCCCTTAACGAACCTATGTTGGGATTTATGCAATATATTCAAGTCACAAAGGAGATTAGGCAAGCGAAGGCAGATTACGAGAAATCTTTGGCAAAGGATGCTAAGAAAAACAGCAAGGACTTCTTCACTTATATAAACTCAAGAAGGAGGGGGTGAATCAGATTGGTCCACTTGATATCGATAGTTCGATTGTTGATGATCCTATTTTATATAGCTGATAATCTGAATGAGTATTTTTCATCTACAGTCACACATGAGGAGTTATTAATAGAGGGAAAATGCCGGAAGTTTATCAAACTCTAACAGGGTGCTTAATGATTTTGTAATAATTGAGAGCAAAGTGAAGGAGGAATTGTTGAAGTTAAACATAAGAAAGGCACTTGGAGTGGATGAGATCTATACAGGGTGATTGACTACCAGTGCGACAAACTTGCAGAAGGTGTAGGGGGCACAAAGACGAATCGGAATCACTTAGCATTGCAGGGTCCGAAATGCCTTCGTCATGCGGTAGAGGACGTTGAACGGGAGGTCGCGTGAACAGCGATCTCGCTGGAAGTCAGCATTTGCGAACCGTTTCTGTTGAAGAAACCAAGTAGCAAAAGTCCTCCGGAGTGGATAATCCGCAGGCTCCAATGACTGGACGCGTTGCAGATGGTATGAACTCATTTGGTTTGTTGACAGTATCCTCCATACAGTGGATTGGGAAATACCCAATCGTTGGTCTATCGCTCGAGTACTCGTACTCGGATTGCCTTCTGCAAGACGTAGGACATTCTCCTCATTGTCTGGTGCCCTCGTCGTTCGCTCTCGATTCATGGTACCTCTCGTGAAACAACCAGTCTCACGTAACCTTCTGTGCACACGTGCGAAAATCGTATGATGAGGAGCACGCCTGTGCGGGAAACCTTCCTGGTACAAGCGCAGAGCGGCGTGCCCGGTACAGTCGGCAGCCCATATGCGAGGTGCATGTTGGCCAGTTCAACGTTTGAATACTCGTCCATCCTACTGCCTCGGGAACCGGTTCGCAAATGCTGACTTCCAGCGGGATCGCTGTTCACGCGACCTCCCGTTCAACGTCCTCTACCTCATGACGAAGGCATTTCGCACCCTGCAATGCTATGTGATTCCTATTCATCTTTGTGCCCCTACACCTCCTGCAAGTTTGTCGCACTGGTAGTGAATCACCCTGTATATATATATATATATATATATATATATATATATATATATATATATATATATTAAGTAAGATAGCCTAACCTGTTATAGGGCAAGAATAACTAGTAGAATTGTTATAGTATGCCTATGTTGTTCACCAAGAGGAGGCAAACCCAATGATATAACCAGATTAGAATCTGCTGGTATAATGTTTGACCTGTCTTCACTCTGAGAAGTATTTGTAGATATTATAATTACGAAATTTATAATAAGTATTATATGTACTTATATATATATTATGGCATGTATTAAAGCTGTTTCAAAGGTATTAGAGTTGTTTGTCATTATTCATAGACTCAGACGCTGGCTTGCGGACATAATTAGGTTCTATCAAGACCGAAGGAAATCACAAGCCCTCTGGACCGGAAAAATTCTGATTTAGTTATTGAAGTCAGGTAGCGTAAGTGGGTATCAGAGGTTCAGAGCACTTCACTTTATTACTGTTTATCTCATGTAATTGAGTAAGCAAACCAATAGAGAATACAATAATAAAGAAAAAAAAATAATACCTCCCCCCCCACATCTCCATTTCACAAAGGGGGATCTAAGGGTGACACGAGTAATTACAGACCAGTTAGTTAAACTTCCGTTCCGGGAAAATAATGGAGTCACTGGTTAAAGATGCATTGCAGGATCATCTAGACAAGACTGCAGTAATAATTCAGACACAGCATGGGTTTGTTAAGGGAAAGTCTTGTCTGACAAATTTGATAGGATATTATGATGTGGTTACAAAGGAACTGGATGCAAAAATAATTTTGATATCGTATACTTGGATTTCAGGAAAGCTATTGATACTGTTGCACAGAGAAAACTGCTGTACAAATTGGATAGGTATGGCATTAAGGGTAAGTTGCTACAATGGATAAAAGGGTGGTTGAGTGGAAGAAGACTGAGAGTGTTAATCAATGGACGCTGCTCTTTGTGATTATTAGTGGAGTACCCAAAGTTCGATATTGAGCCTACTTTTGTTTCGTATATTTATCAGTGATATTGATGAAGGTTGTTATTGGCAATGGTTGTTAATGGCAGAAATGGCAGTGTGCTACTGCAACAGGATCTATAAAATTTGGGCAGATGGGCTGAGAAGTGGCAACTGAAGTTTAACATTGACAAATGCAAAGTAATGCAAATGGGTAGAAATAACCCCCAGAGAAACGTATTAACTGTGTGGTACTGCACTTAGGGTGGTAGAAAATGAAAAACATCTGGGAGTAATTGTGCAGTCAGATATGAAGTTTTCTGAGCAATGCAGACAGGTGCCAGAGCAGGTCATGGGGTACTGTCAATGATATACAGGAATTCAATAGAAATAAATAAATAATAAATTCTTGACTGTTGTGACTTAATCTGGTTTTCCCATCTCAATTATGTAATAAACAAATTAGAAAATTTTTAGCTCAAATTTTTAAAATATCTCTGCTTTCGCACCCACCTAATTCACCATCGTGCTGGCTACTTGACTCTGTAAGAGATTTGTTTTGCTACCATTATTGTCAGTAGACATACCATGGGCTCTATTTTTAAATAATGATCTTCATTGCAAAATAAACATTCCTCATGTGTTTTTCTCTCTCTTTCTCTCTCGCAGTTATTTCACTCAGGAGTTAATTAACGTAGATATATTAAATTTTGTCCCCCGTTCTACTCTTTAGTTACAAAGTTCTATCATTTGCAATGCACTGCTTATTAACAGTTATGATATTGATGTCTTAATATCATTTTAGCCTTTTAAAAAATTTGCCAGTGAAGTGTTTCTTAATAGTTTTTACGAGGGTGATCATTTAATTCTCATACTGGTGCAAGATCTTATCTTAATTGTCATCATCTGAATCTTCTGTGGATTTCTTCTTCTCGAAATAATAGGCTCTCCCTTGAACTTTGCACTCTTTCGCCACCGTCGTACCCACGTATTAAATTCTGCTTGCAAGCCATTTTTCGAAAACGTGAGAAATGCTTCTGTTGTGGCTCTGCGAGCATCGCTGTGTCGGATGCGAAACGCTTGCCTTTCAGAGCTTTCTTCAGACGCGGAAACAGGAAGAAGTCATAAAGGGCTAAGTCCGATGAATAAGGGAAGATGTAGCAGAACTTCGGTACCTATGGCAGTGATCACTGCCTGCACAATATTAGCCGTATGGGGCCTGGCATTTTCTTGTTGGGAAAACCACTTCACACCGGAAAGTTCTCGACGTTTCTCACGAATAGCGTCGAAGCATATTCTGAGAAACTCAGAGTATGCTTCTTTATTTATAATTTTTCCACAAGGCACAAAGTGTGTAACAAGAATACCTTTTATGTCAAAAACAACTCACTGAACTCATAGTATCAGACCGACCGAGATTGGCCTGTTGAAGATGTAGCCCTGTGGGAACTGGGTCTTTCTTACTTCTATATTATTTATTTTGCTTTATAATATCCCCAGCTTACCTTGGAACCTCAATAGGCTGTTGCTGTACATTTAAATTCTAGAACAGGGATCCTCACTTCCTTTCAAGGTCCACAAGCTATCTGCTGTTCAATAAATTTATTTTAATTACCTTTTTCAATATCAGAAGATTCCATGTAATGAGGATTTTCTTTTATTTTCCCCCCAAACCAAGAGAAGTCCGGTTATTTACTATAGAGCTGTGTGTATTTCTCTTGAATGATGATACATATATATATATTACCAACATAACAAAGTTTATTTCACCGTTAAGATCATAAAGAAAATACAAACACTAAATAAATCATGATTATACAATTACCCATTGCCTTCTTCTACTTTACAAAATTTCTAAACTGACTTATACCTCTTTCTTTTCTATGCCTTTATAATCCTGTTAAGCGCATGAGCAAAATAATAAAACTACTAAGTTAATCAGCATATACCTTCACTAGATTCATACTTCTTCACAGCAATACTTATGGATAACCTCTCGTACAATCCCTACCCTCACATACACATATATTCATCATATCCACTTTCTTTTATCCCTCCTTCCCCATTTATAAGACAACAAGAGCATTTTCGTTATTTCCTTTCTTAATCAATCCCTTTTTTTAATAATAAAGTGCTTCACAACAAGCCAATAGTGGGAACTTATCCCTCTCTCTCCTTTTACTTATCTTTGACCACTTTTCTAAAGTGTCTTACAACCTAACATATTTTTACACACACACACACACACACACACACACACACACATATATATATATATATATATAATTACATTATATTCCATCTCTCTCTTGATACATGAGAATATCAAATTTGGCATACAACCTTCCCTGGCTCTTCAGAGCCTTCAGTGGGTTATGAACAAACTGGTTGTTCCTTCTGAGCACTGACTATTTGTTAATAACAATAACATCTAATACATTCTTTTACATATGCTTCTACTATAGATGGGTAACTCACTCTCTCTCTTTTCCTCTCTATCTACTATTATTCCTCCCTTTCCTTTAAATTAAAGTATTCAGTTCAATATATTCATTGTCTAACAGTCCTATTCATTTCCCCTGCTTTTTCAGTTAGCATAATCAAAATCTTCAGGACCTACTTTCACTGCCTTTCTCTTTTCTTCGCTCTGTCTCGATGGGTGTTTCAGGCTTCAGGTCTCCTTCCAGCGGTCGTCTCCCTGGCCTTTACTGGTTCACTAGGCGCACATCTCTGGACTGTGTTATTTGTTGATCCTCTCCATAGTACAGAGGCTCTGCTTCTGGGATGCTGCCTTTGGCCATTCCTTAGACTTGCTTACAACTATCTCTGCTACTCGAGCCGATTTTCTTCTGAATCCTTTCCCTCACTCTATTATTATTAATATCCACTGAACTGTGCCGGCCCCGTTCTCACTCTCATCCTATCTGTTTAATATATATAAGAAATTTCAAAAATTTTCCAAAATTTATTATTTCTTTCTGGAGTTGTAAGATTGGGATATTACAGTCCAATTCTACAATGATTACATCCACAAATGTTATTCTTGACAGGCTCTTCCCTAATGACAACCCTTCTGAATACGACCCTGACCATACAGCAATCAAGAAGAGGAACAAAGAATATCTTCCGCAACACAATTCAGAACCATTTACTTTACAGGAGCTGGAATCAGTCTTCAAAAGAATCAACACGAATAAATGCCCAAGTATTAACTGTATTGAGTATGTTTTCGTAATGCGCTTCTGTAGACTTAAACCAGAACACCTATTCCTGCTTTACAATAAGTGTCTCTCTTCCTCATGCTTCCCTAATGACTGGAAGGTGGCACTGATTAAACTCATACCCAAGCCCAATAAACCGCTTATTGATCCGAAGTCGTTCAAGCCTATTGTGCTCTTAGGTAATCTTGACAAAATACTAGAACGCCTAACGGCCTTAACGATCACCACTCTCTTCACTCACAAAGAGCTCATCCCTCTTTCACATTATGTTTTGTTTTGTTTGTTATTTGGTTTTTAGGAGCATTAGCAACTAAGGCCATATTGCTCGGTGAATATGCGGTGGTCATTCCCGACCTTTCCGCATCCTCCGTATTTGGTGGTGACGGGCTCGAACCCCAGTCTAATCAAGAAGCGTATGCTACGCACTGCTGCTCCTTCCCACCTGGCTACGGAGACGCCTCTTTCACAGTATGGCTTCACTCCAGGTAGGTCTTTGAGGAGGCACTTACCGATCTTGTCTTCCACCTAGAAATGTCTCAGTCTAAATACGAATTAGCGATCTTCATCGACTTCGAGGGGGCCTTTGATAATCTATGGTGGGAGAGCGCCCTGGACCGCCTCCGGCTGCTGGATGTTCCCTCAACTTGTACAAATTGTTCAGATCCTATTTCTACAACAGAACAATAATAGTAAAGTCAAGATATCACCAAGTGCAGCGATCCATCTACCGGGGATGTCCCCAAGGTTCCGTCCTGGGGCCCCCTGAGGTACCGTACCCTGGGGCACGGTACTAAGTACCATAGGTTCTAATACCTCTCGAGTTTGGGGTTCACATAAAAAAAAAAAAAAAACCATAAATAAAAAAATAAATGAACTTCTTAGAGGGTTGCTTATATACACGTGCCTTGACTGACCAGGTTTGAAGGCTGTGACTGCTAAATACCGTGCTTGTGGTCTTGGCGCATTATAGCCTTAGTAGCTAATGCGCCAATAAAACCAAAACCAAACCAAACCAAACCGTGCTTGTTTTTTGTATTCTTTCTATCTTGTGAACTCCTCTGAGCGTGTGGTCGTCCAGGAGTATAAACAGATAATTTATTTGTCTTTTAGCATGTGTAAGGGCGCGCACGCGTATATGTGTGTAGGATAAATATCGTAAGGTCTCTGTCACGCCCATTCGTACTTGAGGACAATATTTTAAAGTTTATTTTCAAGTTTTGTGATGCGAACACTTCACGCTGTACAAATCTTATGAACAGTTGATGCGAACCTCAACGGCTCACATCGACCGTAACTATCTTCTTGAGGAAATGTTATATTGAAACGTAGTCATCTAGAAACTAGACTGTTTCATACATTGCGAATTCATCAGATTGCATTTCTTTGGAGGGGAGGAATGATGCGTGTGTTGAAGATAGCAGTAGAGCTTCCTGCTGTTTTTTTTTTTTTTTTTGGGAGGGAGGGTTGGAAAGTTTAATATGAGAATAAATATTAAATGATACTTAAATTCCATTAAAAGTTAAAATATTGTTATGTAGTAGCATTTTATATTGTTATTCTAAATTAATATTTACCTTGTATTCAGAAGAAACAGAGGAAACGAAATATCCAACTGTATTTAGAACTTTAAACTGTGGTATGATAACCTGAAACTTATCGAGAAAGTGGTGATAATATGGCAATCGTAAGATTACAGAATTCGACTAAAGTGCCAAAACCAGGTCATATACTGTACTAACATTAGATCACTGAAATATTAACTACCTACTCTTATGAAATATCTCCTCTTATACAGTATATGACCTGGTTTTGGCACCTTAGTCGCTGATGCGTCACTGAAACCCAAAACAGCAACAGCTAACATAGAAGAGCAATAAGCCAATGGGTTATTTACGATTTGAATTTCTCTGAAAACCTTACTCTACTGGTGATACGTACTTCAAAGTTATAATACTGTAATGACAATTAAAATAAAGGCTTGAGAGCGCCATAGAAGAATGTGATCAAATAAAAGAAGGAATGAATAAATTGTGTTCGCATGAAAGACTTTGCGGAAAAACTTTACTGAATTATCAGAAATGTTTCGGTTCTTATTTTAGAATGTTACGGAAACACAGTTTGTAGAGCTTGCTTTAAAAAAAGCAGAAATAGTGATTTCAGCATCTGAGTACAGCGAAGTGCCCAAACGTGCATAACCTCGATTAATGCATAAATGACATTCAGCACAAATATACCTATTTTATTTAAAATTAATCGAATCGTATAGATTAGTAGATAATGGCTTTACGGTCTGAAAATTTAAGAGATATAGCTGAAAGATATTCTATCCAATGTGTGAAATAAACGATGGTTTAGCCATTGATTGGTTTTAATTCACCGATGATGAAAGAGTGATTTGGTTGCTCATAACTTTCATTTACATAAACAGAAAATATTATCTTATACTTTAATGAATTAAAATTTCTCTGATTTATAATTATAATCCGATGATTTTGCTATATTTACAGGCTGTGTCTGATATTAATTAACGAGACTCTCGATAACAGCTATGCCCAGTGGTAGGTGGAATTTCATTCCTCGTGAAGAGCAGGAACCCAACTGGTGGCAAGTGCTACTTTTTGATTTTCGAATACGGATTATTATATTCCTTGTTTTAGCTACAATAATGGGATTCATTATTCCTCTTGCAATCGACAGCCATTTTCAGAAAAGCACGGGAGACAGCACAGATCCTTCTTGCCCCCGTAACTATGAATTCAGGTAAATATAAATAATGACAATTTTAAACCCTTTACTAATTATTAATTAGCTCTGATAAATAGTTAATCTTAAATTAAATATCAATTAGCATAACTAAACTGTAATCCTTGCTAAATGAACTTTTCAGCAATAGATCTTTCTGAACACAGAAAGAAGACTGAATTAATCAAATTTTTTAATTTATTAGTATTTGAAATGGCACTAGCGGTCATCACGTGATGTTGTGACTCCTGGCTGACTTTGAATTTGCCTTCAAGACACCACTCATCTCTCCTGATGTCATAACTTAGAAATTATCATTCTTAACATGTTCAGCGTGTTCGAATTTTGACTAATGTACCTTACCTTCCAAAAAGACAACTACCACAGTAATTTAACATAATACTTATTTTCTCGTAGAGTAAGTGAGGTGGACTCTACTTATGGGAAGTGGATCCCTCAAGCATAAAGTTTATTCTTTGTGTTGGAGTAGTGCAACAACCACTGCATTCCTCTTAAAAGTTAATTTTTCCACACAGTGAACTCACTCCTATAATATATGCAGGGTATGCAATAGTAAGCTTTCAAGAATGTAATGTTTTCTAGCCCTGCTTTAGAAATCAGCATACGAAGTGAAAGTATTTATCTTTCATAAAATTATTCAAGGAGAATAACAGTATAGTATATAATCTTCAGAAAGAGGAGCAAACATTTTCAGTGTGTTTCCGAAAACAAGAAGTAGACAATGCATGCTGCCAAAAATAAATAAATAAGAAATAAATAACTTATCGTAGGACTTTATAATTAAGGCGAAAATATTTTCAATGCGTTGACTTCAAGCATCAACTGAATTCTTTAGAAAAGCAACGAGATTACACAATTGTAATACCTACCTTAGCTGCCGCTCTTGAGGCTAGCACAATAGTTTCGATCACTGTCCTTCTGCACCTCGTGTGAAAAAGCTAGGGTTCGAGTCCCTTCCAGATGGGAGGAACTTATATGGACTTCTTAGCCAAGTGACCAAGTTAATCGCTTAGATTAGGTTACATTAGAGTTGTATGCCTTAGTTGCTTTAATGCAAAATCAAATAATAACAACAGGATGCTAGGTGACCCATGCAGCCACATTCTTTTCGGATTCCTATTTTATTTGTGATATTCAGTGCTTATTTTCATAATTATTTGTAATAGTTTATTATTTTGTGTTTATTTTAATAAATATTTGTGATATTTGCTTATTTAGATAATTATTTTGTGATATTCAGTGCTTTTTTATTTGTGATTCTTATTAAAATAATATTCTATGATCAATGCTGAATTGCTGTACTCGATGCCTGGTTACTTCGTAACAGTCTGACCTATCAAGTAAGCCTCTTTTTATTTTTTATTCTTATTTATTCTAGCTTCTGACCATTGTATACGACATTAATGCTGCCCCACACGGCCTTCTCTTTCCATGCCAAACTTTGACTTGTCTGACCGACTGCTTAGCTTACTCGTTGTAGCGTTCGTCTGACGTGTAAAAGAAAAGTGGCTATTTGTTGCAAGGGGGAACTAACTTTGGTTGGGGCCGCACAAACCAATAAATAATTGACGTGCGGTTAGTGAAATCGCATCATTTGTATACGTAGCAAACTACCCAAAGTAGGTAAATGGCATCGTTTTAATTATATCTAAAATTGTGAAAACTTTCTCAACGAGTTGCCATGACATTGCACTCCCTCGAATAAGTAACGCTTCACCAATGGAGAAGACTATTGTTACTTATTCTCGACGGATAACACCACCCAGACGGCACCGTTTAAAGGCTTTTTGGCCTCTCTTCGGTGGGTGGGCAGGTATCTTGGTGTTGCATTCGTGACGAGTCAGTTATGAAGTATAACTCAACAATATGAGAAATGCCTGATGGGGTGCTGTAATTTAGACTAAAAAGCATTCTTGGGCAAGGGCCTCGAGCTAAGTAGGGGTTTACTGCCCACTGTACCTGCCCACCACCGAAGAAAGGCCAAAACGCCTTGAAACGGTGCCGTCTGGGTGGTGGTATCCGCCGAGAATAAGTAACAATAGTCTTCACCATTGGTGAAGCGTTACTTATTCGAAGTAGTGCAATATCATAGCAACTAGTTGTGAAAGTTTTCACAATATGAGATATAATTAAAACGATGCCATTTACCTACTTTGGGCAGTTTGCTATATATAAAAATGATGCAATTGCCCCGTACGTCAGTAAACTACTCGTAGCTTGAGGCCCTTGCCCAAGAATGTTTTTTTACCAATAATGTACCTGAATGAAAACGGAGTAGAAAATTTGCCTCACCGTACCTGAATGCTAAAGTGAGGCAAAATTTCTACTCCGTTTTAATTTGAAAGCTTATTGGTAATAAAGTGTTTAAAGTAATGATGAATAAGCAAAACACTTAAAAAGCTCTATTAGAAGTAAATGTGTCTAGTGGCCGTTGGAATATTCTCTGACCGTTTCGACATTAATGGCTGCCTATGCTAATACATAGGGAGCTCAACCTACAACTTTTTGCACTTACATTTTGAATCTGGGGACTTGTAAAATTTTTTTTTGGGGGGGGGGAATTATATTCTTCGTCACTCTGTATTCGTTAGATCTTATGGATGAGAAATTGAAAGATATTGAATTTCTAAATATTTCCATATTTCATATATAAAGTTACGGCAACAATAATTGAACAATTCAAACGTTGGAATGGATGAAGAAGAAACTAGCAGTGCTTCCTCCTTTTGCAGTTATAGAGAAATAAAACATACTATTGTGTTAATTTCATTGACACAATGAAATTAACACAATAGTATGTTTTTTAGGAATACCCCTATATATAACAATAAATTGCTATATATATAGGGGTATTCCAGAGGCGCAGCAAGGGGAGTGCAGAGGGGGGGGAAGTTTTCCCCGGGCGCCGAGCTTGAGAGGCGCAAACCGAAGGACAAGTTCTTATAGGTAAAGAAAATCATCTATAAAAGTATCATACTCAGGGGCGCCAGGAAGACATGTTGCCCCCGGGCAACGATAACCTTAGCTATTGCAGTTGGCCCTGTAACACAGTCACTTATATAGGCTAAAAATTTGGGTGACCATGGAGCCCAATCATAAGCAACAAATGCACAAACAAGGCGAACAGGGGTTCTCTTGGGCGTGCGGGAAAACTTGGATGACATGGCATTCTCACAGCTGGATGAGTTCTTTTCCAGTGGTATCATAGCGGATAATGTTAACCAACAGACTTGTCTGACCAGTCTAACCAGTCTAAGCAACCTTACACTCGGGCAACCAGTCTAAGCGAACGAAAGTTCGCTTAGACTGGTTGCCCGAGTGTAATAATGACCCGGTGGATTTCTTTAGGCCAATGGGGTGGGAGCGAGTGCTTGAACTGGATGCGTTTATGGAGGTGCTCGCTCAGAGGTACAGTAATATGTGGAATGCTTGTCTTGTGGTCTTCACTTGAGAGGACAACGTGCTTCTATGATTACAAACTTTAATTACGCTGAACTGATTTACTTGGCATGTTATGGCGGGTCTCATATTATTTCTGTTGTTAGGACATGACGTATTTGTTGAAGTAGCACTCGTGTGTGGATTTATGACTTGATTAAGCTTCCTCGGACATGAAAAGCAGAACTACATGGTCTTCAATGGTTGAGGGAACCCATTTGAATTATGTACATCCATTTGTTCGCTTGACAGTAGGACCCTGGCCTGGCTCCACATACTAAGGATGGTGACAAACCAGTCGATGTGTAATATATGTGTTAATATTGTTTGTACAGTACTGTAAATAGTGGCGAGGTTGCCAGAAAAGCAGGCTAGGACTGCCTAGTTTAGTAAAAAAAAAAACCTAACGCAAACATGCTATTGTCCGTTCACTTCACATGATTTTATATCTTAGCTGAGCAGCAAAGTAATGGAGAAGAAATTCTCTGTTATTCCAGCAGCAGTAATGTGTGAAAGTTGGCAACAGGTGAGGCTAATCGCTACGTGTCGTGGAGATCGCAACAGAATCCTTTCCAATACTGTTTCATATGCAAATAAGTTTATAATGACCCGTGTCGCTTGTAGATGACAACATAAATCAGAAAAATCTGAAAATTTTCAGCTGCAATGGTGGATGGAATACGACAGCTGACACCCATGAGGTTCAACAGTCCCATTTGTAACATGACTCGTCACGAGGTTGGTCTCATGACAACACGTCGTGTGGAATTAGACATAAGTGAAGTGGATACCAAACTCTCAGATCCTTACACAGAAACATCCATGGAAGCTGAAATCACAAGGATCTCTCTCTCTCTCTCTCTCTCTCTCTCTCACTCAATCTCGAAGACCCGAATATTCTTCCTGAAGTGTATACTGCAAAGGAATTATTACACCACCCCTCAAAAATTAAGTTAAAGTGCAGCCTTGAATACAATCATGATTTCAAAACGTTAAATAGAAATGTAATCTGTCAAACTCAGAATCTACTACTATAACAGATTAGCATGTGTGGTCATCGTGACGTGTTTATATGTTTACAAATTATCCTGAAACAGAAGAATTTTTTCCTACATTAAGCTGCGCATTTGAATCCTAAAGTCCAGTAAATGCACTTCTCTAGATCTGCACTGCCTCTACAGCATACCAAACGGATCTGCTTCTTTTTGCTTCTGCCAGTTTTGAGAATTTTAAAACAAAGCCTGCTACCGAAATATTTGAAGCCTAAAAGCACAGGAGTGCCACTACTCCTGTCTTTTAGGAATAAATCTATCAACTTAACTGTATGTGTACGGCAAAAGTTACATCACTTCTTCGAGGATCGCTTTTATTTTATTTCACACTAAATAAACACTTTACATGATGCTGATCTAGGTGGTACACGTCTGATAGTACCATTTAGATCAGCATGACCAATATACGAAAGTATTAAATACGTGCCCATTTCTTCAGGAATCAGCTTTCAATCATTATGATAACTGAAAGCAGAGCACCATATGCCAACTTCCTTATCTCAGTTCTCTATAATCTCCACAAGCGGTTACATCATCATTGTTATTACAACCAAATGTTACTCCCAATTGGGTCTATTGAAGATCCCACAACCACCTTTTAACACTTACTCCAGTTATATAACCCCAAAGATCTAAGGCTGATATTGTGACAAGTCTTCCTCCGTTAAAAACTTCATTCCTATTCCTTCTGTACCTATTTCACAGATCGTCTCTCAAAAAAATATTTGTAAGCAAAACAGGTATCCAGGCTACAGAACACTGGGGATCGCGATTTCAGGCCAAATCGTCAGAGAACAAGCCCAAAAAGATAAGTATATTCACCCCAAGGCAATCAGCAAATTGTCAGTATTTGAGCTGTTTAGAAACAAAATTAAAATATTGACAGAATGTTATTCAATTTTATCCTATAAAGGGTGAATTATTCATCATTTAGGGCAAAACAGAGTCAACAGAGATTACTAAACCTTATGCAGCTCAAAATATAGCCATGTTTAAGATGCATTCAAATGCAATTAAAAGATCCATGTTTAAGATGCATTCAAATTTAGTAAATGTTTGTATGTTTAGGATAACTTTCATAATTGAGATTCTGATAAAATAAATGATGTATGCTACCCTCCAAAAGATATCTGGATACTTCTGTTTTCGTAGTCATTCCAGTTTTTATTTCAGTTTTTATTTCAGGATAGACAAGTGACTCAGACATATATATATGAGCCACTCAGAGGCCAAACTGATAAACTCCACTTTCTGTAATTTTCTCAATTTTAGTACCAGAGCACATGGTTCGTGCTTAACCTTTCAGAAACCAAACGATTAACCTCGATAATTCTATTTATCACTAGGAGGTCGCAGAACCACGTATGGCTTCTGAATGGCTTCTGAACAGTTAATATATTTCCGAAGCCGTTTCGATTAACTCCTGTTTGGTGTCAACAGTTGCCCATAATCGAGGTTATTGCGAAGTGTTAAACAAGAAACATCATATTAATTTTAAATGTACATTGTTTTATAAAAGAAACAAAATTTATGAGTGTAAAATAAAGATGGCAAATAATTATTATTGAGTAATGAATCAGATAGTGATCCTCCAATACTCGGAAACCCCAATTCAAGGAAACGTTTCCGTATTTATTCGGATTCATCATCAGGTTCAAACAAGGAAAATATTGCCCATAACCTAGCTACCGAACCAAATCGTTCAAATACTGGGTGGAAACGGAGCCGGAATCGTTCAAATACTGGGTGGAAATTAAAAAAAAAAAATAGAAATATTAAAAGTTATAAGTTTATTAAAGTACATTTGCTGCAGAATGCATTGTGCCGAAGTTCGGAGGGACATGGGGGATTAGTGGAGCTGTTTCTTATGAATGGACTAGTGCATTTGATGGTTGTCCGGCTGACCATGAAATTAAATTTTTGGTAAGTGGACATAGTTATTTGCCCAATGATTCAGATTGAGATGGCTCATAAGGACTTTCCACAAAACTATTAGAAGATTCCATCACTAACAGAAAGAAAACAATTACGGGATTATCAGTCAACTGGCTGAATATGCAATGGATTAAATTAGAGAGGTCGAAACCACAAATTATATAATTCAAATGCAAGTTTAACGAAGATATAGGGTTTGATTCAATAAATATTATAAAATCCAGGCAAGTAGACCATGAATACTGAAAAACATAGACCAGCCCTTGTTATATCCTCCGGTAGTTTGTAACAAAAGAAAGGAGAAAAGACATGATGGACCTATTGAAATACATTCCTCCCATTAAACATGACTGTTACAAAATTTTAAAGACAAATCGAGGTTGCATCATCACATTATTCCAGACTGATTTTAAAGATATTATTTATGTTTATAATATAATATAATTAAACAATGATAATAATAAAACAGTTTCTTTATCGATTTTATGTTGAGAGTTCCATAATAAATATGCTATAATGATTTTTGTCGTGTTTATTTTTTCTGCAATTTCCATATTTTCAGTTGCCAAATCGATTAACTCCAAACGTTTATAGAAAATTTTAAAAATATGAACAAATTTTTTGATGTATTTATTTTTATGTAATTTATATCTTGTAATATAAAACCTAGATCTTAAATAATACACTATATAATATTTATTGGTATGTATATTACAAGCTAAATTTAAAAAAAAAAACAATATAAATTCATCAATTTTCTTTACTTTTGATTTCATGCAGTTGGTCAGTTTGACTTTTGAGTGGATCATATAAGGCGTTTGAACGTCTTCCTTATATACAGGTCTGAGTTAAAACACAAGTTACTTGTTCTCTTCATGGCGCGTACCGCCAAGCTGAGTGATTTAGAGAGAGGTGTTATTGTCAAATACCACGTTGCCTGCCTTTTGTTACGTGCAATTGCTGACAGCCTTCACCATCCACAGCCGACGTCGGTGATGTTATCATGAAATGGAGGCATGACGGTATCACCGCCACTGTCCAGCAACGAACAAGATGGTCATGGAAACTCAAAAGGATAACAGTACAATCTTGTCAGACATCACTGCAAAACATCTACCAAGAGTTTAAAACGTCGAGGATTGAGTTCTGTATTAACATAATACTTACGGAGCTTCATACAGACCCCAGTTTTAATTGGAGTGCGGCGGTGCATAAGCCAAACATCACTAACCTCAATAAGCAGTCGCGCCTTGCATAGTGAAATGAACACCATAATTGGCGCACAGAGCTGTATAAATCGGATCTATTCGAGTGACGATTCTCGCTATACCCTATTGTGATCAGATAAACTAGCGACGATGTAGAGGCTGACGCCTGGAGAACATTTGCTGCAGAATGCATTGTGCCGAAGTTCGGAGGGACATGGAGGATTAGTGGAGCTGTTTCTTATGATATGGACTAGTGCATTTGATGGTTGTGCGGCTGACCATGAACGCTGACGAGTTTCTTAACATTTTGGACAATTTCATGCTCTCACGATGTTTCAGTTATTTGCCAGAGATTCATGTTTGTTTCACTCGATAATACCACATGCCATACCGTTCGTCCTGTTTGAGAATGGTTCATGGACATGAATGCGTAAAAAAGCTGGAATGGCCAGAGCAGAGTCTCGATTTGAACGCTGTGACATACCTATGGGATGAACTGGAAAATTCCTTATTTTCCCTGGATGGGGACTAGAACAACACGTCCCACATCGGTATCTCAACTGGTCACTGTTCTGCCGATAAAAGTTTCCACCTACCTTGTTGTGTAGGATTTGTAATGTGTCATAGCGTGTTGCTATTGAAGGGAACAGCAGTGACAGTACTTTGAAACAGACCTGTGCCTTGTTACTTTTTTGGAGGGCAGTTTTTATTTTTTTAAAATTCCATAAATACGAGGTGAGACTATTAAAAAAACAGAATGTGCTTAGAGCGATTTAGAAAACACTGCACTGCGTGACAGGTAAAGATTTTATGATAAATAATTTATACCAATAACTTCTCACGAGAGAGCAGCTATTGGTACAAATTTTTCCCATAAATTAAAAATTTTTGAAATTTGATAATTGTCATGTAATTAACAAAATTAATATTCCCGTTAGCATTAGCAAAGGCACATGATGCAAGAAAGCAAGCTTATATAGCATCAGCTATATAAGCTTGCTTGCATCAGCTATATAAGCTTTCACCCATCCACTCGCTCCAAATGTTTGTCAAATTCTGCCTTGAATATATTTAAGCTATCAACTTCTACAACGACAGATGGAAGTTTGTTCCAGCAATCAATCACCCGCTGGCTAAAGACAACCTTCCACACATCTATCCCACATCTGTCTTTCCTCAATTTGAATTTATGTTCTCTCAGGCGATTATTCTGAGCAAGAGGAAGAATCCCATCAGCATTGAGCATGCTCAAACCATTCAAGGCTTTATACACCTCAATCAGATCACCTCCCAGGTGCCTAGTCTCCAGACACTGTAATTTGCAAAACTTAAGCCTTTCTTCGTAAGAGCAACCCTTTGTTCCATTCACTAATCTTGTTGCCTTTCTCTGTATTCGTTTCAACAGCTCTACATCCTTGAAATGAGGCCTCCAGACCTGTATATAGTACTCAAGGTGTGGTCTGACCATTGCCTTATACAAGAGGATAATTACCTCCTTATCCCTGCTAGACAAAATCCTGTATATCATTGACAAGACACCATGAGCTACTCTTGCAGACCGTCTGCACTGCTCAGAAAACTTCATATCTGACTGCACAATTTCCCCCAGGTTCTTTTTATTTTCTACCACTGTCAGTGTGGTACCACAAAGTTGATACGTTACTCTGGGATTACTGCTTCCCATGTGTAGTACTTTATATTTGTCAATGTTAAACTTCATTTGCCACATCTCAGCCCAACTGCTTAACTTTTCTAGATCCTGTTGCAGCAGTGTATTGTCATTAGTGTCATTGACAACCCTGCCAACCTTCGTATCGTCGGCAAAATTGGACATTAAGCCTGATATACCATCATCAATATCATTTATAAATAATAAAACAACAATGAACCCAACACTGAACCCTGAGGGACTCCACTGATAACATTAGTCCACGAAGAGCAGTGTCCATTGATTTCCACTCTCTGTCTTCTGCCACTCAACCATCCCTTTATCCATAGCAGCAATTTGCCTCCAATGCCACACTGCTCCAATTTGTGCAGCAGTCTTCCATGTGCAACAGTATCAAGGGCCTTTTCTAAGATCTAAATACATGATATCAAAGTTATTCTTTGCATCCAATTACTTTGTGACTACATCATAGTATCCAATCAAATTAATCAGACAAGATGAACTAATTAGACATGTGACAGAGAAGAAAATGCTTCCTTCTAGAGTTGACATAACAAACTCATGCTGTGTCCGAGCTATAACTGAAGTTTTGTCTTGATGATCCTGCAATGCTTCATTAACCAGTGCCTCCATTAATTTTCCTGGAACAGAAGTTAAACTAACAGGTCTGTAATTACCCGTGTCTCCCTTTGATCCTCCATTGTGTATTGGGGTCACATTTGCACATCTACAGTCCATGGGTACCTCCCTTGAGTCCAGGGAAGCTCTCATAATTATGGTTAAGGGTTTGCTTACTTCCTTTGCCGCCTCCTTTAATATAACTGGATAGATTCCGTCCACCTCAGGTGCCTTTCGTGTGTTTATATTCAACAATTTCTCCTCCACTTTACTCTCAGTTATTACAAGATTATCTAGCTTACTGCCAGAGTTGAATACACCTCTGGCATTCCCCTCCCTGAATAACTCCTCATATGTGAATGTCGATGCAAAATATTCATTTAGTTTCTTAGCTACCTGAGCAGGATCATCAACAGTTGAACCATCAATATCAATTGGGTCAATCTGATTGGACCAAACAGAAGAGAGTTCTTTACATAAGTAAAGAACTCTTTGCTGTTTTTCTTTGCATCCTTTTCCAAAGATTTCTCGTAATCTGCCTTCGCCTGCCTAACCTCCTTTGTAACTTGGTTACAGGCCAGCTTATATCTATCATAGGCTTCTGTGTCACATGTTAATTTATATATATATATCACATGCATTTTTCTTTTCTGTCACATATCTAATTAGTTCATCTGACATCCATTTAGGCCTAAATCTTGAACAATATTTCTTTGGTGGTATGAAAAGCCTAGTAGCTTCCAAGATTAATTCTTTGAATGCTTCCCATTTTGAATTTGCTGTTGGTAACATCATTAGTTGGTTCCACCGTATAGAATTTAAATACTGTCTCAGACCACCGTAGTCACGTTTTCGAAAGCAAAAACCCTTCCCTTTACCCCTGATGATAGTTACCTCTTTGAGTAAATTCCACTTCAGCACATTGTGATCACTGCCACCTAGTGGTTCCTTTATCTGCAGATTCTTAATGCATGAAGAATCACTACTGATAACCAGATCAAGAGTATTACTCCCTCCAGTTGCCTCCCCAACATGCTGCTGTAGAAAACAATCATCCAATAAATCCACAAAAGTCTTGCTAGTGTGTGAGTGACCAACCCACAAATTCCAGTCAATCATATTTAAAACACCCACACTAGACGCGCTATCTCGGAGATGGACATGTCTTTACACTTTGCGTCAACAATCATGCCTTTCTGAAAGCTCGTGGTATCGCGGTCTTTTCCTATACTCATCACATGCACGATTAGTACCATCACTGTGCCAGCTGCACCATACCTAAGTAAAGACTACAGTCTACCTTCTCCTGTCCTTTACCCCAGAAACTGTGGTTTTTCGTCCTACAAAACAGACATCGACCATAGAATACACGCAATTAACAGACATAAGACACACTGCACGGCAGATGAATTTAATTATTCGGGTGGCCTAAAAATAATATATTCTCCTGTCCTCGTGGGTAGTACAGTTAGTAAGATCGCCGTCCTCTTCACACAGGGTGGAAAAGACCAGAGTTCGAATCCAGTCGATGACGGGAGGAATATTTATGAGTCCTTTTCACAACGTAGCTCATCAGGTGAGGGTAGCATGGCTTTTTCTCCCGGAAACTCGGATTTTTTGTCCAGAAAACCGAAACCTCAGAACACACACACAATTTACAGACAATATACACGGATCAACATGGCCCTAGTTGCCGATGCTCCTAAAATACAACAACACCTACATTCTCTTGGCCAAGCTTTAATTCCAGTTGTGCAGCCAACTTGTTTTCTTTAGTGTAAGTGGTGCTATTTCAATTTATTTAAGGCTCTTATGTGGGAGACATAATGATTAACATATCATTACATACTAAACCAACATTATTTCAGTTAAGCAATAAATTTGGAAATATGATAAAATCCTTGTTAATTAATGATCTTCCTCGTAGGTTTCAAACTATAGTGTGAATAATAATTACCATCCCTTATTTTCCCAGGCTCGACTGTTTTCCCGGAATTGCGAGTAAGAAAGTGTATAAGGAGTTGTGCATTCTCAGTGGCTGTTGTTGGGATGGTAGTTCAAATTCCGACGTTCCTAAATGTTTCCATAAGCATCCCACAAAATATGGCTATTACGTAAAATATTGGAACTCAAAAAAATTAGGAAAAGAACTGGTCGTGTTGAAGGCAAAGGTCAACAGTACTCCTTTAGATATTTCTATGACCCAACTAATTCATGTTGAAATTGAATTTTGGCAAACTAATCATCTACGTATTAAAATGTACGATCCAATGGTGAACACTTACAATGCTATGCAGTTTTTGGACTATCAGCAGACTATTAAGTTTGACTCAAGCAATGTCTCCTATGCAGTAACATGGCCAGAGCCGGGGAAGGTGTTCAATATTCGTGTCAAAAGGAAATCTTCCTCGACAGACATTTTTAACACTATGTTTGGTCCACTCATATATAGTCAAAATTACATGGAGATTTCAACCGTAATTCCGTCCTTTAACTTGTACGGTTTAGGTCAAGGTTCTAGCCCTACTTTCAGGCATAAACTAAAGCGACCACGTAAATGGAGTCTTGTTAGTCGTTTTGGTTTACTGAATGAGTCATTGTGGTCTAGTGTGTATCCATTTTATTTGGTTATAGAAAACGACGGCAACGCTCATGGTGTGTTGCTAGTTAATAGTCATCCAATGGAAATAGTTACAAGTGGTCTTCCTTCGGTAACTTTCCGTGTTATAGGAGGGATGCTAGACTTTCACATTTTCCTTGGTCCTTCTCCCAGTGATGTTACTCGGCAATTAACAATGTTTGTTGGTCTCCCTGCACTACCTCCCTATTGGGCTTTAGGACACCACTCGTGTAGCGATGCATTAACATTAATTGCCTCTGGAAAATGGTTGAAAGAGCTATCGGCTCGTGGCATACCCATAGAGTCAAACTGTAGACAGTCAGACATCTGGAATCATATGAAGAACGATATAACTGAAATCAAAACTTTGCTAAAGGATATGCAAAGTCGTAACCAAAGGATGATTTTCTTCCAGAAGCCGCATGTTCTAGAGGAGGATTTTAAAACATTCAACCAGAAAAAGATGTACGAAGATACCTTAATAAAATATCCCACCGTCCCAAAGCCTTATGTAGGTCATCTTTTTAATTCTACTAGAGTATTGTATCCTGACTTCTTTCATCCACGTATATCCGAATGGTATAAGGAGCATTACGATATACTTAACGAGAATTATTTTAATTTTACTGGAATTTTTTTAGACATGAACACGCCACTAGATCTTAGGACAGCAACGGCAGATGTCAGGCAATCTTGTACTCTGAATGATTTGAATAACCCACCTTTTGTTCCTGGTGGCAAACATTTAGTTGATGGTACCATATGTATGGACTCGAGGTATATAAACAATACTCCTCATTATCATTTATATAATTTGTACGGTTATGGCCATATGAAATCTGTTAAACTAACTCTCGAAAGGGGCCAAAGAAGAGCTTTTGTTACCAGTCTTTCTACCTTTGTCGGAAGCGGACGTTTTGGTGGTCACTGGGGAGGCAGAAATATAGCTACTTGGGAAATGCTAAAAATAACAGTTATTCAAATGTTGGAATCAAATATGATTGGTATTCCGTTAATAGGTATGCCATACTGCGGTTTTGTTGGTAAATTAGACGAAGAACTTTGTTCTAGATGGATCCAAGTCTCTTCGCTGCAGCCGCTTATGATCACCTATAGGCAGGATGCTGCTGATCCTTTCGATATTAGCCGAAGAACTGAAGCGGTAGCAAAAACTATGCTCCGATTACGTTACTCTCTGCTTTCTTATTACTATACGTTGTTCTACAGAGCTCATTTATATGGTGAAACTGTAATCAGACCTTTAGCTTTTGAATTTCCTAAATATATGAAAACGTATGATATTGATGAGCAGTTTCTAATAGGTGGAGCACTGCTAGTGTCTCCTGTTCTTCGAAGTAAAATTCAAAGTATAATGGCATATTTCCCACCGGGCTGTTGGTATGATTTCTACACAGGAATGTTAAGTAGCAGCAATACGAAAGGTGCGTATAAAGAGTTATCAGCTACAGACAATCACGTGAACCTTCACATACGCGGTGGTTTTATCGTTGTGACTCAGGAATCTGGCATGACAACAACAGAGGTACGTAACAATAGTCTAACAGCAACAGTTGCTATAGGCTTTCATAAACAATTCAATAGTAACAGTGTAAGTCACGATATGATCAGTAGAGGAGAAATATTTATAGATGATGGCGAGTCTGTGGAATCAATTACCAATCAACGTTACCTTCGTGTAGACATTATATTGCAAGGACAAAAATTGAAATTTATCTCTAGCTCAACACATACAGACTTTCTGAAGAACGGCAAAACATCAACGGTTTTAACTTCCATAAAGATTTACGGCTTTCCTGAAAAACCTTTAGCTCTAGTGATTGATGATGAATTCCGCACAGATTTTATATACAACGAAATCATCAGAGTGCTGACAGTTAGAAGGTTGAATTTGGAATTGGAGGCAGATCATATTATTTACTGGCAATAGCACAGGATTTTCCCCGATCGTCACGAGTTATTTGTCACGTGAAAGGTCCATGACAGCAAGAACTCAATCAAACATCCATCTGTTCCTAGCTCTATCAGTCTTCTTCAGACCTTGATTCTCCACAACACTCGTAATTGAAAAAGAAAAAAAAAAAATTATATTCTCTTTATTACTGAATAATAAACATTTTGTTTACTGTCATTGTGATAGTTACTACTTTGAATGTATTTTCCACTAGTTAAAACATTTAATGATGTATCATATTATTAAAAAGATTCTTGTATAACGAATAACCATCATACCACTTTCTTGTATACTCCTATGCCACTGTGACTAAAGAACTAATTAAGAGATCACACAATATACTATTATAAAAATAAGTTGGGACATTATATTGTGTGGAATCTTAATTATTTATTTAATCAGAGTGGCATCGGAATATACAAGAAAGTGATATGATAATAATATATCAGTACACATTTTAGAACCTGAAAAAGAATTCACGCTAAACAGTTAATCTAATACAAAGCGGATAATGAAAAATTCAGCGCTTTTTTCTTATCTAAACTTTGCAGTTTAAATAAAGTTTCTAAGCTAAATTAACCGGAATGAAAATCCCACTCTATATACTTTCTTAAGTGGGGTTGTACAGATGTTTATTGTAGTGAAATAGCTACTATTAAAATCTCAGAACTGGCCACAGCTACATAAAGATCTCAGAACTGGCACAAACAGGAAATTTTTGTCATTTTCCATAAGAAGGATCAATTTAATTTTCTACTTAGTTGTTAGCTTTTTAGAGAGCGGATATGTTTGTTAAATGAATGGCAGCCAAGTACTTCAAGTCGTGAAGCATTGAAGCTTCTTTCTTGGCCGTGAAATTTTTTTTAATATCAAGAAATAACCAGTAACTATATCGCAAAAATATATACTTATATTTATTCTTCTTACTCTTTATTAAGACATCCCTTCAGTAAGACTTTTATACTGTTATAATAAATAACATCGTGTACTGTTTTTAACGATTATTATCAGTAAATATATTTCTGTTCTATTGATCACCAAAAAACAACACAGTGATACCAAAAAAAAACGAGTCTATATTAAAATAAGTACAACTGTTTTTTTTAAATGAATATATACATAATTATATGATTGATACAAATATTTTAAAAAATAGGCATATATGCATACATACAGTGTAATGAAATGTTGCAACTGTCAGGTGATAAAATACATGCGTCATTGATTTCTCTTCTATGTACAAAAATGGTTAAATTATATTTATAGATATTACACTGATTCAATGAATATAAGTTTTGTAATTGATAACAGGAAGTGAGCAAAATAATTTTCTCAACTTACACTAGGAATGTTCTTTAAAACATTAATCACACGAATAATACTTAGCTGACAAAAGTGATATGAGTGATCACAGATGCCCCATTGGGAGGTTAAAAATACACGTGTAATCAATTTAAATCTTATTTAAGAGGGAAAAAGGGTTATACTTTCTTCAGATTAATAAAATTTGAGGTTGTTTTTTTTTTTCTGTTCTCGCACCTTTTTTTCGCACCTTAATTAAAAAAATCCTGCATTAATTCTTGCATACTTTAGTAATTGAAAATCTCTCAGATTTCTTCTTGGAGTATTAAAACTGCCCGGCCTCAACATCTCATTGCGATTCACTTCATGTTTAATAGTTTGTTTAACGGAAATTAGATTAATTTTAGTTCTTCTTCGAAGTGTTTCTGAACTAAGACTATCAATCCGGACCAGGTAATCCTTCTCATTGTAAGCCATTTACGCAACAGTGGTATTTAATTTCAGCCTTCTGCATTTTTTCAATTTAAATTATGATACAAGCAATGTGGAGAGACCAAAACTGGAACCTCATAATTTTAATTTAATAAGAATGCATGAAAGTATTTGACCTTCTAAAGTCCACCAAGGCTCTCAGATACTTAGAGAATAAAATGAAACTCCATAAGTTATGAACAAAAATTGTTAGTTTATTGGGTTAATCTCCTATACAATTTACTTATTTAAATTTGGGGCATACGTGAAATTAGTCACGGGACCCAACTATTTTATACAATCCTGCTCTGTTATTACGTTTCGACACCAACTTTAGGGAATGTTATCAGATCTGTCAAACGAACCGGCATGTACTTGAAGCGACTGCGTTTCCCAGTGTCGGATAGGACAGTCTCATAATGTCTAAAAATGAGCTAAAATGAGGGTTTCTTAACATTAGTTTGTGTTCCAGTGATACGTTTAAATTGGCCTGATGTATAATCCATGATGGTGGAAGGGTTTCTTGGAACTGTTTAACTGTCTAAGGATTCATTATTTTTTTGCAATGAAGAATCCATAAATAACTTTTTCTGGTGAGCGTTAGGGGGCAGGGACCATATTACTAAAGCGCAGTGGGAAAACTGGGGCAGGCATTTCAGGATGTATTGCGACGTATAGTTATCCACTCCCTACTAGCTTTTGCTTAAGGCTCACTTAGTAGCATAGGTTTTGTCCATGACAGCTTTAAAGCCGTCGACCGGGACTGATGAACTCGAACACTGATGAACTGATGGACTGATGAACTCGATAAAAGGTCATAGAAATCTGTCCTTTCGAAACGGGATTCAACCCATATCTTTTACGCGTGGTGTGGAAGAAAGTCCGTTTATAACCATTATGATATCGGGAGGTCTCCAAAACAGGTAAACCGAAGAAATATGGGTTGTTTGTATACACGATACACCTCATGTCCTTAGTTTATCTAGAGGAAATTCTAAACAACCTAACCCAATCCATGTTCATTTCAAGTAAGTTAGATTAATTCATGCACGAAGATATTTAATTCGATTAAAAAATTTGCAAAGTGCCTGTCTTCATAGTCCTCTAGAAATTCTATCGTTTTTCATAAACAAAAAGGAAAATCGTAAATAACAAACTATCAAGTAAAATTTATTACGGTATGCGTGCATCAATCCACATACAGGAAAAAATAATTATGAAGTACGTTCTGAACTGATTGTTCGTCATAATTTCCATGTGAGAGTGATGTGGTTATTTTCTAAGAGATTAAAATTTATATTTATAAAATTAACGGTTTCATATATGCTACTATATGTTATAGTTACATTTTGAGGAACTGAATTAATTCTAAAATCAGATGGGGTTTTCCTCATACCGAATATGCTAATTTGATTAACCTCAGTTGATATGTTTCTCTGAGAAAGAGTATTTAACAGATCTGAAGGACCGGAATGCATAAAATTAATGCTTGTATCTGATGCTATAATTGTCACGATTGTGGAGTTTCCGTTATGTGTTTCACCATCATCAAAATATATTTGCCCTCTTGCGAATGTTTTATGCTTATTACAATCGCCACTTTCCTTTGCTTTATTTGCTGGTTCCTCACATGTCAATGCAATAATCAGATTCAGTGGCTTTTTTCTTGCTTCTTGGACATTGACTACATTTGTGTCATATCTGGGAACGATGAAACCACCCCGAATGTGCAAATTGACGTGGTATTCAATTGCAAGAAGTTCCACTTCTTCTTCTTCTTGTTTAACTCTCTTACCACTATAAAAGTCATACCAACAGCATGACGGAAAATAATTTTTTATAATTCGAATATTATTTTGAAATACTGGTGATACCATAAGAGCTGGTCCAAGTAAAAACTGTTCGTCTATATTATAAGTTTTTTTATCGTTATAAAACTCAAAAAATAGAGGTCTGGCAACAGGGGTTCCGTTTATGTGAGCTTCGTAGAACAATGTATAGAAATAAGGCAAAAGGGAGTATCGTATTTGCAGGGCATTTTTTGCTGCAAACATGGTTCGCTTGCCAGAATGTATAGTGGAAATATTATCACCTCTGTACGTTATCATAAGGGGTTGAAATGCGGCCAGCTGCATCCATCTGGAGCACAAACTTTCTTCAGGCTCTCCCCAGAAGCCACATGCAGGTGACCCTACTAGAGGGATTCCGTATAAGCCGTAATCTAACATACTGACCGCAGAATATTTTAGCATATCCCACGTCGCTACATTTTCTCCTCCCCAGTATCCTCCATAATGGCCACTCCCAATAAAAGTAGACAAACTTATAATAAACGGTCGCTTATTTTTAACTTCACCGGGCATCAAGATATCGTAAAAACTCATCATATGCTTGTGGCCGTATAGATTATGCAGGAAGAAGTGTTCATAAGATTCGGTATGCAACGAGTCCATGCACAAAGTTCCATATGATAGATTACCACCTCCTGGAGAGAATAATGGGTTGTTAAATTTGTTTGGAGAACAGAACCCCCTTAAGTTTCCGGTCATCGTTCGCAAATCCAAAGGCGTATTTTGATCTAATAACACCCCATCAAATGAGAAGTTAGAATCATTCAAGCACCCCTGAAAAGTATCAAATATGTGAATTAGAGTAGAACTTCCGATGAAAAAGTCAAGGTATTCCACTTCCACATTATTTTGTGATAAACCCTGATAATTTTCTTTGCCGCTGGATTTCTTCACAAAAATATCTCCTTCTGGGCGCCTTAAGCATTCATCGGACGACTGAGTTTGGTTAGAGACGAAAGGGGTATGCACCACCATGAAATTTAAAGAGCTCGCACGTAGTTTCCTGGAAATCTTTTCGACTGCTACAACATTCAATGTGTCAAGGCGTGAAAAAGACCAGCTACCACAGTCAGAGTCATATGGAATAAGATGATCTTGCATTAACGTAAGGGATTCGATAGCATCGTCCAAACTGTTTGCCTCGCGACACGTGTGGTGACCCAGAGCCCAGTACGGAGGCATCGACGGTTTTCCTACATAATCGGTTAACTGTCTTATTACATCATTCGGTGAAGGTCCGAAGAAGAAGTGAAATTCTAACTTCGGTTGAGGAGTTGGACCTAATACTCGAAAGGTGACAGATGGTAGACTGCTTGTAACGAATTCCATGGGGTTACTGCTAGCGATAAAAACCCCATGGGCATTTCCATCTTCTTCCAGAATTAAGTAAAAGGGATGTGCTCCATTCCACGAGGATGTTTCGTTTAGTTTACCTGAACGGGAAAATAATGGAACTTTTTGAGTTTCATCTAATTTATGAAGGAAACTTGAACTGTTAGATTTGCCCAAACCATAGAGTTTGTGATTCCATAATAAAGTAGTAGTAATTTCTATAAGCTCTCTGGAAAACAGTAGCGGACCATGTTCGGTATTAAAAATATTTCTCCCTTTTTCTCTTCGCATAATGGTAATTGTAAACTTCTCTCCTATTTCTGGCGTCCGCACTTCATACGCGGTTGAACTCACTGACTTCGAATTGTTATATTGGTATTTCAAGTATTTTTCAAAAGGATCGTGGGTGCTATTATTGGCGAACAGCGTTAATCGCAAATGATAGTTTTTTAAATAACTTATTCTCACCTTGATCGATTTATACAATGAAATAGGCAGCCGTGTTGTATTGGAGTCGTAATTATATGCTAAATGAAAAAGATTTTTATCTTCTGTTATGTTAGTAACAGTGTAAAAATATTCAGAAGGATTCCCATGAAAGCAAGCCGGTACATAATCATAGGAAGAATTATCCCAACAACAATTCTTTGACCTGCAGAAGGTTTCGTTGAGTTCTTGACGGGCCAGGCCTGGAAAGCAGTCAATTCTAAAAGAAAAAAAACAGAAGGAAAACTTGTATATTCTCATGAAAAAGTGTAAACATATAATTTAAAATAACAACCAAAAGACTGAAACCAAAAAAAAAAAAAACAGACAAACCAAAAGTTGATCTATATATATATATATATTACGATATCGCTTCTTATGTGCTGGCTTGGGTTGAGTTTTTCAAACTGAAAGCGCAAAGGCACGTTGTCTGAGCACAAAATATCAGTAGAGTCAACTGTCAATTTTGATGGCTCAATTTAAAGGACGAAAAAAGTGACTGACACCAGAGCGTATTCTGAGGTGCTGATGAAATAGAGGAAAGTGGGAACTCATGAGTCATAAGCAAATGTTCCCGTCTGTTCATGAATAACTCGCTATGATCACCTATGCCCTTTTTTGTTTTTAAATTATAACCTCACTTATTGGTGAAAACAGAAATCGTGCGCATTTGAATGTTGCATAGAAATTAAAGCTGATAGAGAAGTTAAAGTGAAGGGGAAATAGTTATTGTTGAAACCAATTCAATCAATGGTGATGGAAATGGTTAGGGAAATGTTGGTTGGCATTTCACTGAATAGCGAAATACAAACAACTATTATAGCCATCGGTATGCTTAGCTACGCAATTTTGAGATTTTGCTTAAAGTAACTTTCATTTTTTAAGTTTCTTTTTTTTTTTTTTTTTGATTACCAGTTCCTTATTCAACGTTCTTATTTCACATAGTATATCTTATGAAATGTAATAATGTTTTAATTATATGTATAGGAATTCCTTTGCTGAATTCACTACTGTACAATAAGATTACTGGATGAGTGGGTTACAAAATCAAATGCCGCGCACAAACAGAGATGGACTGAAACATA
This sequence comes from Mastigoproctus giganteus, assembly GCF_048544385.1. Classification (NCBI taxonomy): domain Eukaryota; kingdom Metazoa; phylum Arthropoda; class Arachnida; order Uropygi; family Thelyphonidae; genus Mastigoproctus; species Mastigoproctus giganteus. The sequence continues at coordinate 68,144,904 of NC_143576.1, forward strand.
AGAATCAATAATATAGATTAAGTAGGTGTTCAAAAAAATTAACACGCTGATTACGAAAAATTCAGCTACCAGCTTATATAGAATAAACCAAACAACAACTTGTAATATTTTTTTTGTTAAAGGAGAATCGTGAGCATTTTTATTATTCGTAATTATTTAGAAATATTGTATATGTAGCTACCGTGGAAAGTTCGATCTGCTGCATACTGCATACTTAAGTAAGGAGTAGTTATGCAAGACGGTGAGAAGCGTAAGCGTCCTTGCGGAATTCTCTATTAAAACTGTATCCCTGATGAAGCAAGGAGTATTAATAACCCATTGAAGTAACTTTGGCAGGCGGTTGACGTGTGCTACATCATCCTAGATAAATTGAAAAATGAAGAGTCGTCAAACTTTTACCCAAAATATTTCAAAGGGATTTAACCAGCGCTCTTATTATCTGCTGGTATAGCTTCCTCTGAGAGGCGTACACTGAGAGGCCACTTTATTAGGCAGACATACCAATCTTCATGGAGCGCTCCTCCAGTAACAGCATCTCGTATCAGTACCGTGCGATATAAAATGTTCATTCGTACACTAGTGTGCAAAACTTAAGGACCAACTCTAAAGGTTACAAACATAAAATTTTTACTTAAAGTACTCTTTACTGATGAGAGTAGATTCAGTCTCAGCAGCGATTCTGGATTAGCTAATCTGGCGAGAGGTTGGCACGCGGTATCACCCCGCAAACATCACTGAAAGGGATCGATATGGCGGTCGAGGTTTTCTCTTCTGGGGAGACGTTATCTTGGATGGACGTAAACAACTACAGATACTAGAAGGCAGTACTGTAACCGGTGCACGATACTGTACTGAGGTAATCTTTCCCCATGTGGTGCCATTGATCCCGAGTTCGTGTTTATGGATGATAACGCCACACCCCATCGCACTGCAGCTGTTGGTATGCTTTTGGAAAGTGAGGACATTGTTCCCATGGATTGGCCAGCCCGTTTCTGCCGATCTAAATTCCATCGAACACATATGGGACGCTCTGGGGAGACGCCTAGCGGCACGTCCACACCCACCAGAAAATGTTCACCAGCTGAAGATGGCGCTGAGAGAGGAATGGACGATGTTACCGCAAGAACTTATCAACAGCATTGTTTTAAGTATGGACAGGCGGTGCAAAGCCTGCATCGACATTAAGGGTGGCTACATCTCCTACTGGGGGTTACTTCTTCCCTTAGTTCCATCTTTGGCAGTGATGTATCTGTATCATGGCAGCCAGAGCTATGTTGCCATTTTTGAATCAAGTCCCTCTGTACCGTTTTGTTTCCGCTGTTGTTTCCTTCATCATTTTTGTACCCCACGAGATTCTTTTGGTATGCTTTTCCCATATCCAGGCCACTCGTATGAGAAGCTACAGGTGAAAACCTGACTGGTCCTTAAATTTTGCACACCAGTGTACATTTCATGTCCGGAAACTGCGTGTGTTCTCTGAACGGATTGCTTATTTTTCTGGACGAAAAAATGCAGAATTCTGGAAGAAGAAAAAAAAAACTTGCTATCTTCTCTCGAGACCTACAAATTTAGCTACGGTGTGAAATAGGCCCATAAAAGTTCCTCATGTCAATGACGAGATTCGAACCCAGACCGTGTGGAGAGAGCGGCGTTATTAACCACTGTGCTAACCGCCACAGGGACATGATAAATAGTATGCAGTGTGTGTGTGTGTGTGTGTGTGTGTGTGTGTGTGTGTGTGTGTGTGTGTGTGTGTGTGTGTGTGTGTGTGTGTGTGTGTGTGTGTGTGCATGCAATTTAGGGCGGGACTGCGCAAGGCGAAAGATTTAAGTGATTTGAACGTGTCACGGTGGGCGCCAGACGAGACGAGACGATATGAATATTTAGAAAACAGCAATCCTGCTTAGTTTTTCAAGTACGAGTGTCTTGGATGTATCGAGACTGATCCAATAACTAAACAGTATCCAACCAACGGCGATGTTGTTTTAGAAAACAGGACTAATGCCAAATTCATTTTAGGAGCATCAGGACTAATGCCAAATTCTGCAAATTGCGGAAGACTTGTGCAGGCTAACAGAAAGGCTACACTCAGTCAAATAACAACCGACTACAACAATGCACTTCAGAGAGATATTTCGGAACGCACAACTTGTTATTCTTTGTCACGGACGGAGTATCGCAGCCAATAGCAAAACCAGGTTCCGCTTCTATCGCCAAAAAAAGTGGGTACGGTGAGCTCAGCAAAGCAACCCTGGAAAATGGAAGATTGAGAAAACTATTGTCTAGTCTGAAGAATCCCGGTTCTTACTATTTCACGCTATGGGAGGACCAGAATATGGCAAAAATAGCGTGAGTCCAATCTTGCCAGATGTCAACAATGCAGGCTGCTACTGGTGGTGGTGTTATGGTTTACCAAGTGTTTTCGTGGTGTGCTTTGCGATACTTGACACTAATAGTCAATTCTTTGATGCCACAGGTTATTTGGAAATTTTTCCGACCAGTCACAGAATATCATATTGCAGCGTATCCATCTGCGAATGGGCTCTTACACTGTAATACGTTATATCACGAGGACAGCATTGTACAAATTGGCTCCAGAAACATGAAGTTGAATTCATTTGACTGCGGCGGTCTCTCCAGTAATCAGATCTCAGTTCTGAGGACCTGTAGGATGAGGTGAAACGAAAACTTTGGAGCAGTGATCCGCAATTTGAGAGTAGGAGTATGTTTGTTCAAAGAAAAAAATGTATTATAGGGATATAGCAAAACGGTGGAGCATAACGAATAACCATACAGAGAAAAATTGTGGCAAGTAAATCAAAATGCCATTGCAATGGGGGATTTTAATTTTTCCAGATATTGACTGGAACTTGTGGATTGGTCATTTGCACACAAGCAAGACTTTTGTGGATTTATTGGATGATTGTTTTCTACAGCAGCATGTTAGAGGGGTAGCAAGAGAGAGAGAGACTCTTGACCTGATTATAAGATCAAGAGTGTTCCTGGACAAAGAATAGACAAACTTTTGGGGTGAACGGATGGGTGAGATGGGAAATTTTGTTTTTTTTTTTTGGCTGATGCTGCATAAGCTTGCTTTCTTGCATCATATGTCTCTCTACTAATGCTAATCAGCAGCAGTCATTCTTCGTGTATTAAGAATACACAGGTAAAAGCACTATTGGCTGCAGTGATTACAAGTGTATTGATGTAGGATTTACTTAAAGGTGTAAATACCATCAACGGTAAAGAGAAGGGCTTTTGCTTTCGTAAAGATAATTGCTGATGGTCTCAGACAGTTTTTAAATTCTATACAGTGAGACCAATTGAAGATATTATCAACAGCAAATTCTAAATTGAAAGCATTCAGGAATGCAATTATAGAAGCCAATAAGCTTTTGATAGATTGAAGCCTTGAGCAGTATGTAAATGGGTGTCAGTTAAACTAATGGAACTCTTGGTAAAGAATAAATATGCATGGGATGCATAAAACTTATCATGCGATACAGAAGCCTATGGTAGATATAAATAAGTCTGCAATCTAGTCACGGAGGACGTTAGGCTGGCTAAGGCAGATTATGAGAATTCTTTCGCAAAGGATGCACTGAAAGATAACAAAGACTTCTCTAGTTATGTGAAGACTAGAAGACAGAGGATGAATCATATTTGTCCACTAGAAATGAATGGTTTTACTGCAAATGATCCTGCTCAGGTTACTGACAGACTGAATAAGAATTTTGCACTTACCTTCACACATGAGGAATTCTTTAGGGAAGGAAGGGAATGCTAGAAGTTTATTAAATTCTAAGAGGGAGCTAAATGATTTTGTGTTAACTGAGAAAAAAGTGAAAGAAAAATTGTTAAAACTAAACATAAAAAAGGCATCTTGGGTGGATGGAATCTATCCAATTATATTAAGGGACGCAGAAAGGAGACAAGCAAACCGTAAGCCATTACTATGAGAACATCCTTGGATTCAGGAGATGTCCCTATGAACTGGAGATGTGCGAATATATTTCCAGTTCACAAAGGGGGGTGGATCAATGGGTGGCATAAGTAATTCAGAATCATCTAGACAGGAGCAGTTATATTTCAGTCATAGCATGGATTTGTTAAGGAGAGATTTTTTGGATGCTATTATGTAGTAACAAAGGAAATAGATGCAAAAAGTAATTTTTATATCATATAATTGGATTTCAAGAAAGCTTTGGAAAGCGTAGCATTAAAGGCAAGATACTGCTATGGATAAAGAGAAGGTTGAGTAGGAGAAGAGAGAGAATGGTTATCAATGGACACTGTTCTTCGCGGACTAATGATATTACTGGAATCCCCCAGGGTTTATTGGTTTGGCTTATTGTTATTTTCTGTATTTATTTGATGAATGTATGTCAGGCTTAATGTCTACGTTTGCAAATGTTACAAAGGTTTGCAGGATGGTTAATGACAGTAATCAAGGTATGCTGCTACAACATCTAGAAAAATTATGCAGGTGAGCCGAGAAATGGCAGTTGACGTTCAGCATTGACAAATACAAGGTAAGGCATATCGGTAGCAGTAATCTCAGGTTATCATACGAACTGTGTGGTAGTATACTCAGAGCAGTGAAAAATGAAAAAGGCATGGGTCGGGTAACTGTGCAGTCAGATGCTAGCAAGGATCATGAGGAGATTATGCCATCGTACAAGTCGCATCTTGATTACTGCATACAGATCTGGAGTCTCATTTTAGGACGGATGTAGAGCTGAAAGAGAAGAGCAACGAGATTGGCGAAGGGAACAAAGTAGTAAGCCATAATTATTAGAGCTTGATACTCTTGCCAAGAAAGGCTTCAGTTCTGGAAATTGCAACATCTGTAGATTAGAACCTGCGAGTTGATCTGATTGAGGTGTTTAAGGTTTTGAATAGATTGTGCAAGCTGAATGCTAATAGCATTCTTCCTCTTGCTCAGACTATGAACATGAGGGGTCATAAATTCAAATTGCAGGATGGTTGCAGAACAGAGTTCGGATGTTTGTATTCAGCCAGTGGGTGGTTAATTGTTGAAACAAACTTCCATTGTTGTGGAAGTGGATAGTTTGAAAAAAATTGAAGTAAGGACTAGACAAACTACTGGAACCTATTGGAGGGGATGGACCTGTGATGATGTGGGAAGGTTTTTTTGGCCGATGTTGTATAAGCTTGCTTTCTTTCATCATTTCCTAATGCTAATTTGTTAGACCTGTGGAAGAAGTTGAGTCAGCGTGGAGCTGCATTCCTGTTACACGCTTTCGACACCAAGATGAGTCCACGCTGCAATGAATCGAGGCTGAGGGATAAAGGCAAACCAATTCACTATTAGTGAATTGGTTTTAAGAAGTTTGAAAACTGGATACCATATAGGGGGCAAATTTTCGTAGGTAACCTCTCCGTTCTTATCGTGTTAGTTCTTAGTTCTAAAATTTTACCAGAAGTTGAGAAGTTGTGATTTAATGTTTATAATCGTAATATAATCATCGTAATATAAAATCAAATATTATCGGTATTTGATTTTTGTACTTGGTAATATCAATTCTAATATTGTTTGGTTACTGCATATCAAATGAGGACAGGTAAACCTAGTCATATTTTTTCTTGTAATTCTTCCAGTATTGTAAATAATCTCTCTCAAGAAATATTATAATTATAATATAAATTTATATTCTAAAAATTTGTTTGGTAAGTATTCTGTTTTTATGTAAAGAATGATTAATTGCAAACCTGAACTACATGTATATGTAAAAGCTTTATTTGATATCAAATTTACCTGCGTACTAATAAAACTGTACAGAGATGACATCACATTAAACGAAAATAAAAGTACTACGGAAAGCTTTTAAGTATCGGGTTCTCTTGATCAACCTCAAAATAAGGCAGCGAAATACAACAAAGGCAATTCAAGACACATCACAAGATACTGCCCTCTCCCCGTTTTAACGTGATTTGTTTTTGTTAGTTGTGTTCCCCCTACCCCTTGTCATATTTTGTTCCATGCTTCTTTTATGTTTCCTCTGTTCTGGATGCGTGACCTTCCTGTCATCTGTCTTGACTTGTTTACATTCAACTAAATCATTCCCTCTGTGTTTAGGCTGATAAAGAGTACGTTCTGTCTTCGAAAACGGTTTTGCAGCAGTTTTAGTTTCTTTTAATACGGTTTTATATCTAAACAGTTCCATTTATATATAGTAGTGTTACTTTAAATAAAGCCTTTACGCTTTGTGGCTGCAACAATTCATTATTTATGGCCTTATAGTAGCTTTTTCAGTGATTTGTTTTATTTTCAAAATTTGGTCAACCGAACTGAGTAATACAGAAACTGGGGGCAGGTGTAGGAGAATTCATGTACTGTACTTCTAAGTAATTGGATGCTTTTTTGGGATCATTTTATTGATTGAATGGACAGCAATGAGTTTATTTGAGATGAAGAAATAGAAGCCTCGGGTTTTCAAATATAAAAGAAAAAAAGCTACGAGAGAAGTAAAGAGAACATTACAAAGATAAGTTTTAAACCTCTCATTGAAAGACGTCTAAACTTAAGCAGTTCGACATTGGGTAGTGATTAAGTAATATTCCGGCTGGTGAATCCTCTAATGATCTACGCATCCCATTCTGAATAGAAGTCTTATATGCGACGAAAGCTGAAGAACCTACAGTATTCTCTGTCACTTTTATTCAGGTAATAAATACTGCATATGCCATTAAATTATATTAGTTTATATTTGTTATGGGTAATTAAATGTGTTTAAAAATGAAATTTGACTTCATATTGAGAAAGCCCTTAAGTGCACATTTTTATAAGTGTGCAAAGAAAGCTTATAAGTGCAAATTTTATGTAACGATGTTGTGTAATGACTTCTACTCTATTTGTTACACTATATGGCTTACAGTGGCGTATCATCTGGAGCTTGAGCCCTGATTCTATGTATTTATTTATTTTTATGTAATTTTCTCTATTCCTTTTTATTCGACCCTCCCCTCTCCCATGAAGTTGAATGATATCACCACAGAATAAGCCACTGACACACTAACGCCCGTCAAAATTTTTACCTGTGAAATCATGGAAAACATAAGTTCGCTATTGTTCAAGTACAAGTTAATCTAACCCGAGACCGCTTTCAAGTATTGCCTTGCATATGAATTTTTTGAAAAGAATACCAAAATTATAACTATAGTTTTTATTATAATTTTTTTATTAAAGTATTTATAATAGTTATGAGAAAAAAATAATTTTTTTTATTCAATAAATGAAAAGTTTTTTTTTTTTTTTTTTTTTTAAATGAACAATACTGTACCCTCAACGAATGAGTTCCAATTGATTTTGTTATCAACAGCCGCAGCTGAGTGTTGAAATTTGAGGGTACATAGCCGTTTGAGTTGAGTGGTTCAAGCTAGCATAATTGCTAAATATGGCGATGTTCTAATATTCTATTTAATTTTTTAACTCTTCTGACGTTATGGGTCGTCCCAAAGTAGAAACAATTTCTCTTTCGCTAGAATACATTACTTCATATAACCTCATGATAGACAATATTTTAGCTGTTGAATTTTTCTTGGAGGACTGAGTCCACATTGTAATATACATGTGTAAATAGCTGTCCATATACCTCGCCCCCGCTCTCTTCTATCATGCCATATGAGTCGTGTATTTTGAGATTGATTGTTCATGGCATAATTCAACACTTCTTACATTTCTAGGGTACAGTTTGTAAATTGCTTTTGCAGGCCGGCGCTTAGTCCGCTAAACCAAGCCTATTGGTAACTCTTTGGGAGGTATCCGATCATGTAGTGTACAATCTCGCTGCCTTTCGTCTACCAGGTAGTGACTGGAAGGAGTCCGAGTAGTGTGCATACGTGAAAGGCAGTATCGTGAGCACTTTATGTGAAGGAGCTGAGTGTACGCCATATCCAAATATTTCATTAATTCATACGTAGTGTCACTCCCTACTTAGTAGTTTTAATACAGTAGTCACAAATGATGCAAGAAAGAAAGCTTATACAGCATCCAAATATAAAAAAAGAAACTATTTCCCATATCATCTGCCCTTCCTTAGTTTCAATTTATGACTCTACATATGCGTATTCTGAGCAAGAGGAAGGATTCCATTGGCACTGAACTTATTGGAAAAATTCCTGGATATCTTTAACAAAGTCCCAGGGCTGTCCTAGACCTGTTTGCACTGCTCAGAACTTCATGTCTTACTGCCCTTATGGGTAGCACAATTGGTATAATCACCGCCCTCCCCATATAGGGGGGAAATACCTCAGCTCGAATTTTTCGTCAAGCAAACAGCAAATCGACGAACACATGCAATTTACAGATATCCTGAATTTTTTTGTTCTCCACTGCCCAAATTTGGCGTATATCAAATGTGTGGTACCACACACTTGATACGCTAATTTGGGATTGCTGCTACCCATATGAAGTACCTTACATTTATCAATTTTAAACTTCAATTGCCACTTTAAACTCATCTGCCTAGTATTTCTAAATCTTGGTGCAGTAGCATACCCTAATTACTGTCATTCACCTCGTAAACCTTCGTATTATCTGCAAACTTAGACATCAGGCCTAATATGCTTTCAATATCATTTAATAAATACTGAAAACGACAATGGACACATCTGCACATTCATTAGATATGGAAAAAGTAGAGTCCAGCACCGCGTTCATTACTTTACCATATCTAATTTGGATTCAACATGAATAATCAAACGAATAGAACAAACTTCTCTGAAAAGATCTAAACATCGCAAAATCTTCCTCCTTCATTTCACAAATATACGTAGTCTTAGTTTAAATCTAAATGATGACCATTTCCGCTTCGTCTGCCAAGGCCCAATTACTTTTATGGCAGAAATTATCGGTTACCTCAACCATTACTGGTCTCAGTAGCTCTAATTATTTTCTCTGATTCCTTTCGCATCAAAGGTGATACTTGACCCGCCAGAGACTTCTTAATTTGGAATCTCCTCTTTGAGTTTGGCTTTAAGCCAGAGGACTATAAAATCTGTTTAAATTTCTTTACTTGTTCTAATATAATCTCTTGAAATCATTCATCTGTTGCCTCTATCGTGTTCTCAACTCTACAAATCACTCTGAACTCAGTCGTCTCAACCTTTAACCGGTGCACGGTACTAAGAACTATAGACTCCAATACCTTTTTTGCTGGGCTTTTTATAAAAAAAAATCGATTAATAGCAGCTTTATTCTGCTGTGTGTGTGTGTGTGTGTATATATATATATATATATATATATCTGAAAAATAAATATGATATTTAAAATAAAAACATCAGCCAATAGTACGGCAATAATGCGAGCGAAACGAAACGTAAAATAATATAAAATAAACAAACAGGGAAGGGAAAGTAGCGGTAGTAGAACAAAAGGTAGTCGATAATCCCCTGTATAATTTAGTCAATTAAGTCATTAAACCCAATTAATAAAACATGATGTAAATTTAAAATAATGCCAATTATACATAATTTAGCGGAACCCCCTCGAAGGTACCATTTCCAAAAGACGTGAAATATCACCAAAAAAGGGTTAAAGAAACTACCAAAAAATAAAATATCAAAATAAATATCAAAATGTCAATTTGACTTAATTGACTAAATTATACAGGGGATTATCGACTACCTTTTGTTCTACTACCGCTACTTTCCCTTCCCTGTTTGTTTATTTTATATTATTTTACGTTTCGTTTCGCTCGCATTATTGCCGTACTACTGGCTGATGTTTTTATTTTAAATATCATATTTATTTTAATCATCAGATATAATTAGGCATCATGTGGAGGATGTGCATTTGCTGCCTCTAATGATAGCTACATAGCAATATTTATTTATTTTTATCACTTTTGCCTAACTTTTACCTCACATAAAATATATATATATATATATATATATATATAAAGTGTAACCACTTCCTTGTATTAATAAGTGATAATCACTATAAAACAGAAAGTTCAAATTTTCTTTTACACATTTCCTTTGTTTTAATTACTTTTATTATCATGGCAGTCATTTATACATTTAACAATTTTTTGCGCATAACTTTCTATGTTATTTAGTCGGTAAAGTACTCGTTTAAAAATAGTTAAATTCTATAATCATCTGTCATTACCAGCCAGCAAGGAGAATAAGAGATTCTCACCTCATAGCAAATTCCTGGTAGCATCTCAACTCTTTGGAAAATGGGTTCATTTTGTTAAAATAGTTGATCACAATTAATGGGCCTACTGTTCCGAAAACAGTACAAATAAGTACACCTAATCCAACACCAACACGTTTATCAATCAACAACTTTTGCCACCATCGGAGTTCAATTTTTCTGTAAACCATACTGAACTCTTACTTTCCTATTTCTCATCAACACTAAAAATCTGTCAACTTTACTGCTACCATTGTTTCGTATTAACAAAAATGCTTATAGATAAACTTTTGCTTATCGAAAAAATAGTCCTCGTTCTTTCTCTTCCTGGCAACATTCTTTGTGATTCGTTGTACTATCAGTGGAATAACGTTTATCCAAAAAGCTGTTGTGCATATCAGGTAGATTATTAGAAAACTGTTGTTATAGCAACAGGTCCTTTAATTTGATATGTAAGCATATTTTATATGAGCGATAGAAGCGCTATCTTTTCATAATAAAAATGTATATAATCATTTTGAATGCATTCTTATTACTTTCAGTTTTGAATTATAACCTTGATAAACGATTTCGTTAAGGATACGCGTATATTTAGTTGACTGAATCAATCTATTTCCTCCATCTTATCTGCCTGGAAATCTTGTTTTATAAGCAAGTTTTAAAGGTATAAGTTAATTCTTAGAAAATAACTTCACCACTGTATCAGTTACGAATAATACAGCGGCACTATTTCCAAGGGTTCTCCTGGACTAACATACTGCGCATTCAATACATTTCTGAGGATACTGCTTCTCTTACTGGAGATTTAAACTACATTATGTTTAGTTGAGTCACCAGGTGGAGGAGTATTTTGAAACTGTCTTTATTTTACGAGAATAACGACAATTCAACTAAAATCAAGTTTATAATAAAGAAACTAGCAACTGGATATGAACGATACCAAAGTTAAGTATAAATGCATTGACCTGCATTATGGTGTTCAATTACAGAACTGTAAAAGCTGTTGGTGCTGCTTTGTATTGCAGTTGTGCTGCTATTCACAACGAAGAGAACTACTTAATGGATTGGCCGGGCTGTTGGATATTTTTAAATGTTGTCAATGCTTTATAGTGTTAGGGGTATTGAGAAAGGTTGAATAATGTAATGAAGCACTTTTATATTACTGAATAATTTCAAATTAGTTTATTAAGTGATTGTGAGCTAAGTAACCTAGATTTGAAAGAACGGTGACAGTATAAGTTTTTTATGTTATTTAATCTATGGATATCACGACGTATCATCATTCACAAATTACATTTAGATCTAGGTACCCAAGTTTTGTTTCAGACTGGTGTTTATTAAATGCTCTTCATCCAGTTATTAAACTTTAGCATAAAATAATACTAATAATCTGAACCTTAATTACAAAGGTGACCAATATTGATACTCGGATATAGTCAAGGAGGGTCTTTAAAAAAAAAAGAAAGTAAACTGCGGTTATTGCACTCATACTTTGTTATTCGACTCCTTCCTTTAGGCCTTCGTTGGTGGAATCGCCATTCTCCTCACGCCAGTTTTTGGAAAAGAATTGAGTCGAATCCCGTCGATGACGTGAGGAATTTTTGTGGGCCTTTTTCACAACGTTTCTGAGTTGGTCTCAAGAGAGAGGGTAGCATGGTTTTTAAATCCAGGCAACTTGGGGGTTTTCGTCCATCAAATCGAACAAACTTCAAATGTAGCGCCTTGTCAGGAGAACTGACTGAAATCACTCAAAGAACACGGCGGGATTTTGTTTCCGTAACTGGCAGCAAAGCCCTCTGAGATATTGATCATTGCTTGTAAACAGTTTAATGGAACCAGCTATGCGAATTCAGTTTGTGGAAAGAATTGCTATAACTCAGAAACAAGGAGAAATCACTTATGTTTACATTAACTTTTATTGTTTTTAGGTCCTAAATCCATCCCTGAAGTGGGCTCCACATGTTATGATATACCCTGCGCGTTCGTGCGCACGCGCATTATACCCTGGGTGGTTACTTCAGGCCACTTTATTAGGATAGCATTTTCATGAAATGGGTGACGTTTCCATCTCAGAAACACGAAAAATCCGAGTTTGCGGAGATGGGGGGGGGGCTAGAAACCACGAATCCACCATCTGAGACCGATTAGTCACATTGTGAAAAAGCCTATAAGAATTCAGGAGTCAATCATTTATAGAATTCAAAGTCCTGCCTTGTCCTTCCGATGTGGAAGGACAGTGATTTTAATCACTGCGTTACCTACAATACACATTATCAATATAATGCGCTACAGTACACAATATCACAGGTGATATTGTGTACTGGCCTAATAATGTGTAATTTTTATGTTGTGCGATAAAGGTAGTTAAATAAAATCTGGTAAATAAGTTCCAGTTATTTCAACGTTGTTGTATTAGGCTAGAAACGTGTTCCACAATAACAGATAAAAGCATTTTTTCCATTTTCGGTACAGGAGAACAGATTGTTACTGCTACAGGATAAAGTAATAAATTTCCAACGCTATAATTTGTACAGAAAGAAAGAAATACCTGTTACTATACTTTGGCCACTCTTACATTCATTCTTACATAACAAATATACGTAATCGAGTAAAGCTCCAATTGGTTAGTTGCCAAATTACCAGCGACAGTTTTATCCGATGACGTACATTTGTTTATACCAGGATGAGAGCGAAGAGTAGAAGAATTAATGCTCCTACAGTAAATGTTAGGAAATAATAGATATTTCGATTATTCTCAGTAACAATCTGTTCCTGTTTCAGCTTAGTAGCAGTTACAGGAGATACTTCCCATCTTTGGTTCAGAAGCAATATTGATCCCAAGCAACAACTCGGTAGGCTTAAAATACTGACTGACAGGAGCCAAAGCTCCTTGAGATCTTCGGTTACCTCGTGTCGCTAGAGCAAGGATGCGGAAACTTTTTCAATCCGAATTCCACTCTTCATAGCAATTAATAATGGCTCCTTTTGCGATGTAATTCGAATTTGATACAGATTTTGGTTATTTTCCCATAAGAAAACTTCAACGTACATATGAAAATAACTGTTTACGATTTAAAAACTATTAATCATACTATTGTTTATTTATTTAAGAATAAACGGGTTAAACAAACCGATGTGTAGCAAGAATAAAATTAAGTGATAGTTTTTTTAGCCTTTGTAGGAAAAAGAAACTTGTGTAATGGAGAAGACGGTGGTACAATAAAAATATAAATTTAAAGTTTATAAAGCAAATATACATATTTCGCAATATTATACCAACATGTACCGGATAGTGATTTTGAAAATTTATTTCACGAGAAAAAAACATAAATGGATCTAATATATGCAATACATGTATAAATAAAGGGAAAACACCTACTTAACCTGTTACATTAGTCAAGAAAGTTACGTGGCTTTTTTCTGGTAACAAAGTGTACATAAATCTTAACATTGTTGAGCCAACAACATTTACCATGAATTTGGAGGTTGCAACTATCTTAAACTCAATGCATATTCGTTTCAAGTAAGACGTAGTTATTAACTGTTAAGTTAATGCATACTAATTGGTTAAATTCCATAAAATAATCACTCAATCAAATTATCTTGTCACGTATGCGTGGTCAAAGAATGAATTATATGCTTAATCAATAATGAACTATGTGCGTATTTAAATTTTTCTATTCTCCGATTGCCACCTTGTAGATAACGTCCATTTTCTTATCCCTCACGAAGCCTGACAAGCATTTTCAATGGAGTGAGTGAACTAGCACCAGATGTCTTCATTGTCTAATCTAAGCAACGAAGCGTGAGTGTGTTTAATTAATTTAATTTCAAACCTTGTTCGATTAATGATTTGATTGATTAATTTATTTTCTAATCTTGTTTGATTAATAATTAATTTAATTTGAAACTCGAAATTAAAATGGCATATACGCCATAATTTAAAAATAAAGACCCATTATGCACAGCACTATTTTTTCATGCGAATCCAAATCTTATCAATGTCCCTGAGTGCAGGTAACTCTCCTTTATACAGCTATCCTGCGGTAGATATGTTCCAGAGAAAAAATGTAGTAGTAGTGGCATGTGATGCAAGAAAGCAAATGTATGAGCTTATGCAGCATCAGCCAAAAAAAAAAAAAAAATCACACCATTCCCTCCAAATGCCTGTCCAGTTCCTCCTTAAATTTATTCAACCTATCAACTTCCACAACGACAGATGGAAGTTTGTTCCAGCAATTAACCACCCGCTGGCTAAAGGCAAATTTCCGCACATCTAATCTACATCTGTCTTTTCTTAATTTGAATTTATGCCCCCTTAGGTTCGTAATCTGAACAAGTGGAAGGATCCCATCAAAATTCAGCGTGCTAAACCCATTCAAGGCCTTATACACCTCAATCAGATCACCGCGCAGGTGTCTAGTCTCCAGCCACTGCTATTTGCAGAACTTAAGCCTCTCTTTGATAAGAGGATCCCTTCATTCCCCTCACCAATCTTGTTGCCCTTCTCTGTACACGCTCAAGTAAATCTACATCCTTCCTAAAATGAAGCCTCCAGACCTGTACGCAGTACTCAAGGCGTGGCCTGACCATTGCCTTATACAGAGGGATAATCACCTCCTTTTCCCTGCTAGCAAAATTCCTATATATCATTGACAAAACCCCATGACCTGCCCTGGCAGCCTGTCTGCATTGCTCAGAAAACTTCATATCTGCCTGCACAATTACTCCCAGGTCTTTTTCATTTTCTACCACCTTAAGTGTAGTACCACACATTTGGTACGTTTCTCTGGGGTTACTTCTACCCATATGCAGTACTTTGCATTTGTCAAGGTTAAACTTCAGTTGCCACTTCTTAGCCCATCTGCCCAAATTATCTAGATCCTGTTGCAGTAGCACGCTGCCATTACTGTCATTAACAACCAGAGAAACGTTTGTCATCCGTAATTCAGCCGCTAAATTATTATTTTGCGATAACCATATTGAACCCTGAATGTATTAATCCTTACAGAAATCGAAAAATTTAATTAAAAATAGTTAAATAAAAATTAACTGCAAATTAAAGGAATAAAACTGTTCAATACACCAATATGAAGAAATTACTGCATAGATTTAAGTTTGTCCTGGAAGCGGCCTCATCTCGAAAGCGATGACCCCCGTATCAGTGTGTTCTATTAGAGGCATGTTTATGCTTGGTATCGATAATGAACTTTCTCTGAAAATATAACCAACGTATTTTGCTCAGTACGCTATTTCTGCTTCTTCCTATAAAATTTTCATTCAATCGATTAAGTCCCTGAAAACATGCGAACTCCAATTTACTAGGGATTCATCTCTTCAATAATTAACTGAGCCTCCTCAATTAAAGTAAAAACTTATCCTAGTTTCTTCATTGTAATTTGAAGAGGGATTTGTCCTTAAGAGGCTTTTTCGCTTTCATCTTTAGAGGTTGCTATCGTTCTTCCCAATTCAAGCAAGTCTTTATTTGATAGAACTTCAACTCCGCGAATTTAACAGCTCCTTCCTCAATCTCATTGAAACCAACATCTTGTGAAAGTTTAACAATGTCCGTTATTAGAGCTGTTTGTTCATCGAAGCCTTGGAAATTATACACACTTTCGGGTCATTTTTCGCCATAATAAATTCAGTGTTGAACGTTTTATCTCATCCCAAGGTTCTCTCGTATTGTTATTGGCATGCGTGATGCTGTACTACACTATAATTCTTCAATTGTTCACTTTCCTGCACCTTCTGTTCGGTGAATCATTTGGGCTAATGTGTTTTATTTTTAAAGAAAACATTAGCCCAGATGTTTTAAAGAAACTAGTTCGCCTTAAATGTGCAGACTGCGCCTTTATACACAGGTTTGGCTCAAGGTTGTTGCATTTTTCTGTGAGAAATTCAACTCCATTATTACCGGAATTCTCGTTTAAGTTGATTGGATGTCCAGTGTCATTGCGCAGAAGAAACTACGCTTTGTGCGCGACATTTTTTGAAATATTTTTCTATAGCGAAGCAGAAGTAAGAAGTAAACCATTTTTTTTTTTAAATCGGCCGTTACCATCTCCTAATTAATTCGCTACACAACAGGAAGGGAAGTTTTTTGATATCCTTTAAGAGCCATTGGATTCTCTCTGTGATATAATCTAGCATTGGCTTCAACTTAAATTCCCATTCAGAATTTGCTTCTAAAAGAACAGTTAACCTATCATTTGCAGCCTTAAACTTAGGTGTAAACTTTTCCTCTTGGGAAATAAAGGTTCTTCTGGTCATTCTTCAAAAAGAGACTTCTCATGTATTGAAGATTTGACATGGCAAATATCCTCCTTCTGCAATAATTTGTAGAGGTTTACGACACGCTTCTATGCAGCTTCAAAATCACTTCCATCGCCAATTAATTTGAAGTTGTGTAGCTTAGCTCTTAAGAAAATAAAATAAAATGCTCGAACTATCCAGAGCATGCATTGAAACTTTCAGTGGGACTAGTTTCGATTCACTTTTTAAAATTTCAAGGAGACGCCTGGCTTTCTCTTAAATTATTAGTTTAACGGGAATTGTGCTTGGTCTTTAATCCAAATTAACTATTTTCTCTATCGTCAACCTATGTAATTGCTGAAATTCTGCATCTAATGATGGAATTAGATGCTGAATTCCATCATTAGAAGTGCTGTTAAGATGCCGTTAGATGCATCATTAACAGCACTTCTTCATTTGGTCTTTATTTATCCTAATAACATGTACAATAGATTCAGCTAATCCCACTGATTAGCAACATCAGTCACAAGATCACCATTTTTTAAGGCCCCTAACTGCTGCAAGTTTTATTTCTAAATTAATACATTTCCATTTACTAGCACAAGGAGTTGAAGAAGATTTTGTCTTTTTGAAGACTACTTTACTTTCTTCTTGATAGCTATAATGAGGGATAAATTCCTTTAAAATATAATAAAAAATAATTTTTAAAAAATTCACAGAATAGAATTACAATAAGCAATTGACAGCGTGACACACGATAAAAGACTGATTGATATGAAAGCAAGGAAAGATAACACGAGATTTTGTCAATTTTGATTATGAATAGCGTTTTTTTCCTATATTTTAGTATATTTGGCTACTCGTAACTATCACAAACCCACACAGACTACGAAGAGAGCACAGACCACATTGACCACAATGTACACAAAACTCTCCATATTTACAAAAGTATTTGGTTATTATTATAATATTTTTTCATGGCTGAGTATGTTACCAGTGACAAAGCGCAACCTAGCACTTGATCTCGAGCTTAACTAGCTTCGATTGAATTCCTTTAGTGCAACAGTAGTCGTAGTGATGTGCAAATTAATCTTAAGGTTCAGAATAAGCATCTGCAACCATTCACCCGATGTAGTGCATATGAAAAAAAAATAGAGCTACATAAACATTGAGAATAACATAGTAAGGTCCTTGGCAGGAAAACAGCGCCAAGTGAAATTTTATATAATGATGAACAAAAAAAAAGTTCCTCTTGTGGGGAACAAAAGGGAAGCAAAAGCAGAACGCTTTTGCTTCCCTTTTTTCCAGACCTCCACCCTACTGAGGTCTCAAACAGCCCACAAAACTCAAATCTGACTGCAATTCACAGAAAATTCTAGGGTGTGTAAAGCGGGTGTTAGCAGAACATTAAAGACACATTTATTCAATAAAAATCTCAAAAATTTAATGAACATTGAACATTATATACAGCATTTACACAAACAAAATAATAATTACATGCATACCAATTTCCATATATATATATATATATATATGAACCATACTAGTAGAATACACTATCTCTCCCCCATCAACTATTCTAGATTTACAAATTATTAACACCAGTTTGTATCAGTTGTATGTGACTTATTATGAATCATCAATGATTACTCCATCATTCTCTGCCATTACCAATTTTTATCACTAACATCAGTAAAACCCATTACAACTCCTATTACTCGTTCTGTATACTGTATATATTTTTTCTAGCCTTTAACGCATGAAGTGTATTGCAACTCATGCCCTCTTACCTTAGTAATGTTCACTATAAATCACTCACTCCTACCTTAATTACTCTAGTTATCATCTTAATCATCCCTCTTTACTCATGAGGTTTCTCTATTAATAAAATTTACACCTCATCTGGTATGTAATGTTGTGTTGGCACCGGGCCTAATTTAATGATATAGGTTAACATACCCTTACAGTACCATCCCTATAAATATAATTTCTTTACTAATTCCTTTGTTATTTTCTTTTTATTACCCCTGTACCACCTTTTACGTTATTTCATAATCATTAACATTCATAACAAATTATCTCAACCTTAGTAACTAACTTGCCTATTACAACATGAATGCTTTTTTTTTTTTTTTTTTTTATAAAGGACTATACTCAGTTCCTTACAGGACTAGATTGAGTTCAGGATTCGAGAAAAAAAAAAAAAACAAGAGCAGACTTACGTTCCAAAATGGCCGCTACTTCCAATTTTCTTGCGTTCAGGCTTTCTTCCATTTCTTGGGCACTGTGCTTCCTTACTAGCGGACAGGCATACGTTCACTTCTGGGCACTCCGGTTTTCCTTCGAGACTGACAGGCATGCGTTCACTATTGGGGCACACTTGACATGATATTCACAGGTGTATATACTTGGCTCATTCTCTGCGGTCAGAACTAGAACCCATGAGCAGTTCCTTCGAGTTTTCCTTCAGACTCTTCACAAGGGCCTACATTACTAAGCTCTCCTATCTAACTCTGTCCCCTGCACTCAAAAATAAAACCACAATCCACTCTCTCCCATGTATCTTCAATATCCACTTCAATCCCACGTATCTGCCGGAAAAATGCCGGCATTAATTACTTGATTTAGTACTAAACATGAATAATTGAGGTTAAATAACAAATATATAAAGTAAACTTGTTTTACAATATTTATTACACAAGAATGATTAATATATTTTTATGTAATAAATATTCAAGAATCATTCTTTTCATCCTGTTATATGAATAATTAAATAACTGTTGCTGTTCACAATATTCGAAACAACACAGGTTTTAGGCCAGGAATTCTCAATGGGAGAGAATTTTTGTTTTTGGGAAGGGGGAAAAAAAACATGGGTATTACAATGTTTGTGGCCCTCCAAAGTTCAAGCCTACCCGACGACATCTTATTACTTAATATTTAATTTCTCTCATTGGGTTTTCTTTCCCCTAAGAACTGATTTTTAACATATAGTTATTATCTTATCTTCCTTCATGGATTAAGCGATCCGCCTGTTCCGATCTCGAAGAGGTCTGCCTATCTTTTCTTTGGTCTTCCTCTGTCTCTTTTTCGTTTTGCTCTATATGTATAAGCTAATTTAGGGAATCTATTATCTTCCATTCTTTCTACATGTTTTTTCCATTAATTGAGTAAATCTTTAATTCCTTTTTAATATTTACGTTTGGTATTTTATCTAATTTTGTACATCCTTTAACATATCTTAAATTTCATTTCTGCAGCTTGTATTCTATTAATGTCTCTTTGTTTCGGTATTCATGTTTCAGAACCATTTATGGTTCTGAAACATGGATTCAAGTGTTGGTATTGCCATTACTTGGTAAAATTTCAATTGTTTCTTTCCATGTTTTCTTAACCAGAGTTCTTTTTGTTGTTCCACATATATTTTGAAATTTCGCCAATTTCTGGTTCATATCTTCTTCGGCATCATATGTTATATCACATCCTAGATATTTAAAATGTTTTACTTGTTCTAATATTTCATTGTCTATAACTATTTTTGTTCTCGTCGTATTTTTCCCCTTTAAAAGCCATTGTTCTAGTTTTGATCGTTGATATTTTAACTTTATATTCTTCCGTTATTTGGTTTAATTTAAATACTTCTCTTTGTAAATTATCTTAATAATTACTTGATCATCTGCAAATAACAGTGTATTAATCCTATTCTTTGTATTTAAATATATTCCTCTATTAATTTCTTCTTTCCATTTACATATATCCTCGATTATTTTTGTAAGATGCTTTGGGTATCCTTTATTACTCAATATGCCCCATAGTTTTCGTCTGTTTATTCGATCAAATGCTTTTCATAATCTATAAATGCTAAATGCGTTTCTAAATTAAACTTCTCGTTTTTCTATTATTTGTTTTAATATAAATATTATCTGTACATGATCTTCCTTTTCTGAATCCTGCCTGTTCTTCTATTAATATTTCATCACAGTTAATTTTATTATTTTGCTATGTATTTTATATACTGTATTTAGTATGCTAATTCTTTGTATCATTTCTATTTCCTTTTTTTAAATATTGAAATAATTTTTGCTATCTTCCATTCTTCTGGTATTTTATATTGTTCCCAACATTTATTAAATAAATTTGTATCCTGTCTTTTAAAAAACTTCCTCCATGCTTGATCAGTTCTGCATTTATACCATCCGTTCCTACTGCTTTCCTATTTTTTGTAGCTTTCAATGCCTTTTCCAATTCTTCCTTCGTTATCGGATCTATGTCACTAACTGGGTCTAACTGTATCTCTTCTGTTTGATGTGTTGGGTCTTTCCACAATTCTTCATAATATTTTTTCCATTGTTCTTCCTTTATTATATTTATTCTTGAAGTGTCTTTCTCTGTGCTATTCAAGTTTTTCATCATTTTAATGCCAAATTTGTTCTTCCATGAACATGTTCTACTGTGCTTATAAATTTATCCCATGACTCTGCTTTAGCCTTCCTTATTATATCTTTAGTTTTATTGCGTTCTTGTTTATATATTTCTTCATTCTCGCTTGTCCTGGTTTGTATATATTTATCTTGTACTGTTTTAGCTATTTCTTCATTCCATATCTTTACCCCCCCTCTTTTTATAGTTTTTCCTGAATTGTCCTAGTGTCTCTTTTGCTATCTTTTGAATTATATTTCGTATGTTATTCCATTCTTCTATTTGTTCTCTCCCCGATGTTTTACTTATTTCGGCTTTAATCCTTTTTTTTTCATATAAATTTTGTATACTTCTTGAAGTAGATATAGTTTATAACCCAACTCCTCCTTCCCCTGTTTAAAAGCTTTTTCTCTTCTTCCATTTAGCCCATAACTCTATTTTTGAAGCCACTAAAAATGATCTGAATTAATATCATATCCTCTAAACACCCTAATATCTCGACACTGTTTTGCTAATTTTTGATTTACTATTACATAGTCTTGTACCCCTTGCCGACCATGTATATTTATATATATCACGTTTTCTAAAAAAATGTATTTATCTTTAAATTGTTAAATGTTGCAAAATCTCTTAATTTATATCCATTTACTTTATTTTCTCCATAATATTTTTATTGGCTTATTCCCTACCCGAGCATCATAATCTCCCAAAATAACTACGTGGTCCTTTTTTATATTCTTATCTAGTTCTTTTTGTAGCTCTAAATGAAATTTATCTGTTTCTTCCTCTTTTCCATCTTCTCGAGCATAAATTCCAATTATACAAAAATAACCTCTGTCTATTTTAAATCTTACTGTTATTATTCTATTATTTATAAATGTGTAGCTCTGTATTTTGGTTTTCCATTTCTGATCTATTAATATTGCTACCTCTTTCCTTTCGATCTACTCCATTGTATAAAAATCATAATCTTTCGTACCCTTTTTAATTTTTTCTTTGTTTCTGTTATTACTGCTACATTTACTTTCTTCTGTTTTAAATGTTTAAGTAGTTAGACTTCTTTATATCCTAATCCTCCTCTTATGTTCCTTGTTACAATATTTAAAATGTCCGTTATTCCTTTTCGTTTCCTTTTTCCAGTCCGAGTCGCATCCCTTTGTCCGTCCGGTTTTCCTTTTTGAGTTATTTTTTTTTTTACATGGGGAGGGAACCAGCCTCCCGCACAACCCCCCAACCTGGAGGACCAGTATGTTACTCTTCGTCTGATCCCTACCCTTTGACCTGCCTGGCTAGGGTGGCCCTACCGGTAGTCTACCTACCGTCAAGCATAGCTCTCTGGGTCATCGGGATACTCAAGCCTCCTCACCGCGACAAGGTGGTAACATTTCGGGGAGGACACATAGGTATATTACTATATATTAGGAGTGAGTGAAATTTTTTTACAAGGAAGATAGTGGACGTGATTCAATTACCTGTGAAAGCACTTAGGCATTAAATGCCTAAGTGCTTTCACAGGTAATGTCTCCACAATCCTTGACATTTGCGCCTTTCCGACAGCTGCTACCTTGGTGGTGGGTGGAGTTTATATTGTTTTGTTTTATTGGTCAATACATGAGGCATGGATGGGATGAGGAAATGTTTCAGTGTATTGTTTCTACTTTCTAATCGACAATTAGTATTGTTTTATAGTTTCCATGTGGAAGTTGTTTATTCTTGATCTGCTTTTGTGAGTGAAATGGGCTGTGAGAGTTAAATAAAAGTAGTTTATATTTAATTCTTTGTAGTTATTCGACCCATTGTCAATTGCTGAAAAAAAAGTGTCGACAGTATCTGGATGAATATTTAGCTTGTGGTTTTATTGAAAGCCCATGTCTTATGTGTAACAGTTCTTAAATGATGATTGAGTGTTAGCCAGTAAAATAATTTAATTACAAATAGATACTGAATATCTTTGATTACAAATAGATACTGTAGCTTTCGAGACAAATCGTGCCTCTTTTTCAACAGAAAAATTGGAACTTAATTATTCTTACGGACACAGTTATGCGTGCAGTGAGGCGTGCAAGGGCACGAGGTAGGTCATTCAATCATTAAACTGGTGTTCATTGTTGCTGCACGGACGTCCGCAGTTTTTCTCCAGCGCTTGCCCGGACATAAAACGGTTGTCTCTAAGATGGTGTAGTCTCATGCCTTTGCAGCGGTTCATGGATCTTGAATTGCCTAATATATTGAGTGACTCTAACCAGAGGCGGTGGCGAAAGTGTCGGTAGTGGTCAATTATTTCATAGTCCTTCTTGGGATTGAGGTCGTGGTGGTTGGACCAGAAGTGTTCCGCGATTTCGGACTGGTCGGTCTCAGCAAGGCGAATCGCTCTGTCGTGTTCTGCAAGGCGGTCTTGAAGACGTCTCGAAGTCTCTCCTATGTAGCAGCTGACACAGTCTTTACAGGCTATGCGGTATATTACACTGCTGCGTAAGAGAGGGGTGACAGGGGTCTTTACATAGGAAACGATAGAACGTAAGCTTCTACCAGGCAACTGCCCGCATTTTATGCGGTATTCTCTGAGGATTTTCGAGATCTGGCCCGACATGCTTGGATAGTAGGGAATGTAGGCAGTAGGTATATTGGCCTGAGTTGGTGGTGGTCTCGGGTGGACTGTCAGTTCCTGTGCTTGCAATAAGCACTTGTCTAATACGTGTGTTGGGTAGCCACAATTGATTAAGTCTGTCCTCATTCTAGAAATCTCGTTGCGCCTAGCTTCATCTGTGCTGGAATGGCTCCAAGCTCTGGAGAATAGAGAGCGGGCAGTGCTGTTGTGATGACTGGGAGCATGGCCGGATCTGTAGTTTGTGAACTGTCCACACCACACAGGCTTACGGTATACTGAGGTTTCTAGATATGGGCCCACGCGTTTTACTAGGACATCCAGCAACGGGAGAGATCTGGCTAACACTTAATCATCATTTACCATGGATCCCAGTACAACAGGCCCATTTGTCCTCATGTAATAGTTCTTCAAATGAGGTTATGAAACCATCAAGACTGTTAGATCACTTAAAAAGGAAACATCTTGATAAAGTTAGTAAACATACGAATATTTTAAAAATTTAAAACTGAATTTTGAGCAATGTAACAGTGTTTCTTTCTTTCTTATTTAAGAACACACAAACAAATGACGAAGGAATGATTGCGCCTTATAAAATTGCAGAAATCATTGCAAAAACTGGTAGTGCTCATACAGTTGCCAAGACTGTTATACCACCCTCAATTAGAGACGAATTTCAACAGTGATGCTTCAAAATTCTTCCAGTGTTTTAAAAGCATTCCAACTGAGCAACTATTCAATTTTAAGACGAATCGATGAGATGTCAGTTAACATTGAAGAGCAGCTAATTGACAAATTAAAAACGACAATTTCTATTCAAATTGATGAATCCACAGTCACTGACAATAAGGCCCTTCTGATGGCATGTGTTCCTTATTTCGATGATGATTGTAAATTGCAAGGCGGGATGTTTGTAAAATCTATAGAAACTGACTTACTGGAGCATCCATTTTTGCTTCTGTAAAAACATGATTTGATGAAAAACGAGTACCATTGGAAAATTTGATAATTATCTAAAAAAGCCATTTAGAGGCGATAATTTTATAGTTGAGAGACACTGTTTTAGGCTAAGCGGGAAATAAATGATCAGAATTTGTTCGAATTGTTGCCACTAGATGTCGCGACAATGCGAGAAAGAAAGAACAGCTTCAGCAAGTGATCTGAAAAATTAACATCTTAACAGAAGTGTATATTAATTTCGTAATTCAATATGCATGTGGATTTAAGTAATGGGAGACTGCAGTTTTTTCTTTTTTTTTTAAATGTAAGTTAAATGCTTTGTATAGTATTAAATTTTAAAATGGTAAACTACAAATGGAACACCGATCCGGCACATTTCGAGCACTGAATTGTTAAAAAAAAAAAAAAAAAAAAAAAAAATGCAATTTAACAAAAGCGTATGTAAAGGCTTCTAACCCTAGACGTAGCTAACATCTTTTTAGCGGTCTGCCAAAAAAAAAAAAAAAAACAATTCTTCGGTTGCTTATTCTCTTCCAGTCGATTAATACAGAAGTAAAAATAATAAGCTTTATTGGAAAAAAGTGTATATTGTTTGAAACATTCCAGTACCATTTCGCTTTTTGTTAAAAACAGAAATAAAATTAAAAGCGAAACCTTTTAAATACAGCGAAACCTTTGGTTAAATAGTATTTTTGAATTTCATCGTTATTCATTTAATAAATCCTCAATTAAGCTTGATAATTTTTTGACATTGATAGTACAAATGAATTTTCATCACAGTTTTTATGTACATCGGCATTTTTTTTGTTTTTTTATAAACTTCAATGTTCAAACCGTATTACACAAATTGAAATCATCTGGATCTGCACACGAATAGTCAAGAAAGATCGTGTTTTGTTTCTGGAAATCTTGCTCATGAACAATTTATTAAATCAGTTGAAGTAGGTGATTTTTGAAAATTAGTAATTTTCGAAATTTAGATTTGTTTCGTGTGTGATTTCGAATTTCAAAAATATCCAAGTGAATTTTGGTTGAAAAATTTTTCTATTTCAGTTTTTTAAATGAGTTTTTTAAAATATTAGCATGTTTTCCATTTCATCTTGAAAACGAGACATTGAAAGTAAAATTTTATTTTAAATAATTGTTCGAAATGACTTTAAGTAAAGGGAAGACGACTCTGATGAGTACGACAAAAACCTCTTTTAGGAAAACTAACTCTGCTAGTGAGTGATTATAACTCGAACCTACCTCTTATAAAGGGAACCCTCCGAAGCAACAAAATCCAGAATTGTAAATGGCCATAGGCGCTATGGTTTGCTGGGTCAGGAGAGGCGTACCTTCCAGCAGGCATAGTTGCATGGGCAAATAAGCTGAAAGGCATTACTAATACGTACAAATCATAACTTGTATGGGTTGGTGAAGAGAAGGAGGGTGGAAATTTTTAAAATTTAAAAAAAAGTTTTAATCCTTACAAAGCTCCAGAGACAGGTAGTGTTTACTTTTTATACATTATTTCAAAATGAAAACGAATTCGCAAATTAAACAATTAAATATTTTCCCTCATTATTTATTACCTCTTTCGACCTATTATTAACACTATTTTCAGGTCTAAATTTATAACATTATTTTGTATGGTGTCGGCACTATCCAGGAGCAGCAAGAGATGTCAGCAGCACCGGACTTGGATTGTAAAGGTGAACCGGAATCCGGGAGTGTTATGAGGAAAGATGGGCAGTTCCGGCAAGACTATTTGATCCAGGTCCTATGCTGGATCATTTTTTTTTTTTTTTGAATGTATCTCCGAAACGCGAGAGGTATTAGAACCTATAATACTTAGTATGGGTTGGAGTTGAAAAGATGAAATATATTTGTTGACATTAGATTTGAACTTCTTTAGATTAGATTAATTTTCAGTTTTGAGGGAAGGTTGTTCCAGAAAACGGGAGTTGAAAGAATAAATGAGGAAGAAGAAAAGTTGGTTCTGTGAGTTTGAAGTTGAACAGTAAAAGGATGTTGACTGGTTGCAGTACGTGTTCGGACTGCGTTGAAAAAGTGGGAATTAAAGAAGCCAATTCAGAAGAACAGTGCCCATGGAAGTATCTATAGAAAAGGCATGCAGCAGAAACAGAACGGCTGAGACAGAGTGGAGAGACTCCGTTAGAGATGAGTCATTAATTAACCTAACTGCTCTCTTTTGAATGGAATCGAGAAACCTGAGAGGTTTTTGGGGGGCACCGCCCAGGGTGTGGGAACAATATGCCATGGTAGGGCAGATTTGCGATTTGTCAGAGTGAACATCTGTTTGGAATTGAAGTGACGCCGAGAGCGAAAGAGAAAACTTTTTTTTTTTTTAGATGCAGAGGAAGCAGTATTCTGATGCCCCCTGACTCCTGTTCTCTCATAATTTTTGTGACCAATATGATTTGAACTGCTTAATGCGGTACAGTGCAATTACCACAGTGGTTACGATCACCATCTTTTTACACCGGAAAAGGTACCGTTCGAATCCCTTTTCGACCGGAGGAATTTTTTTTCCCCCTAGCAGATGACAGTGGTCATAATCACCGGTATTCCACATCGTGTGAAAATCACTTTGGTTAAAATCCCACCAATGTCATAAGATACTTTTGTTTGCCAACATGCCCTAGTTAATTGACCTAGGGTCGTACTTTTTAATATTTCTGAAACTCGGGTTTTAAAAGTCGATCTGCAATTCTCTCTCTCTCTCTCTCTCTCTCTCTCTCTCTCTCTCTCTCTCTCTCTCTCTCTCTCTCTCTCTCACACACACACACACACACACAGTATTTAGCATTAGTAGAGGCATACGACGCAAGAAAGCAAGTTATGCAGCATTAGCTAAAAGGAAAAGAGTGAAAAATCCGTGAATAATTCGCAAGGGAAAAACTCCACTTCATCCAACTCAGACCGAATAACTATCCTCTATTAAAGAGGACTTTAGAAATTCCTCCAATAATTGACTGGAATCGATCCAGACTTCTCCCAACAAGTGACAAACGGCGATGTATAGCTCGAACCTATTTTTGGTAATAGGAAGGTGGTACTTTGGTTCTTTCCTTCAATACAGCAGCCAATTGAGCAATACTTGCAGGTGTGTTGATCCAGCACGTAGCTGACGTTCTAGTTCATTTCAGTTGTTCATTGGTGTTGTAGTTTTTCTGTAATGGGACAAGCAGATTGCTAACATTGTTTTATGATGACTTCCCGTTGGAAGTCGTTAACCTAACCGCTGTGGCCCATCTGTTGTAATTTGTTGATCCGCTTACTTCTAACGTAAATGCCGTGGCTTTTATCTGTTCGTATAGCCGATGTATCTATTTCTGACTCGTGAGTTGCAGGTATAGTTATTTAACCAAAATTTCGGGATGGCCGTATAAGTGTGCTTAGCTTACTAGCTACATTTGCTAAGTTTAGTTGCATAATTCGTCGAAAGTGGATTAATGAGTCACTGTGGTATGTGGGAGAAAAAGGGAGACATTGAGAAGGTGAAGAAAGGCACGATTATTTATATTTTTTGGCTCTTGACTTTTCAAATGCTTAATAAAATCCGGGAATGCAATGAAAAAACTAAAACCATATTATAATCAGCCTCTTCAGATTCTCTAAAGGTACCAGCGGAAGCGACACACCTATTGATATGCAAGCTAGATCCTTGAGAGTTCTTGATGGCCAAGAACAACGTCCGTTGATTATAAACAGTGAATTTTGATCGGAAACTCTACTAGGGACAAGCAATTGTGTGTCAAAAAAAGCTATTCTAAGAACGGGATCGAAGATTGATTTTTGTCGGATGAAGTCTCTCGCGTACAAGGGCATATTCGTTATCTACGCTGTGGTGAATAACGACAGCGGTTGTTGGGAGATCGATATGTGAAGGAAGCCACACAAAGCAGTGGGTCCAGAATGCATCACAGCTTCTGTTAAGGCATCCAGGGGTGATGTTTTACTGGGACATTACTGGTTTCTCTTCGTGGACTCATTCAAACTGGATGTTTTGCTGAAATCACGACCTAACTATCGTTGCGAACCGAGGCTTTTTCTGCATTCTTGTTGCTTTCGTTCATAATGAAATTTTTCAAGACAACGTTTGGCAGAGCAAGGGTTGTCCGGGTTTAAAGAGCACTCTGAATATAGTCGGCATCTTCTCTTTTATAGTCCATACATTCTCTGAAATTGAATACAACGCGATCCTGTGGGATCATTAGAGAACGTAGTGTCTAACAGTTGGACGCTAATATAGACAATCTGTGAATCATCGTGAATATCTCTGCATCCTGTAAAATAGGTGTCAAAGAGGATTACTCTTTTTACCGATTAATTTTTAATTATACTCTCTAATAAATTGGTAGGGTAATAAGTGAACTTAATTTCACTGCAGCCCATCCAAGCTTTGTAAAACTTTAAGTTCAGTGGAAATTACTCAGCCTTTTGATTTTCTTCTGTTTAAGACTCGAGATTGTCCTAAATACAGTTATTTATTCGGTATACCTTTATTGTTGTCGGCATCTAATTAAATAAAAAAACAATTTTTAATTACAAATGATTTTTTAGAGCTGCCAATTTGCAAAATGATGCCATTGACAAATTAGTGTAATTCGATTTAATACCCTCTTCGATTTACTGATGCTTTGAATAACTCATTAGTAGGCGGGAAAACTTAATCTAAACCCATATGATCTTAATCCCAAAACTCTAAGGAAAATTAAAGCTGAAATGTAAGTATCGTCCGTCTGTCATCTCTTTGAACTCTTGGCTGCCCAGCCCATACAAAAATCAATGCTTTCCTTTTTTCTGTTCGTTGACATATCGGAATTTTATTGTTATATTTCTGATTGATGTTCCTTGCAGTGATAAGCCCATCAGGTGGTCGCTCACACGAATCTTACTGTCGTGGGATTTTCTACGATCATGTGATGTAAACAGAGTGTTCAGCTAAACAAGTGTTGACATGGAGAGTTTGTAAGGACTTGCACCAAGTGCCAAGAAAGACTAGTCAGATGAGAATTGATGACAAGAACAGAGGAAAAAGAAATGGCGAATGACCGCAGTGGGGTTTTGGATCGACTGTTATAAGGAAATAATAATGGAACATACATGTCAAGGAAAGATAACACGTAGTCCACAATGAGAGTGATGACACATTGTGGTAGATACAGAATGACAAAAGCACCTCAAGGGTTTATGCAGGCGGTGACAGCATGAAAAGTAGTCGGATGGGGTGGGCTCCTTCAAGATTATCAGCGAACAAAAAGGGTGTATCGAGAGCCTGCATACAGTCGATCAAAACTGTTCCCTTAAGCTTTAAGCAGAAGTACGAATATTAAAGAAATAACGAAAGAAATTTTGTTCGCTGTTCACCAAAGGAATCACTATAAACAAATTTATCTACTTTTGTCTGTCTTTTATTCAGCGCAATCAAAGTTGAAACTCGCGCGTGCACACACACACACACACTCTCTCTCTCTCTCTCTCTCTCTCTCTCTCTCTCTCTCTCTCTCTCTCGTAGAATAGTTGTATTGCAGTTCTCTGTGTATGGTAAAGGCCTGGGATTACATCTCGTTTCGACGGGAGGAACTTGGTGTAAATTCAAAACGACCAACACAAACGTCACTAATCTGCACTAGAAAACTGAGAGACACTATAACAGCGTGAATCATTTTCCAGCGGAGATTCTTCATGCCTGTTTGCACTATTTTGCAAAAAATCGATATTATGCGAGTATTCTGATGAAACCTGTTGCATAAAATATAGATTTAATATAATTTAAAGAATAAGTTCAATGAATATATCCTTTTTGTTAAACAGGAACATTTCATATAACTTTGTCTCAATCTCTATCAGCGACTACAGAAATCGTACTGGCTTCTTTCTCGATAAACTTATTTTTAAAACAGTAATGATACCATTAAATTAACAAATTTAAATGTTATAAATATAAAGTTTCCCCCTCCTTTTATTTTAAGTTCCACACTTCCCGTACCAAGTTGATCAGATGTACTTACATCATTATATGGTAATGAATATACATTGTGGCCATTTTATTAGGTACAGCTATCCTACCTAATAACGAGTGGATTATTCCCCTTCCCTCATTTTGCACTGGGTTCGTCGTGGCATGGATTCGGCAAGGTCTCGAAAGCGGTGTGTCAGCAGGGGTGTTCCACGTTGTCTCAATTGCTTCCAACTGTTATTGAAATACTAGCAGACTTTAAGGAAGACTGGAATGATATTTTTCTAAATATGAATACATACTTTAAAGGTTATTTGAAAGAGTCGATGGAGCAGACGAGTCCTGAAGAACACTGCTTTGAATATACACACAGAATATTTGGCCTAAAATTTATTCTTCACATTTCATTTTCTGCGAAATTCAGTGAAGAATTATTCTTACGAACGAATTTTCTTCCTTTTCCAAGGGAGAAAATTTTCTCGTGGATAATCTGATAATAAACCTCTTTTTTTAATGAGATCTCGCTAAGAAACGATAGTACAACGGTGGGCAAATGCGGCTCTTCGTTGAGTTAAGTGCGGCTTCCATTGAAAATTTAAATCCGTTTTTTTTTATTATTTCAGAAATTTTTTCAGTGAATCTTGTTAAATTATAAAAATATAACTAAGTAACTAATATTTTGTTATACGGATTTTATGTTGTGTTTATTTTTTTTTTTTTTGTCTAGATATCTTGCTATTTTTATTTTGATTATAAATAAATCCGTGCGCATTTACACTGCTGGCGCCATCAGTGGACTTGTGCGTAAAAAGTTACGAGTGTAATTTTTCCGCGCCGTAAATTAATTTAATTATTTTTTTTCAATTTCAGACTTTGGAATTAAAGTTAT
The DNA here is from genome assembly GCF_048544385.1 of Mastigoproctus giganteus. NCBI lineage: Eukaryota > Metazoa > Arthropoda > Arachnida > Uropygi > Thelyphonidae > Mastigoproctus > Mastigoproctus giganteus. The sequence goes on from NC_143576.1 coordinate 68,176,162, forward strand.
TTAAATTTTTTGATAACATGACCTCAGAAAATATCAAAAAACGAAAATACGAACAAGAAAATAGAATCTTTCAAGAAGAGTGGGTAGAAAATTTTGCTTTTATTGACAATAATGGAAAGTCGTTGTGTCTTATTTGTAAAGTTACAATTGCAAACTACAAAGTAAGCAATTTACGTCGACATTACGAAGTAAGTCATCCCCACTTTTCAACTCAATATCCATTAAATTCAAAATTGCGAACAGAGAAACTTAAGTCCTTGCAATCTGGTCTTCATAAGCAACAAGGACTCTTGTCTTCTTTTAGTCGCGAAGATGACAGAGCAAACGAAGCTAGTTTTTTGATAGCTTGGAATATTGCTCGTGCCAAACGTCCACATGGAGAAGGAGAATTTATTAAAAGAAACTTGGAAGAAGTGGTTCAAGTTTTGGATCCAGATAATACAAAACTGCATAAATTGATCGCACAGGTTCCTATGTCACGCCGTACAACTGAGCGTCGTATTGGTGCAATTAGTAAAAATGTTGAAAATAGTTTGATGTGTGATTTGAAAAATTGTACAGCATTTAGTTTAGCTCTCGACGAGTCTACAGACATTCAGGATGTTCCACAATTGGCCGTTTTTGTCCGCTATGTATCTGCAGACGTAAATGTGAAGGAAGAAATGTTAGACCTAGTAGCTCTTATCGAAACAACTCGCGGTATCGATGTTAGAAATGCGCTTGATGAAGTAATGAATAGGTTTGAATTGCCTCGTGATAAACTTGTAAGTGTTGCGACTGACGGAGCGCCTGCAATGGTAGGGAAAAACCAAGGTCTCATTGGTCTTTTAAACAGCGATCCTAAAATTCCACGTTTCTTACCTCTTCACTGCATAATTCACCGCGAGCATCTCATAGCGAAGTACTTCAAATACGAAAATGTGTGGAAGATTGTTTTGCAGATTTTGAATTTAATTAGAACAAATGCCAAAACACATCGTCAATTTAAGAACTTTTTAGAAGAGTTGCGAGGGAATGACGAAACAGATGAATTGCCCAGTGATTTATCCCTATGGTGTGTTGTAAGATGACTGTCAACTTACAATGTTTTGGGCCGTTTTGTGGAACCCCTAAATCCTATCATAACATTTACAAAAGAAAAAGGTAAAAAATACCCAGAATTAGAAAATGAAACTTGGCTTTCTGACTTAATGTTCCTTACAGACATTATAGAACATTTGCAAACACTTAATTTGGCTTTACAAGGAAAGGAAAAAAATATTATTGATTTGTCACAAACTGTATTTAGTTTTGAAGCTAAACTTCGACTTTTTGTGTACGATCTTAAGAACAAAATATTTAATCATTTTCCACGAGTAAAAGCAAATATAATTAATATCAAAGAAGAAAAGTTAGACGAATACAAAGAAAAATTGGAAGAATTGCAAGCAGATTTCGAACATAGGTTTGAAGATTTGAAAAGTTTGAAATCTACATTTGCATATTTTGTGAACCCATTTATTTGTGATATTATTGAAGATGGATTTCCAATTTCTGAAATAATATTTGTTGAAAAAGCGGCTGGGCAATTGGAGTTATTAGAGATGAAAGAGGATCAGACATTGCAAATGCAGCACAAATCTACTAATGTAATTGAATTTTGGAAACTCGTGCCAGAATCAAAATATCCACATTTAAAGAAAGCTGCTTGCCGTCTAATTTCAATTTTTGGTACAACATATTGCTGTGAATCTTTGTACTCCACAATGAAGTTCGTGAAGTCGAAATATCGTTCACAGTTGACCAATCATCATCTCGCTGAATTGCTGCGAACGGCTTTAACAAATTTTACACCAAATTTCAAAGATTTGACCAAAGGTCTTCGTTAAATGTTATACTTTTTATTAATGCATTTTTATTATTAAAATTTTGAAATAATTATTTTGTATTTTCTTTCTCTTAATTATATTTTCTTATATATGTATACTTTACATAGCACTTAAGGCTTGTGTAGAATATGTAATCATATTAATTAAATTAAATTTGAATTTGTGTATTTAATACTATGTAACTATGGTGTGGCTCTTTATAATATATGAAAAACTGGAATGCGGCTCTCATTGACCTCATGCGTGCCCACCCCTGCGATAGTACATTAGTTGGTATTAAAATTTAAATATAAAGATGTGAAGGCGAAAAGTTAAAAACTTAAAATATCTATAAAAACAAAGTATTTTGTTAAAAAAAAATACACTGCTGTACAATTAATTTAAATTGCGTCAGTAACCTCCAGGAATTCGAAAGTTTTCAAGTTAACGTTATACCAGCTGTCATTCGTCATGAAGGTGCGTATGCACTTAATAAAAGGAATACTGAAGATGACAGAGTTCTCTACCCTTTCATGGAAATATGAGGAAATAAAGTGGATAGTTGAATACAAGTAACATTCTTATTTATTGCAAGTGTTTCGTCCAACTTCATTTTTCACGAAGGTTCTAATTTATCTACAACACGTCTCTTCAAGAAGTTGTTTTTGGTGATGGTTTTACGGCATGAGTGTCTTGGGCCGTATTGTGTGTGTTCAAGGGTCAATTGGTATCTTCAAGGAAAAGGTGAATTGTTTGTTTGACATGCTTTATAAACTGGGTGTCGTAATGCTCCCTTGAAGCTAAGATAATGATAATTTTCTATCTGAAAAACGATGTTCTTGTAGTGTCGGTGTATTTTTGTTGCATACCTTTTTTGAAGTCAAATATGCTCAGCATGAAGTTTAAACGCATTTTCCTATTAAGGAATTTTTTAAACGATGAGTATATCATTAGCATGATTGCAGAGCGCAGAAGATAAATAAGCAGCGACGACCAATAATCATGATATAATAAAAAATGTTTAATATGCAATTGGTTTCTCCCCCACCCATTGAATGACCATTTGATTTTTTTTATAGATTTTGTCATGCTTTGTTCAAAGGTGATCCAAAACACTTATTACCTGTCACAAAACTAGACTGTTCAAACTTGTTTTCTGACATCAAAATTGTTGGTCTCTCTCTCTGGGAATTTTAAAACCGAATTTCAATTTAATTGAACCCTGCACAGTAGCAAAATACCACTTTTATAAAATCTCACACATAAAGTACGCTGAGTAAATTTGCCAAACTCCATCTTGTTTGCCAAATTTTCCGTTAGGGTGCTTCTTAATCGGTAAAAAAAAACTCCCCTATGAATGTTTCATGGTACTGAACTCACTAACGCAATCTTAAAACATAAAAAATAAAACTGTGCCATTTCTTGGGGACCCTGTGACGCAATAAGCAGGAGAACGTTGTTGCTATCATCGTTTTAGAAAAATTATTTCTTTTACGGAAGGAATCATATAAGAGGTAGAAAAAGGAAACTTAACAACGTTTCGAATAGATCGTTCCAGTTATACGAAAAATGTACACTTCAGCTGGACTGGGTTGTTTTAGAGCACCGTTTCCTAATTTTATTTTATTTTTATTCGGATACCAACCACTTCTATATTTGACGTGAAAACCATGGACCACCCTTATAATTGAAGTAGAGGCCATGGACCACAAAGTATTAAACTATGTATGCAAATTAACTAATATTTAATATATAGTACAGGGTGTCCGAAAACACCTTAATTATTAGAAAAGGCCATTACTTCTGCAACAGATGGATATTTATATAAACTGTTTTTGCAAAAATTACAGGTAATAACTGAAACGTTTTTTATGTACACCAGTAAACCTAGATTGTGTGGCGCACTATATCCATAGCAGCTAATGCGCCAATAAACAACCATACCCCACACACACATACCTAGATTGTAGGTGCCTTCCTTCAGGCTCTGAGGATATCAAATCTCTACCCGATCTCCTGTTATACATTGCTTAGCATTTCAAGTGAGATCAAAGGTTATTCTTATCTTTAATGTTGGCAAATCAGGACAGTTGTTGTTGAATACCTTAACATAACTCTATTAAAAAAACAATCGAGTGGAGTTACATCAGGTGAGCGAGGTGGCCATTCAGTCGGTCCGCTGCGACCAATCCAAAGATATGGGAAAACAGCATCAATGGTTTAGCAGAGGCAGGGCCCCGTCCTGTTGACAAAACTATTCAGCTGATATTCTTCCAGTTGTGGACATCCGCACATACTTCTTTAAACAATCAAGATAATTGTTCTATTAACTGACTTAAGATTTTAAAAAAATGGAATGGACCAATAATCTTGATCATGACTTAATAGGGAAATAATGGAAGCCTTTTATGAAAGATATCGTGTGCTCTTGATATTGGAATTTGGACATCTTCACGAACATCTGTCGAAGTTCTCCTGAACTTCGGCAGATGTTCGAGACTGTCCACTCCTTTATCATGCAGTAACCTTTCAGTTTTCTTAATTTTTAAACCGCGCATAACAGGTTCGAACACTTGGTCGATTCTTTCTAAACATCCGACTATAATTAGGAAGAACAGGAATCAATGAATTTGTAGCAGCGAGCCATAAAACACATTGCGCTCTATTTGAACTGTACACCTTTTGTTTTATGGCAGACTGTAGCGCTGCATTCGAACTAGTGATCTATGAAGTATGTGGGAGGGGAGGAACTTCCGAGTTATTCTTTGTAATGGGGAAGACTACGTCTATCATTTCATACCAAATTAAATTATATACAGTGAGATCAAATGATGTTACCAACGGTGGATTATAAATGGAGAGCCTTCCGGGACTTAATCTTGCAGGGTACTAGCCTTTTAATACAACTAAGAAATACTGTTCAAGGTTTAGGCCTAAATGGATATCAGACGAATTAATGCGGCTCGTGGCAGAGAAGAAAAATGCACGGTACGCATATAAATTATCAGCGACACAGAAACATATGGCAGATATAAGTTAGTCTTTAATCAAGCCACAAAGGAAGTTAGGCAGGGAACGCAGATTACGAGAAATCCTTGGCAAAGGATGCAAAGAAAAAAAAAAAGCAAAGACTTCTTTACTTTTATAAACTCTAAAAGGGAGGAGATGAATCAGATTGGTCCGTTTGATATCAATGGCTTTACTCTAGATGATCATTCTCAGATAGCTGCCAAACTAAGTGAGTATTTTGCATCTATATTCTCACATGAAGAGTTATTCAAGGAGGAGAGGGCCAGATGTTCATCAAACTATCAGGGAGCTAACTGATTTTGTAATAACTGAGAGCAAAGTGGAGGATAAATTGTCGAAATTAAACATAAAGAGGGCACCTGGGGTGGATGGCAAATGTGTTCCCAAGGGGGAATTAAAGGGTGACACGAGTAATTACAGTCCTGTCAGTCTAACTTCTGTTCCAGGGAAAATAATGGAGTATCTGGTTAGGGAAGCGATGCAGGATAATCTAGACAAGACTGCGGTTATAGTCCAGACAGAGCATGGGTTTGTTAAGGGGAAGTCTTGTCTGACAAATTTGATTGGATACTATGAAGTGGTCAGAAAGGAATCGGATGCAAAGAATAATTTTGATATCATATACTTGGATTTTAGGAAAGCGGATGTCCACAACTGGAAAAATATCAGCTGAATAGTTTTGTCAACAGTATGGGGTCCTGCCTCTGCTGAACCAATGATGCTGTTTTCCCATATCTTTGGATTGGTCGCAGCGGACCGACTGAATGGCCATCTCGCTTCACTGTGACACATGGAAGACTACTGTACAAATTGGAGAAGTATAGCATTAAGGACAAGTTGCTACAATGGATAAAAGGATGGTTGAGTGGGAGAAGACAGAGTGGTTATCAGTGGACACTGCTCTTCATGGACTAATATCATTAGTCGAGTCCCCCAGGGTTCGGTGTTGGACTCATTATTTTTTTCGGTATTTATCAATGATATTGATGAAGATATATCAGGGTAATGTCTAAGTTTGCAGGGTTGTTAATGACAGTAATGATAGTACGCTACTGCAACAGGATCTGGAAAAGTTGAGCAGATGGGCTGAGAGGTGGCAACTGAAGTTTAACCTTGACATATGTAAAGTCCTGCATATCGATAGCAGTAACCCCAGAGTAACGTATCAACTCTCAGTGTAGTACCACTGAGAGTTGATACTACATTGAGGGTAGGGGAGAATGAAAAGGACCTGGGGGTAATTGTGCAGTCAGATATGAAGTTTTCTGAGCAGTGCAAAAGGTTGCTGGAGTAGCTCATGGTCAATGATATACAGGAAATTTACTAGCAGGGATAAGGAGGGTGATTGTTCCCTTGTATAAGGCAATGGTCAGGCCACATCTTGAGTGGCGTGACTATTGCCTTATACATGTAGGAAAGATGTAGAGTTGCTGGAACGAGCACAGAGAAGGGTTAATGAATTTGGTGAGTGGAACAAAGGATTGGTGTTACCAAGAATGGCTTAAGTTCTGAAAATTGCAAATTCTGGAGACTAAGCACTTGCGAAGTGATCTAATTGAGATGAATAAGGCCTTGAATGGATTGAGAAAGCTGAATGCTAATGCGATTCTTCCTGTTGCTCAGATTACTCACCTGAGGGACATAAATTGAAATTCAGGAAAGACAATTGTAGAATAGATATGCGGAAATTCGCCTTTAGCCAGTGGGTGGTTGATAATTGAAACAAACTCCTATCTGTTGGAGTGGAGGTCAGCAACTTAAATAAGTTCAAGGCAAAACTAGACAAAGATGTGAAGTGAATGGATAGGTGGAATAGGGTGTTTTTTTTTTTTGGCTGATGCTATATAAGCTTGTTTTCTTGCATTATATGCCCTGCTAATGCTAAATCAACAGTTGTGGACTTCTATAATAAATGGTGTCGCAGATACATGTATTAAGACGTTTTAGGTTTGCGGTTAATATCCCATTAACCGGGATTGTTGTCATTAACAGCAAAAGATATGTTTTATTTTCAAAAGGCACCTCCTGGGTAGCACAGTTGGTACAATTGCCGGCTTCCCCGACACCCGGTTAAAAAGACCAGAGTTCGATAACGTGAGGAATTTTTATGGGCATTTTTCACAACGTGGCCGAGTTGGTCCGTCTCAGGCGAGAATAGCGTGGTTTTTTCCTCCTCGAAAATCAACCACAGAACATACGCAGTTTACAGACAGTATATACGAAGCAATATGATCTTAGACGCTAATATCATATACTTGATGCTCTAAAACCCATTACAAAAACAAATTTTTTCAAATCCTGCAGATAAATTTTATTAGTTACATGGACCACAGTTTGGGAAACTGGTTCAGAGTTTGATTCGAAGAAAATAAGACTATAACATGTCTGTAAAAAGTGTCAGTAAATTGCGTGTTTTATAGGATGATAACTCGAAAATATTATAATATTACGATGATAACTCAAGTCAAAATGCTCGAGTAGCCTAATAAAGCATGTATCTTACCTATGCTCTCCAAATCCGTGTCCACATAATTTTCAGTCTTCCATAATGAAACATTTTGTTTTCTTGTCCACTTCAGTTGTGAATACAGCTGAGCAGCTTACTCAAATCATTCATTACGTCTGTAGCACACCCCTACTCTCGGTTTTGTTCTGCTCTTTATTCTAGAGCAGGCAGACTGCATGTTCTCCGTGAGAGTATAATATGATTTTGCCGCTTTTTCAATTGTTTGGAATAACCTGGGTTATTCCAAAATCTTGTTAGAGCCTGGAGGAATTGTTAGAGGTCTTTTCAATCTGGGATGTAGTTCGCCGATTTTACGTTTTGGTAGTAGGCGTTCCCTCCGAGTTATTGCGAGATTTTCAGTCCAAACAACAGACAAGGTGGCTAATGAACAACCACGCTTGTACAAACGCGATGTGCATGTACAGAGCAGTATGACCTTAGATGCTAATGTGAAATATACAAAGCAACTGACTCAGTCATTCGGATGCTCCCCATCCAATAGATGTAGGTCTTCTGTTCTCAAATACATGTTCGTTCAGCATCACAATGATTCTTATTTTCTTGCCTGGCCATTTACCACTTTGTACATGCCATACTTAAGTCCTTAATCCATTAGACGATAATTGTAACAGGTTCCCGATGTCTTTATCATGCTAGAATTCATTTATTTAGCCAGTAATTAATTTAATTTTATCAAATTTTTTTTCTCTCATGCACGCTCTGATATTTCAGCAAGCACGGGTTTGCTTTTTTCCATTCATCTTAACTCTAATTCAGCCTGTACAATGACCAAGTCCAAATCAATTCTCCAAGTACAATTCTGTCTTCAGATATACTCCTTTACACACCACACTGTCCACAGCTGTTCTGAGCTGTAATTCGACCTATCGTTACCTCTACGTTAGACTTCACTATTGTTTTCGGCCTCTCACATCAATCAGCTGTCTCAGGCCATTAGATCGCCTTTGGCTGGATGTTTTCTCTGTGCTTTATAGACGCTGTTGTGACTGAACACCCTAGCATAGCGACAGTGTCCATAACTAGGGGCCCGGCGGCTGTCAAGACGGACGAACAATGGGCACAGCATGTTACATAGTACATACTCCACACACTGTTAAATCCCTGGCTTGTCCGATACATAGAACATGTGCAGAGATGGGAGAAATCCCAGGCGCCTCAGACCCTCAACATACCTAATAATAATAGTTGTAGAGGCACGTCTTCCTGTGAATATCATAATGTGCTCAAAGTCACTTAGGTGTTGCTTTTGGCGTATTCTCTTGTGTGAATTGCATACGAAATCCCTCCGTAACTGATTACCCACCTGATACACCTCAGAGACACTATCCACTAAGGGTGGACGCCTACGAAATTGGGCTTAAAACCTAAATACCTAAATTATCTTAAAACTTAAACCCCTCTAACCTAAAACTTGGAACAGCACTTGTAGAAATTTCAGGACTTTTGGAGTGGTGCAAAAAATTTCATGTCATATCGACACAGCAATCCATTTCCTCTGCGCTGCCCTCATGGGTAGCACAGAGGAATAGGTTGCTCTCCACGAAGGATCGGAAAATACTCGTTATAATCCTGAGGAATTTTGTCAGTCTTTTCTTTTGGCTGAGTTAGTCGGTCTCCGGTGAGGGAAGCATGGTTTTATTGCCGGAAATTCAGGTTTTTCGTCAATCAACCAGAAAACACGCAGTTTGCAGACATTATATTCAGTGCAATATGGCCTAAAACCACTACAACGATAATAATAAGTCCCTCTGCACTCTACTCCTTAAGAATTACTGTTAATACATCCTATTTCATGGTTATTTATTATTCTAATATCATGTAATGGCGTTTTCATGGAGTACAGTTTTAACCGCTGAGGTAGATTATTTGGATAATTGAATACATCTGAAATGTAAAACAAAGCTTTATTTTTTATTTTTAAATTTCAAGCTATAATACAAACTTCAAAACTTTGAGGTTTTTACCCTTTGCCCAATTTTAGAATGGGCAGTATTGTTATACTAAGCACTATCCACCTTCGATAATAGATGTTTTATCGTACAACGTGAAATTAGCCATACTCTCTCGTTCTTTGAAGTAGTACTCATTTTTTTTCTATTATAAAACACGTTGAAACAACTTTGTCTTCACCCCCTTTTTTCTGTAATAACGCGAAGTTGTGTTACTTAACATATTTAGATAGAAAAGTGTCGTTTGTATAAATATCAGCTTCTTTGAGTGCGTAATTCCTCTTCCATGTATTTCGAAATGTCGATAATGGATTGGATGAAGAGTTAAAAATTTGATTGGCGCTCATTGTAATGCAGTACCTGATTCTGTTCCTACAGTTTTCTGAGGACTTACACATCTGCTTAAAATTAAGCTCAAACGCCCGATTACTCTATAAGTGGGTAATAAAAATGTAAGTACGCAATTTTGGTTAATCAAAGCTGCAAATGAAACTTCGACTTTGACAACATCCGATATTATAGTGCTGCCATCTGTTGTGAAGCAGATCGTTAACGATCCTCTTCAATAAAAGTTTGAAATTTGGCAATAATATTGCAAATGGCTTTATATTCGATTTATTTAATCTTTTAATTTGCTATCTCGTAAGGCCACATGAATTTGAATTTATCAAGTTTTCGTAGTTCAGAATTGTTTTTAAATAACAAAAATTAATGAAAAATTCTCCTGTAGTAGATTATTTCTGGTAACGTGTTGTTGAGGCAACTAAGGCCATGATGCGTAAATATACTGTGTCTGTAAATTGCGTATACTCGGTGGTCAGTTTGCCAAGACGAAACCAAAATTTCAGGGAGTAAAATACGCCATCCTCTCCCGAGGAACTCGGCCACAAGAAAAGCCAATAAAGGTTGTCTTCTATCAGCTTCAGACGGCAACTGAAATACAATCCGAATGTTGAATGCGGAAGAACAATCCACGATGAGGCTAGCCTCACTCTCGTAAACTCTTTTTTTGTTATTAGTGTCGAAGAAAATTGTCCTCGTTATGACGTTTTCTTTCTGTTATTCAAGAAAAAAGAGTAGCATCACGCCGGATAGCGATCCATCGTTGAAATAAACAGTCTTTTTTTTTATTTTTAAGGACGAAGTGCACTCTAAAGTATATCAATTTATCTTTCAAGAGAGGCTGTGTTTTCTGTTTTTGCTTGGCTAGCTGTTATTGCTTTTGTTCTAAAACAGTTGTCTTCGAAACATAAGCCCCTGGATTAAATTACCTTTTTGTAGGACTAAAGCAAAGAAAAAATCTAAGAGCCATCCGTTTACTTGGTATGACATTCCTTCGAAGTATCAAAAAAAAAAAAAAAAAAAAAAATTCTCACATCCTTGAATGGTTTTAATGTTCAATTCCACTCAACGAAATGCAACCAGGAAACCTCTCTGTGCTAAAAGCCTATTGACAAGGTATGGATATTTTTCGTCTTCAATTTGTGAAGATTTATCTCCAAAACATAAATCTTTACAAATTGAAAAGATTTAATATCAGGTTATGTATATTTTTGTGTCTTATTCTAATACAACACGATAATAAATAAACATTAGTTACACTTAATTATCCTGAGGGCATACGCAAGAAGAGGGTGATTACAATAATATCATCAACATTATTATTATGTTAACGGCTCCAAAGTATGATTTATGCTGTTAATATCATCAACATTATTATTATGTTAACGGCTCCAAAGTATGATTTATGCTGTACAAGTGTATTATGTGTGAAGTGTGTGTTCACGGGTCGATTTCAGTGGTGTCGTGTGAGCTGAAGAGAAACTCCGAATAATCAAGAGGAATCCATCTTACTCCGCGTGAGATGAGCTAACTACACTTTCGATTAAAGAGGACTTCAATAAAACTTCTTGGTTGTTGACTGCAATTGAACCCAGATTTCTCGAAATGAGGACAACTGGCAAAAACAATATATTGTTAAGGAGGCAATCATCAATTCTAAAATTGCAAATACAGAAGCCTACAGTGCGATAGGATTTGACTAATTCGAATTCAAAAGCGAAATTTTATTTTTTTTCTTCATCAGACAGATGTTTTGCAAAAAGTTCTTATGTCGCACATTTTTGTGTTTTGGAATAAATCACGCAAAACTGCTATTCCATTTTTAGGTGGCGCACTATAGGCATAGTTGCCAATGCGCCCAATAAATCCCTAAACCACTAACAACCATTTTTAGGCGCGTTCTGAAATGCATAAAGCAACTGTTGTCTTCACTATGTTCGTCCATCTGTCGCGTAACAAGTAGACTCGCATCAGGCATACTTTCCTGAAATTTTATAATTATAGCTTTTAGAAAAAATCAGGCCATACCATATTGGAAAATACCGATTTATATGTACGAGGCATGGCAATAAAGTTACCGAGTGGTGTTTGAAGTTCCAACTTCCTCTAACAGATGGAGATAGAGATTGTCCAGTAAGCCGACAGACTGCAAGCAACGATCACTTTCGTTAGTAGCGTTAACATTCTGTGTCACGATTTTGCAATTATGCAACGAACGAATATCAAATTTTGATTTGAACTGGGAAATTCTGAAAGAGAAACGTATGAAATGTTAAAAACTGTTTATGGTGACGAAACGTTAAGCCCTAACAGTGTGTTTGAATGGTCTAAGTGGTTCAAAGATGGACTTGAGGATGTTTGCGATGTCAAAAGAAATGAGGATGGAGTTCCAAAAAGTTTAGGGAATGTAGCAAGAGATCGTTGTTTGACCTTCGGAATAATGGCTGATGAGTTGGATATGAATAAAGAGACACTGTCAAATTCTGCAGAAAGATTTAGGAAAATGGAAGGTCTATACAAAATTTGTCCCCCACAGATGAGGACACAGCAATGGAGATGGCCTGTTTTGACAGATGTTGGTAGGATTGAAGACCTAAAAGTGAGGATTATGTTCCTTTTCTGAACAAGAATACCGCCTTTCCGAGTCATAATTCTTCTTGCTTGGATGACTTTTTTTCACGTAGTTTTTGATGATTTCCTCCCATTCTGCAATTCCTTCCTTTAATTAGTTAAGGGTGGCATGGGAAATAACTTTTATTGATTGTCCGCCAAAAGCAGACAGTTTTAATAACTGTGCAGAATGCAGAGATTTCATGATCTCTACGCAGGTCCCCAGACTGGAGCCCTCGTGGGAAGTACAGTTGGAAGGATCGCCGTCCTCCCCACATCAGGTGGAGAAGATTAAAGTTCGATGACGGGAGGAATTTTTATGGGCCTTTTTTCACAACGTGGCTGAGTTAATTGGTCTCAGGCGACGGTAAAAGTAAAGTGCAGCCATTATCAACCCACTGCAGGATGGAAGCCTCCTCAACAATTCATGCTGAGGGAAAATGGACCATAATCTGCCACGCTGGTCCAGTGCGGGTTGGCAGATCGACCGTATTCAGCAGTCAGGGGCTTGAACCCCGGTCTACTCAAAGAGCGTGTGCTACTGCACTCCCGCTCCTGCCCACTCGGCTACATGGTTTTATCTCCGGAAATTCAGGTTTTTCGTACAGCAACCAGAAAATCTACCTCTGAACACACGCTATTTAATTTACAGACAATATACACGGAGCAATATGGTCTTAGTCGCTGATGCTTCTAAAAGCTAGTAGTAGCTATACTAGTGGATTCCGTCGTATCGTTCCACTGGTGATATTTTGGCTTATATTACCTATTTATGGACAGATTCAATGGAAAAGTTCGGTGAAACAAGCACAGGGAGGAATGTCATCCCTTTGCATTACCAGGCAATACTAGGTAGTAGATGACTCATCAACCGGTGCAATACCACCACTTTGCTTATTGGAGACTTAAAGTGGTGGAACCCATGTTTAGTCTCGAGAGCTAAGTTCCGGTCAACTCTTCCATCATGCAATATGACTGATGGCTTTTGAGGTTATGATGGACATCATGGCCAGATACAAACTTTCTTACATTTCGAGGGTACAGCTCTAAAATGGTGTTCGCAGGCCGGCCGCTGGTTAGTACCCTGGACCAAACCTATTGGTAACTCCATAGGAGGCTTCCGGATCAACTAGTGTATAATCTTGCTATCTGACTGGAGGGAGTCCGAGTAGTGTGCATTCGGGGGGGGGGCATCGTCGAGGCAACGTTATGTCAAAGATCTGGGTATATTCTTACCATGTGTATGCCATATCCAAAAATTTCATTACTTCATACAACAATTTTCTTACTGTTGAATACACCATGAATTGTCAAAGTAATAGAGAAAGTTTATCTGCGAAAAGATCTAAACCTCCCAAACACTTCCTAGTTCATTTCACAAATATACGTGGTCTCAGTTCTAATCTCAACGATGTCCATTTCCACTTAGTCTGCCAAACCGCATGTACTTTTTCTGACCGAATCTCAGTTATCGGTTGATTCAACTACAGTTCATCTCAGTTGCCCAAATTATTCGCTGTATGATTCCTTTCGCCTCGAAGGTGGTACTTGTGCACTTATGTCCGTTCCGATATTCCCTGTCAGAGACTTGGTAATTTGGAACCTTCTCTTTTCGATCTTCTCTGGCTTAAAATCTCTCTATCTCATTCTGTCAAATTCATCTGTTGTCTCTACTGTTCTCCCAACTCCACTAATCACTTGGAGCTATCTGACTTCCAATCTTTGCAACTTGATTTTCTCCAGTCTAACTTTCCTAACAGTGAGGTAATACAAGGTGATAGATGACTCTCACAATCGCTGCAATACCACCACTTTGAACTCCAGCTGGCGGAAATTCTGCCCATAGTTTTCAACGATAGCACATTGCATTCCACTTTCCAGTTTGAGAAACCTGCCTTGCTCACTCAGCATCAACTTCTCGAATATCCTCTAGCAATTACTTAAATGCTGATCTCCAGGTAATTCTCCAGTGGGGCAAAGGCAACTTAGTTGATTTCAATCCTTCTAAAACTCAATCCTCTCTTATATCTCGCAAAAAGGATTCCTCTGCTCCTATGCTTATCTTTGGTGACAATCCGATTTCTAGGCAAGATGATATATATCTCTTTTGGGGATTACCCTGATTTCTAATCTGTCTTAGCACAAGCACATTACAGATATTGCTTCCTCTGCATGTAAAAAAACTTGGTTTTGTTTTTCGCTCTCGGCATTACTTTTCTTCGAAATAGCTGTTCATTCTGTACAAATCGCAAGTTACCATGGAATATTGTTCCCACATCTGGGGTGGTGCCCACAAAACCTCTCTCAGGCTTCTTGATTCCATTCAGAAGTGGGCAGTTAGATTAATTAATGACTCATCTCTAACAGTCTCTCCACTCTGTCTCATAGCCGTACTGTTTCTGCTGCATGTCTTTTCTACATTCATTCATTTATTAATTACACACAATATAGTCTCAACATTATGTATATAAAAGTATATACAAGATATATTTACATATAATTATATGCTCTGACAAACATTAAACTCTCGTGTGTGTGTGTGTACGCGCAAGTGTGTTCTTATTCAGGGTAGCTCCCAGGCATAAGCCCAAATCTACCTTGAACTTGGGAATATGTAGTCTTTACAAAGCAGTCCTGAAAAAGTATGTTAAATTACCTGAGTCTGATTTTACTATAGCGCAATTCGCACTTGAAATCCCTCACCCACTGGAGGTAGTGCAATACCAGTGAGTGCCAGCAATCCCGCGCCCCGGGTTGCCCATACCAGGGAGCCAGCAGGAAAAAAAAACAAAAAAAAACACATATAATAAAACAACAATAATATTCAATAGTCTGGATGGCACAACTATAAACTTCACAAATCGCAGTTCAACTGAATATTTCCTCAGTTGCTGTTTCACATGCACTGGAACCTCCAAAACCAGTCTTTTCTACAGATACTTCCA
The DNA here is from genome assembly GCF_048544385.1 of Mastigoproctus giganteus. Taxonomy (NCBI): domain Eukaryota; kingdom Metazoa; phylum Arthropoda; class Arachnida; order Uropygi; family Thelyphonidae; genus Mastigoproctus; species Mastigoproctus giganteus. Next base: position 68,191,412 of record NC_143576.1, read on the forward strand.
TGGGCACTATTCTTCTGAATTGGCTTCTATAATTCCTGCTCTCTTTCAAAACAGTCCGAACACGTGCTGCCACCAGCCAACATCCATTTACTGTCCAACTTCAAACTCACAGAACCAATTTTTCATCTTCCTCGTTTATTCATTTAGCTGCCGTTTTCTGGAACAACCTTCCTTCATACGTATTTCCTGCAAATTTGTCTACAGAAGTTCAAGTGTAATGTCAACAAATATCTTCTTTCGTCTTCTCAACCTCCAACACAAGCACGGTGCTAAGTACTATAGGTTATAAAGTACTACAGTTTTTAAAATAAAAGTACCAGACTGAAATCGCCTTACTGATTTTGGTGAACCTGCGGCAGACTCAAATGCATTTCTGCACAAGGAATTGGGACAGTTTACTCAGAGGCAGCTCTTATTGATAGTGCTGGTATCTTCTCTTGAGAAAAGCCATTTTCGGTGTCATTTGTAGTCAGTCTTGTGCTCAATGGCTTTAAAGGCGGAAACAATATTATCGGACTTTGTTCGTTTCAGCCCTGTGAGAGTGGATTTCTTCTTTTCTCCCCATGTCACAGACCCTGCCACGGGGAGGCAGGAGCAGTGCGGCTACAGTAACCAAGTCGTATAAAAGTTATTAATAAAACTTTTGCAAATGAACAAAGCTGTAGTTTTTAGAAAACGCTCTAGAAATTAATCAGAAAATCGATTGATCACTATAACGCTTAGCACCCGGAGTCACGTGCTACTGCATAGGTTACCCATCCACTCAACCCTTCCGATCTAGCACCAGCGGACTTTTCCTCTTCCTCAAAGGATAAAGATTTCAGGATGTTGATTAAGAGAAACGTGACTGAATTTAAGATCGACACTGAATTTAGAAAATGTTAAATTTATGCCTAAATGATTTCAGCTATTGTGAAAAAATTTTAATAAGCCTTTTAATTCAGCAATGCAGGCTCAATTCTCTTGAACCCGCATTTCATAACTAATAATGGTGTCCTTACAAGTAACAGTAGTTATAATCATTGCCTTTCTCTCCCACCAGAGCAGCAGTTTCCCAAACTGGGGTCCGCGAAACAGTGGTCGACCATGTGTATATATAGGAGTCCCCCCCAACTTTTTTTTGATTTTTCTAAGGGTCCATAGATCTCAATAGTTTGGGAACCACTGCACCAGAGGATGGAAAAGATGCGTGGATCAGAATTTCGCCGATGATTCGAGGATCGAATCATTAAAGGAACTGCGAGAACGTTTTATGGGATATTTTTAGCTTAGCGGCAGACTGTCTCAGGCGAGAACAGATTTTTTTTTTCCAATCCTGGAAACTCGGGTTTTTCATCCAGCAAAATAGGCATACAACACACGCAATTTATGGACATAATGAACACAGGTGGATCAAGTTCTCGGCTAACCCTAATATGAGAGTTTTTCCACTAATATAGTGTCCACAAAGGATACTGTTTGTCGTATTGTCCTTAAGACAATTAGAGCTACCGAGAAATAATTCAGCCACGAAGTGGAAAACAAAAAAAAAAAAAAAAAAAAAGCATGAAAGTTCTTCGAGCCTCTGATTCGATTCACCAAATCAAACTTAGAGGCTTGATTTGGTGATTCCCGTCGACCACTTTAAAATTTCTAAAGTCCTTTTAAATGGAGGTTAAAGTAAGACGATTTGAGGCGGAGGGTATAGGGCTTTTCCTAATTAGTTATTCCCGGTTTTTCACCCGCCTGCTAATATGCAGATCGGTTCGTGACTACACACTTTTCCAGACAAAATGATGCACATATACGGGTATCAGAGACAAACTCCAGTACCTTTCTTAAAATAATTTGAATTTTATAAAAATAGTACCAACGTGTATTGGAGGTTTTATCGCACTCTTTTGTGCAATAAAAATACGGCATGTATTTAATTGTTTGAACAAAATTATATTTTTATCAAAGGATCTTAACACGAAACTTTCTGATTTTGCATGCTCAGAGAATTGTTCTGTGAAGGTACTCGGCTCCAAACTAAGTTTTACCGGCCAGTCTTAAAGAACTAAAAGTGGTTAAATTAATGATTTTAAAATATTCGCAATAATTTTTATTATTACATTTTTTTTATGCAGGAATTTGATTGAGAACTATCATTACACATGCAGAATTCTGTCAGTGTGGTCCATATCATTTTCTAATTTTGAAATTGGGAAGGCACTATCAGTTCATCCAATTTCTTTCTTTTATTCCAGCACATTGCAGTCATTTTGAGCCCTATTTGATCCGCATAAATTCTCATAAATGATTTGCTAAACGTATTACTGAAAAATCTCTGGCATTACAGGAGCATCGTCCAGAACGGGAGAAAAATGTGTATGTAGTGCACTTAAGCAGATAAATGTAGCATTTGTCGTTCGAGGAGAATTTATCTATCGAAAAGCAAGATGACAGAATATTTCCATTAATGGTTATTATTGCACTTCCACTGATAAGCTCTCTTCGCATCCCAACGATAAGTAGTCATTTATATAAAAAGTTGAGTCTCCCGCAACTAGCTGATCAGCCTAGAGATGGGAACCCCTACTTTTAGACTTCATAGCGTTATCTCACTTAAGACACCAAAAAAGCGAAAAAGTCCTGTTCCAGTTTTGCAGACAATGTAACTAAGACTAGAATGGGGAGAAGACTAATTTCATTTATATATTGAACAAAACGTAATCTAATTTATTTTATCCATTTCTTTGAAATTTTCTAATATTTTTCTAATGATTAGAAAGAGCATTTGATAATTTCGTTAACTTTGATAATTTTTTTGATATTTTATTTTTTGATTACTTCGATGACTTTTTTAATATTTTCTTAATAATCAGAAAGGTGATTTGGTGTCACATTTGTGAGACCAAACGGGCTCTTGTGTTATTTTTTACCATTATTTAATTTTATTACGTATTTAAGAACCACTCATGAATACTTAGTACATACAGATTTTTTAAGGGTTTTTTTGACAAATATGAATAATAAACAACATACAGTTCAAGTAATTTATTCGCATATGGAAAGCAAACGAATAGTAAAATGCTTATTTTGTAGGCACACGTTTCGTGAAACAAAATCCTTTACTTAATAAAGGAGTTGAAGAGTAGTCTTTCAGAGGTAGGTAACACGACTCCATATAATTTGAGTTAACACCGCTCTTCTTGAAGTTGAAGGTTAAATTTATTAGACAAAGACTGCTTCTTCCCAGAGCTTAGAAAATAATGTCGAATAAAAGCCTATATAAAATAAATAATAAAGAATTTAGTTGGGGAAATAGCCTCAAGTGAATTCCTCAAATCACTTACTTTTGGTATTGACTGATGTCTTTGAAACTGTAGAAGTATTTGAAAACCTGGTATAAGAGTGTGTGTGTGTGTGTGATGGAGGTTTAATGGCGCACGAGCTGCTGGGGCTATAGTGCGCCTCTGGTATAAGAGTATTGATGATTACTACGTCGTAAACCATCGAAAGCCAGAGTGAAAATGAAAAGTGTTGCAACAGATGGTATGAAAGTTCTCCGCAAGCATCTTTCCGTTAAGTTTTGCCGACTGCAACTTTTTCTTAAGATATTCATAGATTTGAACATTTTCTTTGTTGTGTTGTGATTTAGCAAGCATCAAACATTGCTGCTTACTAAATCGTAATGATAAAGCATTAACTAAATTGAATTTAAAAAAAGTATAATTGTGATTACATCTTACAATAATATCTTCACGGCCGGGTATACAGGGGTTATAATAACCGTCTTCCTCACACAGAATGGAAAAGGCCCAGGTAAAATAAAAGTGCAATGGCACTTTTATGGGCTTACCCCCCCCTCCATTCTGTGGCTGATTTTTTTTTTTTTTTTTCTCCTTTTAACAGAGTTGCGCATCACACCAATAGAGGAGTCACCGAGGACGAATATCCCCTCCCAAACACTTGATTTGCTTTCCATTCTGGAGAGCAAATAGAGAACTTGCCGGTGTGCGTTTACCTATCCAAGAAACGTAATGCAATGTCCTGAGATGTTTCTCCACGGTTGCGCTCTACCCCTGTGGTTTGATCTTCTGCTTAGTCTACTCGACTCAACTCAAAAGCTTATTCGAATGTTGCTTTCTGTGGTGCTAAAGACAGATAGTCGGGAAAGCCATTTACAATCTCAAGAAGCAGCCTTTATAGTATCTTCAGCTGGACTTCATCTCCCCCTCCCTCCCGGAAATTAATCATGGCCAGGATTAATATTATCACCCTGGAAAAGTTTTTCACATCAAAAGTAGAAGCACCAAACCTTTGCGGAATTATTTTGGAATCCACAACTAGAGGATTGCACAGCAATCGAGGTAAGGCCGCTAAGCTGCAACAATGACCTGCTAAAAGCCTATGACGGATGTTCCCGTCCAATACGATAAATCGTGTGAATGGCTTGGCGTAGATATTGAGCAACTGTATGCCAATAAGACCTGGAGAACTCATTTTTCAGCAAACTTACCGGCTGATGGGCTACATCCTGTAGCGCTGGAACATAGTGACAGCTAAGGTGTCGTAGCTCTTGCACGTTTTGGGAATGCATGCCTTCCCGGGAATACTTTGTACCTGTTTGATATTTACCATCAGATTAACTTGTCATCGCGCGCGCGCACACACACACACAACTGTATATATTTAACTCTGATATGCACTTTTTCCCCCCTGTTATTACTTGTTTGTATCTATCCCACTAGCATATACTGCACTACAGGGGGGCGGGGGGACGCTTTATGCTTCGCATTGAGAAAATAAGCAAAATGCAAGGAGTTCATAGATAATATACTAACACTCCAATATGTTCTCTCAGCGTAAACAGAAAAATTAAACGAAAATAACTAGAAAATAAAATAATGCTTAGTTTTGAAATGTCAAGTGTGCTTTTAAAATTAGTGCTTTTTATTATGTTTAAATATTATAAATTTAGGCATTAATATTTTTGCTTGTATCTGTCATTGGGCTGATTTGTAGATTGTGTTGCCCGTATTACATCCTTTCCATATTCATGAATAAGGTCTGTTCGCAAACACCCGATTTTATAATCTGGGTACGTACTACGTAAAGAAAAAATATAATCACGTGATGAAGGAACTTACATATTTAAAGTGCAGCGCTCAAGTTATTTAACGGACGTAGATATCGTAAAATGACTGCAGATCAATTTATCATTAGTTACAGCTGCTAAGTTTTTTTTTCTCACGAAGTAAGGAGTAGCTACCCTCTCTTCCCTCGTGGTTAACACAGTTGGTAGATCGCGTTCTTCTCCACACAGGGTGGAAATAATCCGAGTTCGAATCCCTTCAATGACGCGAGAAATTTTATGCTTTTTCTCCCGGAAAGAGCATTTTCGTCGAGCGAAACAGCAAATAAATGATAGAACACATGCAATTTACAGACATATTTCATACAGTAAAATATGGCTTAAGTTGTTGATGTTCCTAAAACCCAACATCTCTCTCTCTACCTTCCTAATATATGACAAGCCTTTATCAACACTATCCTGTACTCCTAAAAGGAATGTTCCCGTATAACATGATCCAACACCTTCTCCATAGATCCAAATAAGTTTGGAGAAAATAGAAGATACAGAAGCCAAATTATCGATGAAATCTTGACCAAATCAACAGAATTATAATAAAACGAGAAATGTAAATAATTTAATGTAAAAAATATAAAGCAAAGCAAATTATAACGATAGAAAAATATGTAGGACAACCTGTATTTGTAATTACAATATTAATTTAATATCAATTTTTTATTTTAAAGTTACTGCTATTAAGTGAACATAATTTTCTAAACAATGTCATTATTTTAAATATCAAAAATTTGCATAAAATTGTACGCTGTATTTAAAATATATTTGTACACCATCCTAGCCTACTGGCTGTTCAGGAGGTGAACCTTAGGTTAATAAACTGATGATGATAATAATAACACGCCCTTAATTAATATTAAGAGCGTGCGGATATGAGTATTCGCACAAAGTCTTGTGCTAGGAGAGCTCATGTACCTTTATCATTTCCTAAACTCTAAAGCAGAGTTACTATAAAATTACGAAAACTATCTTGGAATATGTACACAAACTGTTAAAAAAAACATAAACATATAAAGTAATTGGAATAAAGTTGTAGTATTATAAAATAAAGATTCTGCTGTATTACCTTGCGTAAAATTCCAATTGATATTTTGGAGTTACAAACTTTCATTTTTTTTTTTCCCCCCTCACCGGAATCTCTGGGCTGATCGTTGCAGTAAAGTTCATCGATCTTATCACTATTCCCGACATGTATTTTGTTAAAATTATGCCACTGGAGGTTTCCTCCCCAAAGCATGAGAACGACACTACGTTTCTTCATAATAATAGAAAGCCCCACTTTCATTTTAGTCCAGATGCAGTTATTAATTGAACTACTTTTTGAGACAAGATCAAAGATGAAAATTGCGATCTCATATTTAGTATTCCCATTCGAACTTTTAAAACATTTTAGTAATGCTTAGCGTGCACCGAAGAAAAGCACCAAACATTATAAATTGTTAAATCAACCTAATTAAACGGTATAATTAAGATAACTTTAGTTTTAATTAATGAAAAGCCGATAAACCTTAACTGTGTTCCTCACGCATGAAAATATCGTTAGGCAGAATTCCCCACATAATAATGAAGACCGGTAACGATACAAGCAGGAGGAAAGAATACTTCAAAACCGAATTGAAATTTTTCAGTTGGGAAATCGTCAGAAGGTGAAGTGTCGTGGTTCGTTCTGGTTGTCTTAAAACAGCCAAATGTTTGATTTGGTTTAGTTTTCATGCAACTGACGTATGATTACGTTTGTTAAGTACATATTATCGGTCTAAACATGTATTAAGATACGCGATATCTCTTTGTGCGTTCACAGACTTTCAGCTTATTCTTACAATTTGATTCGTTTAGTCATTAGGGAATCTACGTGTTTCATTCGAGTGTCGTGTAATGTCAGTGAAAGACATGGAAGGTTGTAGCCCCTTCGGTCAACTTGGATACTCTACTAGAAAGCCAATTTGTTTCTGCCCAAGAGTGTAAACAACTCTTCCCCCCCCCCCCTTTCTCGTGAATATCTAAGTTGACTAATCCTTTCATTAGTGCGGAACAATGTAGTTCCATTTGTACTTAAAATCTACAAACTAGGCCAAATGACTATTCAGAAACCCCTGAGTTTCTATAGTGTTATTATAATTCCAGTTTATTAGTGTGATAATGCACTACAATATACCAAAAGTACTGGGCAGTACCTTTTGTCGTTATGAAGAAAACATGCATTTGTTCAAAGAAATTAAGTGTTGAGCATAATGATGGCTTCAATGAGTCTTGGAAGACTTTCTACTAATTTCCGGTATAAAGTTTGTGGTACTGTGCTCCACTCTTCCATTTATGCCCAATTAAGGAGATCGTCTTAGCCTTGCTTTAATTATGCAATCCAATTTATCCCAGTGATTTCTAAAATGGGTTGAAGCCTAACTCTGTGATAGCCACTGCAATATTCCGATTAACTTCGGAATATTGCGCTGGCCAGCCCAGATTTCGATAATGATTCACATCCATGCTTTGAAATGGACCATTGTCGAGTTGGAAGGTTTCAGCGATGCCGTCCATAATATTTCCCCAATGTAAGATACTGACTTGTCCAGAACATCGGTATGGTTCCATGTACTCTCAGGTAGCAACACACTCGAGCAGTAGGCGTTCTCCAGCCATCCTTCATATCGTAACATATTCGCATAACTGAAAGGATGAGCAACGGGAACTGTCGCTTTACAGGAGCAAATATGAATTAATTCACGATCCAGGTTCGGTGTGCACTGAACAGCGCCAATTGACGGTGTACATTTGCTTTTGTTATAAAACGCTTGTGAATCGTAGCTCTTCCTCGAATATTCATAGCATGCAACTGTTGTGGAAATATACAGGTTTGTCCATAGATAACCTGTTAGTCAGGATATAGAAACGATCGGTTATGTTTATCTGGTTGTTTTTTTGGGCTCGATGTCACCTCTGGACTTTGGCGTTTAGACGGAGAGCAAAGAAAATTCTTGTTACACCCCTATACTCACCTGGCGTCTACGAGACTCCAACGAGATCTTCGATTTCGCCGACTTCACGTTGCGCTTACTGATCGCTTTGCAAGCGTCTCTTGTTTCAGTTCGGTGGATGAGGGATTCTAAAAATATGAAAACGTTATTGGTTTCTGTTTTTTTTTTTTATATTCCGTAATTGAGTGCAGCAAACAATAATTAATTGAACAATGTTTGAAAGCCAAGTTATTTTTTTGTAATTAAAGGTTTTTTCAATTTAAGATGCAGAAGGTTAAATTTTGTGAACAACTAAGTGATTCAATTCAATTACACGTTCTGTACTCAGTTCTGCTCTAAAATAGTTACGTTTTTGTGACGTTTCCAAATTGGGAATGTTCCATACAAATAAATTTCATGTGTATAATACATTTTAGGCACATTAATTAAGAACTTTTAATTAGGAAAACTCATGGAATGTTGTTATATTATATTAATTCTTCTCCCGCTCTAAAATTTCAAGTTGGCCAATGAGCGATTGCGTCAGTGACGTCTCGTTTTGCTGCCATCTGTGTAGCAGTAGTTGAAGTACTCCGGAGATGTTTTACATGAAAGCATACCTGTAACCGTTCTTACAGTCAATACAGTTTGTGAGTCGTATTCCAACATTGGAAATGGAATCAGCTTATGACAGCCATAGTTACGTTTCAAAGTGAACGCCACTTTGGTAGTCTTTTATGCAACATTTAACTTTGACTTGGTGTTCCTGAATTAATTCTCTGAATTTGTTACGGATTATTTCCATAAGATGAATATCAAGATATCAGGTAGGGTTATATTGACTTTTAATAAGTGTATAAGAATCCAGTAAAAAAAAAAGAAGGCCCAAAGCAAACTTTTCAACAAGGAAGGGGAGTGGATGTACTCATATCTCTAGGGATTACTTAAACATCTTGAGAATATACGCAGCACAAAAAAAAAAAATATTATTTTTAAAATCATTACTTTTCAGGTTAAATGATTTTTTTTTAAAATCATTTAATCTGAAATCGATTGATAAAAAAAAAAAAAAACTACAGATCTTTAGTGTAAGATACTATTCTACAAAGCATTACTATTTGTGTTTATTTTTTGTGTGAGAACGCCTTTCATTCTTCCTGTATAATATGAAGGTTAGAGTAAGTATAAATTAATCAGGGAGCCGACTTTTTTTCCTTTCGTACCCTGAATATTGGAGCTTATTTGACTTGTTTCAAGATGGTAGTCCGGAAAGAAAATTACTCCTGTCAGAGTAACCTTATGCATTTCCCAGGTGCTGTTAATTCATATTGGATTTCCAAGGAGTTGTGTTGCAGAACTTTTGTGGCTCATAGGTAGCTCGTATAAATAAAAGAATACTAAGTCCACGATGTAATTCAGCTGCGTTGGGGCTATTATTAAAAAGCATTAATAGCTATATCCTCCTCCCTAGTTCATAGCGTAAGAAATTCACGTGGATTTAATTTTTTTTTTTTTCCATCGTGGTTAACTCATTCAGTTTTAGGAGTAGAGTGCAGAGCTTTTTCTCCCGGAATTCGGTTTTTGTTAAGTGAAACCATCGGGGGAATTTTATTTCATCATACAATTTTGCTTGTCCACTAACTTACAGGCGAGCTCTGTATCTACAAAGACAAGTCTTAAAAAAAAAAACACCCCGAATAAGAATAGTGTTTAATACTAATTAGAATTAAATATATAAACTTTTTATCGTGAACTTTCTTGTGTAATTAAATAATCGACTTTGTTGCCAAGCTGCGCGATATGACCCATCACTAGTGTGGCGTGCAGCATTTAGCAATAGGGATAATCAGCAGTTCAGCGAAAAGAGCGCAGTTCGATAGACAGGGCGGGCTTTTGAGTTTCGCGCGGTGTAGACCTTAAAATCCGACTGCGGACGTTGAGCATTTTCTTGTTTAATCCAGATTTTGTGGCCTAATTTGAAGAGTCTAATAAAATGAGAAAGCTTCTCATGGGGAATAGAAACTGAATATGAGACATACAAATAGCAGCATATACACTTTAAAATAAACGTCTGTATAAATGCACATTTTGAAATCCACTGTTTGTGTATGTTTTCCTCAAATTCCACGCAAGGCTCTTAAAAGCTTTGTTAGAGGTGGGAGAAGTGGCCCTTGTGGTCGTGAGGGCTTCGCAATGGAGGTTTTGCAGACTATATCACCCCAGTAATGTTTATGAATTACGGAACAATGATGTTAATGCAATTAATTCGAACGAATGCATCACATGCGAGTGTTATAAAATAAGTTAAATTTTGGCAGACGAATAGTTTGTTTATAAAATCTATATATAGTTAACGGATAAGAATGAAAGTAGTGTGTGCTGAGTGCTTTTTTAACTTTTTAAAGAGGAAATTCCAATTGGAATTTTTTTTTTAAATTATTGGTCACGTTACAATTCTTCGTTTACTTTCATTTAGTTTTCTCTGCTTAGAATTTTTTAGTTCTTTTTTTTACTGAATTTAAGGAATGTGACATTGCTCTTCTTTTCTCCCTCCGTATCTATAAAACAAGTTTAACATCGTCTGCTTTAATCGCAATATTTTAGGTCCATTGAGAAAGGTCAGACAAAGATAGTCTAGAAAACTTCTTTGATTATCTAGTATGGCACTACATACTTCTTACAAGGACGTGACTTCAAAACTGAAGTGGTATTACTTTTATCTATAAGGCGCCTCCGTAGCCAGGTGGGAAGGAGCAGCAGTGCGTAGCACACGCTTCTTGATTAGATCGCGGTTCGAGCCCGTCACAACCAAATACGGAGGATGCGGAAAGGTCAGGGAATGACCACCGCATATCCCGGAGCAATATGGCCTTAGTTGCTAATGCTCCTAAAAATTAACTAGCTAACTTACTTTTATCTATATACAAATAACAAAGGCTATCCAGTCTGCGTTCTTTTGTTTCTACGTAAACAAATATAAAGTGACGTTTTAGAAATTCCAAAACTGAATAAAGACAGCCTTTAAAAGTTACAAGAGCAACTTGCTCTTGTAACTTTAACTTCTAGCTAAGCTTATAAGGCACTAGTAGTTTAAAGTGTACCATTTTGTAGGCCTTTAGGAATGGAAGGCAGTGCCATTTTTCATTTGTTATTTTCCAGAAACTAATGGAAAATTGAACCAACAGTGTTAGTACATTGCTAGCTGATTTAATATAATCTAATTATATTAAAAATTAGAGCCACCTAAAATCACCTTTTTACATTTATTCCAAACAAACTAATCTTGGCTGACTTTAGTATCCGGTACTCGTGGCCTATGAACTGTCGAAGTGATGGACGTGATTACTCCTGTAACGAGTTACAGGGAAAAGCAACGTGACTAACAGAAGGTCACGTGAAGAATGAACTGAGAATAATAGTTGCAATTAGAAGGAAAAAAAAAACACTTATAGGAAGGGTCATGTTTTTTTTTAATCCTTTTTTTTTAGTGAAAAAGGATAGGTTAGTTAAGCCACTAATTTGGGACGGATTCAAGCAAAAAGTGAGGGATTTTTAAGATTTTCATTTTAGTAAAAAAAAAAAGATAGTTTACGCCATCATTATTATTAGCAACATGGTTCAAGGAAGCCTGAAGCTTAGCTGCACCAGCCAAAAAAAAAAAAAAAAATAATTCCATATGAGAGTCAAAAGTAGAAGGGAAATCACGAAGAAATAAAAGAATGGTGATATCCAGCTCAGGATCCTGGGTGTGCCAAGCCCATACTCACCACATGTGAGTCCCTGGCATTAATTCAGGACTGATTCAAACAAAGGAGTGTAGGTTTTTTGATAGGCTTCCATTTTAATTTATCAGTTTGTCCCTCCGTTCAATCCTTAATATCTCGTTTTTGGTAATGATTCGAAAGTACATTACAGAGAAATGTCGCTTGATGAACAAAAGGTGATGTGATGTTTCTTCTGTCAGTCTTTAGAGTTCTGTGATTGGGAATGCGTAGTTCGTTATTTGCGTTTTTGATTATTGAGTTTAGAGAGTAAGTTCGTTAGTTTTTCTCAGTATTGGCTCAAAATTAAAATAAATTCACATAGAATAAAGACTTCTTAAACCATGTGGGGAAACTAGTTGAATATTCTCACAAAGAAAGACCTAGGAGTAGTAAATTTTTCGACAAAAATCTTTTTTACTTCCCACTGTTTGCATATTGTCCAAAGAATTTCGAAAAAACAAAAGGTTGATCATAAATCATGTTTTAAGTTTCAGCTTTACCATACTGTCATATGCTTCCAAAATTTGGTCTGGAGCTTTGCAAGAAACGTAGGAAATTCCTTACCCTAGAATATTAGGGTCCAAGATGGCTCAAATAGCACGTGGTTTTCACTATACAATATTCAGACAAGAACTTTATAACAACTTGAAAACGAAGCCTATTCAACAGATTGTGAATGGTTCTGGCTGGAATCATTATGGAAAACTTTTTATGCAAGCGATCCACCAAGTATAGCCAACATAATGACAGCATCTTTCACAAAAGAAAATCTCCAGAAACAATTCAACACTGACCTCCTCAGACTCAAGCAAATGGACAGAACATTTCCAAATGCATTCTTTCATGTCATAAATATTCACAACACTGATTGCCAAAGATTCGTAATTGCCACGTACACAGGAATCAAATTTGCAATCAGGTTAAAACAAACATAAACATTGTCTATTCATTGTATAATATGGCAAACAGGTGTTATGTATCCTCCATTTTATTTCATCTGTGCCATTAACCATATGCTGGTAGGGCTTGTTGTAAAATGCGACAAATGATTATTTATTTGTATGAAATGGAAGGATAATAGTTCCTTCAATTTAAACCATAAATGGAAGGAACTGTGATGTGCGTGGAGCAGACGTTAGCAAAACAATTTATACAAGTCCTGGATAGTCATGTTTTTATATGAGACACTTCCTCCGCTGTGTTATCCAACCCAAAATAAAATATTCGCAGAATTTGTACACCACGATAAATAATTTTAATAAAAGTATTACGTTACAAATTCTTTACTGGGGTCGTGTTCACATGTGTGTAACAAGAACCTGGTAAAGAGTTTGTAACGTAATACTTTTATTAAAATTATTTATCGTGGTGTACCAAGTGTGCGAATAGTTTATTTCTGCTGGATAGTTATCTTGATTAAGTGCTCCAATAGAACTCATTCTATTCGTATGCTGAATAAGCAGTAGTCATTAATTAGAACAGCTACTGCGATTTCTCTTAACGTTTCATTATGCAAATTTATGCATAGCAGATGATAAGAAACGTGCTTTTGAAATTTCATCACTTATCCGTAGTACTTGATAAATGGCGTAATATTAGTTGGTGTTAGCCTGACATTATAATTTTAGGTTCATCTTCTCTTTGTGCAAAGGCCATATCGCTGACATACTGGCACCCTCGGTAATTAAATCGACTTGTAGAAGCGCCTGTTGACCTCCTAACCTATCGTGTTAACAAAGTACACATCTCAAAGCATTCGCGAACACATTTCGTGATAAAGGATGTAAAGGAGCAGCCCATTGATCATTCTAGATGGTGATAATAGGATGCGCGCGGATAATTAAGAAGCACCTAGTTCTCAGATCAGGGAATAAGTTAATAACAAATGAATAAATTTCATTATTAACATACCTCAACGTTGAGTTAATTGGTGCACGTCGAGGGCGGCAATTCCACATAGAGTAAGACCATTTTTAGGTTACTATTTTATGTATTTTTACTAATCAGAAATGTGTTAAGATGGTATTTAAATAAAATATAAATGCTCAAGGCATAATGTTATGAGTTTTAAATACACTATAAAATATCGGTGTAAATACACCACAGTGAACTCATAATGAAAAACTCCTTAAGTAGTGTAAAGGCATCGAATTTATATAGGAGATTTTATAGTATTAAGATGGTATGCAAAGTAACTCAGGTTTATGTATTTTGTACTGCACTGCTCGACAAAAGAATTTTTCACGAATATTTTATTGTGAACGGTGTCGAAGGCGAATATTTGTTATAATAGGCATCTTGATATGCAAATTCCAAGAGAAATCGATCTACCACCTTCCAGAGCTGCAAATTTTTCATGCCTGTGAAAATACGGGTTGTGATCATCACTTCATTCCCTTCTTTTGGCTTGCTCAGTAGGATAGCCACATTCAGTATAGGAAGCATTAATGTTTTTGAGAGGGTTTATTTCCTATTAGTTGGAAAACAGCCTTATTAAAACTTTTTCCTAAGCCCAGAAAACCAAGAATTGATGCTAATTAGGCCAACTGCTTTGTTGGTTAATATGGGGAAGTTTTTGGAACGTATTATGGCTTCCAGAATAACTTCCTTCCTTCGTGCGGCTAATTTAATTAATTTTCCCTCAGCAATATGATTTTGCCCTGTAAGATAACCCCAGGGGCTCACATCTGCTGAGTATGGGCTTGGCACACCCAGGGTCCTGAGCTGGATATCATCATTCTTCTCTTTCTTGTTGATTCCCTTCTACTTTTGTCTCTCTCTCTCTCTCTCTCTCTCTCTCTCTCTCTCTCTCTCTCTCTCTCAGGGTAACTCAGGAACTTTTTTTTTCCTGGTGCAGCATAGGCCTCAGGCTTTCTTGCACCATATGGCTATTAATAATAAGATTCAGTGAGAAAGCGCTAGTGGATTTTTTTGAGTCACAAATTCTTCTTATAAACATGTACTTGCTATTTTTGTGGATTTCGAGAGGGACTTTCGACTCCCTTTGGTGGGAGACCTCTCTCGCAAGACTGCGTCAAGCTATAACGTACAAACGAAGTTACTTTTTACAAAGGAAAATACTGGTCAAGTCAATTCCTGTGTGAGAGCGGAATGTTACTCGGGGATGTCCTTAAGTTTCGGTTTTGGGACCGTTAATGTTTTTTATATGGTATTACAGGAATGGTTAGCACGAACGTTTGACAGGACTAGACTTACTGCATATGTCGATGACGTAACTATTTTAATTGAAAGTAATTCCCGAGGGCTCTAGTCTTCTGCAACCATGTATTAAAGGATCTATGTAAGTGGACTGTTCAGAGCAAGCTTACCATTTAGTTTTTCTAAAACTGAGATGTTTATTTGTAAGAGTGAATTAGATCTAAGCAGACCATCTCAAATTCAAACTAATATGACTCAACTTATTCTTGTAAACAAGCTGAAATGAAATATTTAGGAGTGACAATTGATTACAAGATAAATTTCTCTGCACATCTTTTTTATTTATCTGGTAAAGTAAAGTAGTTCACTGCAGCTAATTTAGGATATTAAGAACAGACTGAAAAACTTGGAAGTTATACTGTTCGGCAGTATTCCTCCCTATGCTGCTGGTGCATGGTACCATAGAGCGGTAATTGTTAAATTTAAACAAAAATTGTCATTGCAAAGGACAATGCCGTTGGCTATTCTACGATACTGCAGGCTGCTTTGCAAGTAGTAGCCGAAGTGTTACCATTGGACTTTTTCTTAGTATTTATCCACACAACAAGATGCTAAGAGAGAAACCAACATGTTGGAATGAGTTGAACAAATTGCAGGACAAATAAGTGTTTCTTTATGAGGATGTTCAGCTCTAGAGGGTGTCCCTAAATGTTTCCGATTTTGATATTTTTTTAATTAAGAATTACTTCAAGCTACACTCATGAAATGCATTCCAGTTCAATAAGTTTTATGAAGTACATAAAGTCATTGGTAAAGTTTAATGTGGGCATCATGCGTAAATCGAACGATATCATAGCGATATTCATCTCGTGCCACGCATTGCTTCATTTCGCGATAAATTTTACCACAGGCTTGTGTGATCCGTGCCTTCAGTGTCGTTGGTAGTGGAGGGATGTACACATTGTCCTTCACATAACCTCACAAAAAGAAATCCAGGTTTTGTTGCATGAAATGCTCACACACACAAAGCTTTGTCCGGCCCAGTTGCCATTCTGGCGAATGTAGCCTAGAGGGTAGAATACAAAACTGACAGTCGAGTGCCAATTTTAAAAAAATATATTGAATTGATCTTTCAGCTGCTATGTGTTCATGAGCGTAGCTGGAAGTAATTCTGGAAAAAAAAAAAAAAAAAAAAATATATATATATATATATATATATATATATATATATATATATATATCAAAATCGGGAACATTTTTACGTTTCCGAACCACGTCCTGTAAGAATACGTCACCCTGTGTTCTTACAGGACATGGTTTGTTAAATGACAAACTGTATAAATTCGGTCTGAGCAGTACCTTTTTTTTTTTTGTGGAGAGGCCTGGATTATAGGTATATTTGGGTAAATGGCTCCTGGGATTTCTCCTTTTTTTTTTTTGTGGAGAGGCCTGGATATAGGTATATTTGGGTAAACGGCTCCTGGGATTTCTCCCTTTTTTTTATGTGAACCCCAAACACGAGAGGTATTAGAACCTATAGTACTTAGTAACGTGCTTGGGTTCCGCGTAGGTACACTGTATCGGTCAAGCCAGGGATTTAAAAGTATATGGGTCATGTGGTATGTAGCATGTTGTGCCCTTATTCATCCGGCCTGTTAGCCGCCGGTCCCCTAATGGGACCCGACGTTACTATACCTGGCCACGGGGAGACCGGACGGGTGTTACCTATATAGTACTCTGGCGGGTCCTGCCATCTTTCTTGGGATTTCAGTGGCTAGAACCTGAAAAAAAAAAAAAAAGGGAAGAGAGTGGGGAAGCTAGTACAAGTGGTGGAGTCAAAATAGGTAAAAGGAGGATGAGGAAAGAAGGCATCCTCCAGAGTAAAGAACAGGTGATAAGGGAGAAGTAGGAATCATCTCTGGTCTGGGAGCCCAATGAAGGCAAGGGAAAAGAAGACAGCTTGCAGAACAAGGGCGTGATGCAAAGTTGGGTAGGTACAATGGGAAGTGTGAATTTGATTGCTCTCAGTTCAGTGCCGTCATTCCAACGAGAAAAATGAAACTGAAGATATCCGACTGCCGTGGTCATCCCGATTACCAGACTTAAATCCGGTGGAACGCCGTTCGGCGTCGCATTGTTCGCCGACAGCCAACACCTCGGTAACGTGTGAGCTAAGGTCTGTACTGGTGGAAGAATGGGATTTATTTTTTTGCCACAAAAACTTAGACACCCTTATATCGAACATAATACACGGCTGTCAAGCATGTTTAGCCGTTGGAAGGGATCATACGCAGTACATGTGACCATATTTTGAGCATCTTGTATCCACTTCTGCAATGTGACTTTTTTTTTAGTAATTCTTATACAACTCCTAAAAATAAACCCTTATACCTGTCCGAAGTTTCTCGCAGTCTCCTCATTTCATTGCTGTTCTCTCGTAAACCACGCAAGCAAATTGTCTTGCTTCATCGCGAGCTGCACGAGTTACACCACGTTTTTTACGTGTTCTGTTAATTCTGTCGAGCAGTGTATTTCTAATTCTTTTGACATAAATAGTAATTTACTACAGACCCGTATGTAAACACCGCATCGACATATAAATTACCATTTGGTTGCACGTTTTTAAGTTTACCTGGGGGTAATTGTGCAGGTAGATATGAAGTTTTCTGAGCAGTGCAGACGGTCTGCAAGAGTAGCTCATGGTGTCTTGTCAATGATATACAGGAAATTTTCTAGCAAGGATAAGGAGGTGATTATTCCCTTGTATAAGGCAATGGTCAGGCCCCACCTTGAGTAATGTATACAGGCCTGGAGGCCTCATTTCAAGAAGGATGTAGAGCTGCTGGAACGAGTACAGAGAAGGGCAACAAGTTTAGTGAATGGAACAAAGGGGTGCTCTTACGAAGAAAGGCTTAAGTTTTGCAGATTAGTGTCTGGAGACTAGGCACCTGCGAGGTGATCTGATTGAAGTGTATAAAGCCCTGAATGGTTTGAGCATGTTCAATGCTGATGGTATCCTTCCTCCTGCGTAGAATAATCCACCTGAGAGGGCATAGATTCAAATTGAGGAAAGACAGATGTAGGATAGACGTGCGGAAGTTTGCCTTTAGCCAGCGGGTAGTTGGTTGGTGGAACAGACTTCCATCTTTTGTTGTGGAAGTTGATAGCCTAAATAAATTTTAAGGCTCAGCTGGACAGGTATTTCGAACGAACGGAGGGGTGAAATGGGTTTTTTTTTTTTTTTTTTTGACTGATGCTGCATAAGCTTGCTTTCTTGCATCATATGCCTCTGCTAATGCATTGTCAATAATTAAAAGTTTTAATGGATATCATGTTCAAGCAGAACAGAAAGTGAAATAATTAAAAATGTCAGGCAGACTGAGGATGTAAGTGCAAAACTACATCGATTGGCCATTTTATTAGGTACCCTTATTCTTTTTCATGAAATTGAGTTGCACCTTCGGTAACTGCATTGTGTTCATATCATGTGATAAAAATCAAGTGGTCAGATATGTACGGATTCTGTATGATGGCAAGACGAAAGATTGACTTTCAACATGGTGTCGATTACAATGCCACATGTGCCGTGCATGATTATTTTGAAAACTAACCTTGTTGAGGTTTCACGTACGACTATCTTGGATGTATTAGTTCAATAACCAAATAGCTTTCAGTCAACGTCAATCGTTCGGTCGGAAATATCTCATTGATGCGAGAGGCCAGCGGAGAAAGATCAGACTTGTCCTTCCCCTTGGTCTTTGTGTTACCATACACAGGCGGGATAACAGAAAGGCTAGTCAGTTTCGTTGCTTGGGCTGACGAATGTAGGTTACTTCTGTTTTCTGGGCCGTTTTAACGCATGGGCGCACCTGGCGGACGCCAGGGGCCTCGAGCTACTGGGGGATACTCGGGCTTCACTTGTTGATCTTAAATAATTTTTTGAAAGACCCTCTGTCCCACATGTTACGTTACGCTCGAAAGCACCGCAAACACGGAACATAATGATATATGAATAATGTTTGTGGATTTCTTAACTCATGCTGATATGCAACGAGAATACATTTTCAATATATTTCCAAATATTGAAATTGCAATGAGAATTTTTTTTGAGAATGATGGTGACAAATGCAGGCGGTGAACGTTCATTTTCAAAGTTAGTTTATAAAGAATGAATATAGAAATAATATGAACCAGTCGCGTTTAAATCATTTAAGTATAATGACAATAGAGAATGGGCTTTTACAAAACATCGATTTTAATGATGTCATCCAGAAGTTTGCCACTTTGAAATGTTGAAAATCGCTTTTATAATTTTTATTTCTTACAAAAAATTTCATACGAATTATATTTCAAAAAATATAAAAATAAATTTAAAAAAGGAAAAATTAAAAAACAACTCCATCGACGGGTTTTTCCACCTTGACGTGGTGATGGAGCATAGTTTCCAGTAGCTCTTTTAATACTTAGGAATGCGTCTAAGAGAGATCCAGAAAAAAATTAAAACAAAATTTAAACTGAATGGGGACCACATCTGGAAATTCGCTGGAGGGGCCCGAGAGTTCTTAAAACAGCCCTGGCTGTTTCCCGCTAATGGGAAACCAGCACATGGCGAAAACAGCGTAAGTCTATGGGTGCTGGTGGCGGTGCAATGGTGGATATGGAGCGTCTTCGTGGTGCACACTGGATCCCGTGATACCGGCGGAGCAACGTTTGGATGCTATAGAGCAGCGGTTCCCAAAATCTTTTGACCCGCGGAGCCCTTTTTAGAATCAATTTCTATGGAGAAGCCACTATGCCGGTGCTCCGCTCTGCCTCGTCGTCTGTCCGTCTCGTACTAAAATAATTTTGAAGTTAATGGCAGCAAGATGACTGAACGTCGTCTGCTGGAAAAGGCGCAAAATTCAACTTAGCAAATTTTTATTTAGAATGTGATTTCTAGTTTTCTAATTTATGTTTCTAATTCTTTAATTTCATTCAATTTTTAACTATTTTATTTTCCTGGAGCGGCCGCGGAGCCCAGGTTGGGAACCACTGCTATAGTGTAAATTATAGGAAAATTTGTTTACAACTAGGTGCTTCCCTTTAGCGATTCCTGTGTAAACGTCTGCGAATGGGTTTTTTTTTTTTTTCCCCAATAGGGATAATGCTGCGTCACAAGATCGGAATTGTGTAACTTGTTTTAGGAACAGCGAGAGTGAGTACCGCGGCCTCTGCAGTCCTCATTCCCAGGTTCTCACTACATTTGATTATTTGGATGAGGTGGAACGAGCTCTTTGGCGTAGATTCGCAGCAGCCCAGTTGTCTGTTAATTCACAGACACTGATATTGGAGCTAGGCCCGGCTCCTTGCTGCCAAAGATGAATACTAGGGCATTTGTCCATGGGGTGGTTGCCCCCTGTGGTGGCAGAATGTCTGTTCATTAAACATTCAGGACGTTTATAGGCGACAAGGGTTTTTTTTATTTTACAATCGGATGTAGGTGGAGATGAGCGTAAGCCTGGGTGCCACCGTCGACAGGATTATATACATATACAGCAGCCAAGGTTGCAATAATTGTAAGAAAGAAATGAGTCAACACGGGTTTGGAACCCCCGTGTCACGTTTCCTATACTTCGTTGAGTATATGCTACAACGAATCCAGAATTTTTAGAATGCTGAAAGGAGGTCTATTCGCTATTATACAGATGTACCTAACAAAGCGACCACTCGGTGTACCGTATATTTAGAGGAGGTGGCCGAATAAAGTATAAACGGCAACTTGTTTATTTATATTGAAAATATCCTGCTCAGTCCGATTGGAAATTATTGATCAGGATGTTTGCAATATAAATAAAAAAAAAATTTCTGTGTCCAGTATATATTATAACTGATACCGAACAGCGTACAAATGGTTCCGAGGAATCTATTTTGAGTATTCATCACTTAGTTATTCAGGGTTATCTGAAAGAAATTGGCTGTTAACATAATTCTATAATAAACAGTAATTGTCGAACAGTAATCAGAATATTGAGTTAGCTGATTGCCTCTGGACAATCAGTTAATTGAAGGTTTAAGCAAAATCACAGACCAAAAGTTTTGATTTGGCTGTTCTTAATCTACGCCTTCTCATCTATTTGTATGCTCTGATTACCAGGTTGATCAGTCAATAGCATAACATTTCACGTACTGGCTAAAGACTGATACACAGAGATTATGAAAAGGTTTTCAAACCTTTTCACCTACCGATGTGTTGATTTTCCTTACGTTTACGAGAAACTGAATTAGAACTTGCCTAATTTACACATCAAAAACAGTTCAACTGATTTAATTGTTTTTATTCAAATCACCAACTTATAGCCACCATTTCGGAGACTAAGATAAGTCGCATTGGACTGTTGAATGTCCTGGCGGAGACCAGCCAGAGAATGATGGGCAGCCTGGCCGGTGTTCTCCCACAACTGCGCCATCAGGACTCTTGTGAGGTATACAAAACTCTGTAAATGCCAGAAATGTGGGTGGCATGTTGTGTGTATGGAATTGTTGGGTTCTGTTGTTTCACTGGCTACTTGGCCCCAGCGCAATGTGATACCCTACGTTGGACGATAACACCATCATGAGGTTAGCCAGGCTGCCCATCATTCTCTGGCCGGTCTCCGCCAGAACATTAACAGTCCAATGCGACTTATATTATTCTGCGAAATGGTGGCTTAAATGGTAAGATCCATGCGTGTTGACGATGCTGCAGAATTACCACGGTCCTGCGGCAGCGACAACTCCATAGGAATACCAAATAGCCGATGAGCAAAAGGCGAAATCAATCCACATACTTTTTTTATACCTTTCTTTTCTTGTATATCGTTTTCATAAAATAACTAATTCTTAATAGAGCTAATAACCAATGAATCTCTGCTTCCATCTTGTGGCCCCCTGCATGGGTGGCAAAAGTTAACTAAACGACTGTTTTTAGTGCTGTGAAGAACTTTCTCATAACTTTCATATAACAGTGTACGATAGCTTGATAATTTCTCTGTATGCTTTTCTTCTCTCATTAGCTTTTACTGATCATGATAGACAACTGCTGTAAGTCAAATTGACAGCACTGCAGACCAATCTTTGCCTGACAAATTTCCAGATTTCTCTCTTTAACTCATTTTAGATTCCTGAACTTACATTATTATGTTAATTTAAATGGGTTAAAGGTTATCTAAAATAGGATACGAGTTTAGCTTTATTAAATAAAGTTAGGTTACCTGGAATAGGATTAATATGATTAGTTTTTAATTTCGCATTTAGGATGATAGGACACGTAAATGGTTTTGAATAACGTTAGTTTAAAATGGGTTAAAGAAAAAACCTTGGAAATTACCACGACACGTTTTTGATTTATGGTTTCTAGCAGTAATGACAGTTTCATTGACACTAATTTTCAGAATCGACAGCTTGAGAAAATTATCTATCACAGGGAGGTTGCCAAGCTACTGCTCTCTTAAATAAAAGGTAGGGGAAGAGTACGTGAAAAGTTATTCAGTTAACGTTTTTCTCAGTAGGTAAAGGTTGAAGTTTATGTGGAGAGGGTATGACATACATATTTGATACTGCATGTAGAAATTTCACATATTCCAAACTGGGATTATTGTTGCTGTTGTTGATGGTTTTATTTTGTTTTCGAAATTAACCGTCCTACGTTACACACATGAGATTCACCTGGATGTTACAACCTTTTTAATTATTTTAAAAGGCAGTTATGGCATATTTTTCATATTTAATGCTAGGAGTAAGAGTAAATTAGTCAACTGGAGTATAATAATAAATGATTTATTTTCAAAATAAATTCTAAAAAAACTTTGTCAATTCCTTGTTCACATGCAATCATTCTACATTTAAGAGACAAAACATTTACCTGCTCTGACAATTTTTCGCCATATAAATATAAAAAGCCTTTTGCTTATAGGAACTGCAAATATTAAACTTAAAACTGGTGTCGAGTAATCAAATATATTATTCAGACATACATTCAATCAATCATAAGCCAGGCGTTCCCGTCTGGCCCATTGTGTCCTGCTGCAATGTACCTACATATGAACTAAGTATATTGCCACGACTCCTTACCTCTTGTGGGAAATAACGCCTGCACTGTCACTACCAGCACCGAATTCTTTCACCTTATTAACGAGCGGCGAAATTATGGTGTCATTCGATGTAGTGCCTTGAGTGACCGGGGTTCAAGCCCGTAACTGCTGAATACTGTGCTGTTTCTTGTATTCTGGTGATAGACGACTCATCAACCGGTGCAATACCACCACATTGCTTATTGGAGGCTTGAAGTGGTGAAACCCATGTTTAGTCTCTAGAGCAAAGTTTCCGGCACTCCCCCCCCCCCCCATACTTCTCCTTCAAGCCATGCACGGTGCCAAGTACTATGGGTTTTGATACCTTTCGTGTTTGCGGATTTCATAATAAAAAAAAAATTCTGTGTATCTTGTAAACTCCTCTGACCGTTTGCTCGTCCCGGAGTATAAACAGAAAATTTATTATTTTATTAGTGTCCCTGTTTACATCAATTCCAGTCCAACAGGTAAACTGTGCCAAGAGGCTTCTGGAGAGTGATCCCAATCTGCCGAGCAGAACATCACTAACCAGAGGACATTTGTACCGGCTTCAACCTATGCTTATCAGCATAGATTGAGGCAGCGTTATCACCTTCGGGAATTCCTTATACAATCAGGTGCACGGTACTGCCATGGGCGCTCCCGTTATCTCCATCGTGGTCAGCACCACCATGGAGGAATTCCTGAACCCGCCAGTGCCTATTACGTCATGGTGCAGATACGTCGATGACATCTTCACTGTCATCCCACGTGGGTCTGAAGCAACATTACTGGAGTACCTCAATTCGTTGTCAGTGTTCACCCAGTTTACTTTAGAGTTGGAAGTTGACGGTTCCTTCCATTCTTAATGTCCTTGTAAAATGTGTGGGCCCAAACCTGGAAACCTCGGTATACCGTAAGCCAATGTGGTGCAGGCAGTTTACCAACTACAGATCCAGCCACGCCCAGCCATCTCAACAGCGCCGCCCGCACTCTATTCTCCCGGGCTTGGAGCCATTCCAGCTCAGATGAAGCTAGGCGTACAGAGATTTCCAGAGTGAGAACGGACCTGGTCAACTGTGGCTATCGAACCCACATATTGGATAAGTGCTATTGCAAGTGCAGGAGCTCTCGATCCACCCGAGACCGTCATCAACGCATGACAATATGCCTACATTCCCTACTATCCGGGTATGCCGGGCCAGATTTCAAAAATCCTCCGGGAATACAGCATAAAATGCGTGCAACTGCTCGGTAGAGTTCAAGACCGCCTTGCAGAGCACGACAGGGTCAATTCGCCTTGGTAAGACTGACCAATCCGTAATCGCGGAACACTTCTTGTCGACCCACCATGACCTTAATCCCAAGCGCGACTACGAAGTGATTGACCAATCCTGATACTTTCGCTACCGCCTCTGGCTAGAGTCGTTTAACATCTCGTTCAATTAAAGAACTATGAATCGTTGCACGGGCACAAGGCTACACCCTATCTTAGAGGCAACTATCTTGAAACTGGACAAACGCTGGCAGCAAATCCACACGTCCGTGCAACAACAATGAGCAGCATCTTAATAGTTGAAAGTTTAATCTCATGCACGCATCACTGCACGCACAACTCTATATATGTAAAATTCGTCTCTAACGTCTTTATCGCATTAGAATTTTGCTCAAGAAATGGTCCATTTAACTCTGAAGGCTACATGTCATTTATTATTAAAACTTTACTGGATCATACAGAATTTGTCTATTAATTATATTGCCTTCATTAAATTTTCTATTGTGAATTCCCCCTTCCCCCCCTCTAATTTTGGTATAATTCCTTTTACTTCCAGTACTGAAATACTTTTCATTAAACGGAATTTTACAGTAACAGCGTGTTCTACAACATCCATAGATTTGTGAGTGTGTGGCTAATTAATTTTCTCTTGGCGAAAATAACCAGCGAAGAGCACGATTAAATTCGGAACATTTTGATTTAACTAGTTATGGAACTTCCCTTTATAGGCATTAAGGGAGTCACTTAATGCTTTCAGAGATTAATGACTCATCGGCATAATAATAATATTATGCCAATGACACTAATGCGAACTTATTAGTTCACATTGTTTGGTTATAATCGCATCTTTATCTTTCATCAATTCAGAAAAGTATGCCATTGCATACAAGCTTTTTAGCTTGTTTATAAATAAATTTCTGAATTATTTTTAGGAGTGTGGAAATGTATTCCAGGATAAGTTGGTAAGCGAAGTTATGGTCTTTTGTGAGTGCAATGTTATCACCATTTAGAAGCAACCACTTTTTTTTCCGCTTCTTGGAAAAATAGATACATGAATAATAATCTGACCGCAATAGACTTGAGGCAAATATCGATAATGTTTTGGATATTCCACTGTCATGGTGCTTCCACTACTCAGATAGTGCAGGTCAGTTTAGTTTCTTACTTACTATCATCGTAAAATTACCCTGTTCCGCAACAAATCTAGTGATTTGTTGCAAAAGAGGAGTTCATCCATGCCACCTCATTGCGGTATTTAGTTTTTTTAACTTCTGTATACTTTTCCTTACGTTCTAATGCAGTGAAACATCACGTCGATAATATAGACAGGTATTGTAAACTACCTCGAGTTTTATCCAACAAAATGGCGCTATGCATTACTTATTGTCGCATTTCCAATAAACAAGTGGCACATTTTATCGCATTGCCTAAGTGCAAGGAATTTCCTCTGATTATGCGTTGTAATTATTGATCTGTCACTTACAGAGCGTGGCCCATTTCTTTTAACGAGAAAACTATTAAATCTGAGAAGAACAGATAATGTCCCATAAATATGTTCACCAATTACGTTCTTGAATCCCTCGTTTTTCTTATTTCGGGTGCTTATGTATTTTTTATCTGTATCTCTTTATTTTTATCAGTAAATTATAATTAATGACAGCATTAGTTAAATAATGCCGGCAGTGCTTTCGTTAAACGGTTAGCCAATAAATCTTTAAAACCTCGTACATTAGACGGAATATTTCTTAGTTGCATGCCGATTAACTGATATCAAGAAAGCGATTTTAAGTCATTCAGCATTTTGATGGTTACAATTAAAATAGAATGAAATGGGCAACTTCTATACAAATTAACAGAAAAAAAAAATAGATCCCAAATAATTCTCCATGATGTTCTTCAGCTGCATATGCGCAATTGTCTAAAACTGATAACTGATAGCTTCGCATAGAAAAGGAGGAAATAAATCTGCTTTCATTTACAACCTTAGGATATGTCAAAAGTTAGCCGTTATTTTAAATGTTAATGCTCGAGTACAACTAAGTGGGTAGGTGACTTGTGTGGTGTAATGCTATGATATACGACTTATCTTTTTACTTTCAAAGTGAATCACATGGGATAGAATGGAGGTACAAAAGAATTGAATAAATTAAAACAAAGATTGCTGTAGGGTTTAAACACAAGATTCAGGTACTAAATTATAGCGAAATAAGCGCGAAAAAGGCCTACGTTGTTCCTTTACCTTACATTGCTTCAATATATCATCACCTATCTACTTTATATTTTTGCACTTTATTCTTTTATTTTTACGCTTTTTTTTCTTTTTCCTATTTAAGAAAATAAGGAAAAATCGCATTAAACAAATTCTTCATTAGCCGCGCAAAAATTATAGCAGCGATAAGTATCTCGGCGAATACGTTCGGAATATGTAACACCCTGGGAATTGATGCCTCATCTCGTGTACACTCTAGAAGGAAGGGGATGGATCAGATTGGACCACTTAATATAGATGGGTTGCCTATTGATTATCATGTTCAAGTAGCTGAAAAACTGAATGAGTATTTTGCATCTACATTCACACATGAGCACTCATTCAATGAGGGGAGTGCCAGAAGTTTATCAAGTTCTAACAGTGATCTAAGTGATTTTGTAATAACTGAGAGCAATGCGGAGGAGAAATTGTTGAAGTTAAACATAAGAAAGGCACCTGGGGTGGACGGGATCTATCCACTTATATTAGAGGAGGCAGCAAAGGAAGTAAGCAAATGCTTAGCCATAATTATGAGAGCTTCCTTAGACTCGTGGCCCTATGGACTGGATGTATGCAAATGTATCACCAATTCACAAAGGGGTTCAAAAGGTGACAACTAATTACAGACATGTTAGTTTAACTTGTGTTCCGGGGAAAATAATGGAATCACTGGTTAAAAAGCATTGCAGGAGATCATCTAGACGAGATAGCAGTAATAATTCAGACAGCATGGGTTTGTCAAGAAGTCGTCTGACCAATTTGGATACTATGTGGTCAAAACGGAACTGGATGCAAAAAATAATTTTGATATCATATACTTGGATTTCAGGAAAGCTTTTGATACTGTTGCATATGGAAGACTGCTGTACAAATTGGACAGGTATGGCATTAAGGGTGAGTTGCTACAATGGATAAAGGGATGGTTGAGTGGGAGAAGGCAGAGAGTGGTAATCAACAGACACTGCTCTTCGTGGACAAATGTTATTAGTGGAGTTCCCCAGGGTTCGGTGTTGGTGCGCATTGTGTTTTGTATATTTATCAATGATATTGATGAAGGTATATCATGTTTAATGTCCAAGTTTTCAGACGATACAAAGGTTGGCAGAGTTGTTAACAACAGTAAAGACAGTATGCTACTCCAATTGGATCTAGATAAGTTGGGAAAATGGGCTGAGAAGTGCCAACTGAAGTTTAACTTGACAAATGCAAAGTACTGCATGTGGGTAGTAATAACCGAAGAGAAACATACCAACTGTGTGGTACTACACTCAGGAAAGTGAAAGAGACTTGGAGTAATTGTGCAGTCAAATATGAAGTGAGCAGAGCAGGGCAGGTCACGGAGTCTTGTCAATGATATATAGGAATTTTGCTAGCAGGGACAAGGGAGGTGATTATCCCGTTATACAAGGCAATGGTCAGGCCATTGCCTTGTATAACGGGATCACACCTAGAGTACTGTGTACGAGTCTGGAGGCCTCATTTTAGGAAGGATGTAGAGTTTCTAAAACTTGTACGGAGAAGGTCAAGAAGATTGAGGGGAACAAAGGGGTGCTCTTACCAAGAAAGCTTAAGTTCTGCAAATTGCAGCGCCTGGAGAGTAGGCACCTGCGAGGTGATCTGATTGAGGTGTGTATAAGGCCTTGAATGTGTTGAGCAAGCTGAATGCTGATGGGATTCTTCCTCTTGCTCAGACTGAGAACCTGAGAATCACAGTTTCAAATTGAGGAAAGATAGTTGTAGAAGAGATGTGCGGAAATTTGCCTTTAGCCAGCGGGTAATTGCTTGGTGGAACAGGCTTCTATCTTTTGTTGTGGAAGCTAATAGCCTAAACAAATTTAAGGCTGATCTGGACAGCAGGCATTTGGAACGAATGGAGGGGTGAAATGGGAGCGGTTTTTCTTTTTCTCCTTTGGCTGATGTTGCATAAGCTTGCTTTCTTGCATCGTATGCCTCTACTAATCTTTCTGCAGCTCAAAGCGCTATCGACAGGACATAGTGAAAGAACTCTATAAACATGAACAATAAGCATTACGTGAAAAGAATTCCCTGCAAAGGCTTCCGTGGATTCACCGTCGTGTCTTTTATTGTTTGTTATTTATTTATTTTATTTTTTATTTTATTTATTGATTTTCATTTTGTGATTTTCCATCTGTTTTGATCTCTTGCAATTCCAAGCAATGTAATCAACGGGAATTTGCATTATATATGTTCGATTCCCGCCTCGGGCTTGGATCAAAGTACTGCAAAAACCTTGGGAGGTGCAATATGGCCACAGAAGCCGATGCGCCAACAACTACCAAATCAAAAAAAAAAAAAAAAAAAAAAAATATATATATACACACACACACACCCTTTTAACCGAACCAGGCTGTTCCAGGAGTGCCGACTAATGTGGAAATAAAATGATATTAATAATATTGACAACACAGATGTCGGAAGGAATCTTACCAAATTTTTCGAAATTTGCATTTCTTAAACAGTTCACAACAACGTGACAATACCAAATAATAAGTCTCGAGTTAAATTACGCTGAATTGAAATTAAAAGAGAAAGTTAATTCAACTTGGATACAGTCATCTGCTTATTGTGAAGGACAAGAAATCTCAGACAATGAATGACAAGCCTTCAGTACTTATTCAATTTGAACACAAAGGGGAACTTGCTGATTGTTAATTTTCCATTTTTGGGGCAGAGAAACTACAGTCACTTGGGTTACAAGGTTGAAAACTTTTCACTTTGCTTCCCCATATAGATATTTAGTTTATCAATTGTAATCGCTTTTTAGTTTGGTCAAATAACCCTTACACACGGATCGTAGTGTAAAGTGTTTAAAATATTGATACCATTAAGGAAGTTTCTTTTTAATGAGTCTTCAAGGTTTGAGTATAGGTTGCTAATTTAACTTATGGAGAGTAGGACCATCTGTTCGAATAGGTTTCAAACCGGTGATTCGAAACGTGTTTTGCACTTTCGGTCCATTTTGAGATTATAAATGCGTGTGGCGGGAATAATTTATCATATACTCAGCTGTTTTTCATTAGGTCATTTTAAATGGAGCCTTTCATGTAGGGTTGATTAATATTCTCAATTGTCCAGAAAAGGTTGACTAGGTCTAGAAAAGTTCAATAGCAGTGATTTAGACTAGTGATTCTCAAATTTTCTCTGTTGGTGTGTGTGTGTGGGGGGGGGGGAGATTTCCAACGTATTCCATTGAAGGGAGAGGTGAGAACGACCATAAAAATGCATATAAAAAATCAGAAATGAATAGAAATTGAACTGAATAAGTTTACAGACGAGCTGTAACAAGGTGCTGCCAATATAAGCTTATGCAACAGCTTTAGGTGGCCGAATATCTCAACACTTTCCAAATAGGAATACTTCAACGGGCACCTGGAATTATGTCGAGTCACACTTAGGGCGCTCGTTCTCTGCAGCATTTATCAAGGGCAGAGTTTCCGAAACTTTCATAGCTTGAGCCCTCTTGAACCTTTTCTTAAATTTTACGCGCCCTCAAGTACCAGAACAAGTGCGAATAAGCAGATCTGGCCTAATATTTAACTATAAATATAGATATCTTCATTAATTAAGATATATACAATACACTTAATCTCGCGCTTTTAAAAAATGCTTCATGAAAATAACAAGCATCTCTCCCCCCCCCCCCCCCGAAAAAACAGCGTATCCCTAGGGGAGACCTCCCTCCGACACTTTCGGAAACTGGTCTAGGGAGAAGGGCTTTCGCAGCGATCGGTAATGAGTGCTGTTTTGTTTTTCCCTTAGCTAAAGAGATCTGAGTTGTTTGGTTTTTGATTACTGCACCAAGTTAAAGCTTCTGGTAACAGAACTTATATACTGAGTTGTGGCACTAGGAAAAGTACATCTTTGATGTACATTACCAAGAAAGTAAACAACGTGCTCTAGTCTCATACCGCGAGACCAATCACTACGAGTAAACGCCCATTCTCCTAAAGAGAAAAGGATATTGGTATTCGTTTGTAATGTTATCGGTAAGCTGTAATTTGCATAGTTACATAATACTAGACGGTTGTTTCAATGCTACTTGGCACCTCACCCGTTGGGGTATAACCTGTTAGTGAAGATCTGGCAAACTGGTTATTAATGTCATTTTTCTAAACTGTACAAAAATGACATTAATATTATTATTATTATTAGCCATATGGTACAAGAAAGCCTGAGGCTTATGCTGCACCAGCAAAAAAAAAAAAAAAAAAAAAAAATTCCCGAGTTACCCCCCTGTGTGTGTGTGTGTGTGTGTGTGTGAGAGAGAGAGAGAGAGAGAGAGAGAGAGAGAGAGAGGGAGGGAGAAAAAGGTATCACCAAGAAAGAGAAGAATGATGATATCCAGCTCAGGACCCTGGGTTTGCCAAGCCCATACTCACCAGATGTGAGCCCCCGGGGTGTAATAACAAGCACATGTAGAAAAGCTCAATAAATAGAGGTCATTTTTATAAGGGTGATTCACTACCAGTGCGACAAACTTGCAGGAGGTGTAGGGGGCACAAAGACGAATCGGAATCACATAGCATTGCAGGGTTCGAAATGCCTTCGTCATGCGGTAGAGGACGTTGAACGGGGGAGGTCGCGTGAACAGCGAACCCCCTGGAAGTCAGCATTTGCGAACCAGTTCCCGAGGCAGTAGGATGGACGAGTATTCAAACATTGAACTGACCGATATGCACCTCGCGTATGGAGTTGCGAACTGTAACGGGCGCGCCGCTCTGCGCTTGTACCAGGAACGTTTCCCGCACAGGCGTGCGGGAAACGTTCATCATACGATTTTCGCACGTGTGCACAGAAGGTTACGTGAGACTGGTTGTTTCACGAGAGGTACCATGAATCGAGAGCGAACGACGAGGACGCCAGACAATGAGGAGAATGTCCTACGTCTTGCAGAAGGCAATCTGAGTAAGAGTATTCGAGCGATAGGCCAACGATTGGGTATTTCCCAATCCACTGAATGGAGGATACTGTCAACAAACCAAATGAGTTCATACCATCTGCAATGGGTCCAATTATTGGAGCCTGCGGATTATCCACTCCGGAGGACTTTTGCTACTTGGTTTCTTCAACAGAGTGCGGCAGACAGCGCATTTGCTGGGTCTGTATTGTTCACGGATGAGGCAAGGTTCACAAGAGAGGGAACCTTCAATCAACATAATGCCCATTTGTGGGCTTTGAAGAACCCCCATGGTACGCGAACACGTGCAATTCAACGCCGTTTCTCTGTCAATGTTTGGGCCGGCATTGTTGGAGACCACCTCATTGGATCGTACCTTCTTCTCCCTCGTCTGGACAGTAGAGCATACTTCATCTTTCTACAGCAAGTCCTGCCCGAACTTATTGAAGAAGCACATGTTCCTCAGTCGTTGCGCTGCTCAATGTGGTTCCAGCATGATGGGGCTCCCCCACATTACACCAATGACGTCCGCCCACACCTAAACGTTACAGTTGGACAGCATTGGATAGGTCGCGGTTCATTGGCCTGCTAGATCGCCGGACCTATCATGCCTGGACTTCTTATGTTGGGGTCAAAGGAAGACATTGGTGTACGAGAGCCCCTTTGATTCAGTTGAAGATCTCGTCACTCGCATCTCTGTAGCTGCCGGGGAAATTGAGACACGCCAGGAATCTTCCAGAACGTTAGGGATTCCATGCGGCGGCACTGTGAAGCCTGTGTGACTGCTTCTGGTCGAACTTTCGAACACCTTCTGTAGCATGGCTTTTTGCCAATGTAAAACTTGTCATTAAAATGATTTCTGTTACACTAACGAGTTGCTGTTTCTGTTCTTTTTTTTGCTTCTTTGTTCACGCGACCTCCCGCATGACGAAGGCATTTCGGACCCTGCAATGCTATGTGATTCCGATTTGTCTTTTGCCCCCTACACCTCCTGCAAGTTTGTCGCACTGGTAGTGAATCACCCTGTATATGTGGTTTTTAAAATTCTTTTATTTAAATGTATTAAATGCTAATTAACTAAAGTTTAGAGCTAATAAGAGCCTCGAACTAGAGTTAATGAAGTAATAATTATTACTTCATTACATATTTTACTTTTTGCAATTATGCAGAATAAAGCCCAAAATCATTCCTTTTGAAAAACATAGCGTTTTGTTAACTAGAAGGTTTTAAACTTTATTTTATTTATTTATTTTTTAATATAAATCGCAAACACGAGAGGTATTAGAACATATAATACTTAGTACCGTGCTTGGGTTGGAGGTTGAGAAGACCAAAGAAGATATTTGTTGACATTGGACTTGAACTTCTGTAGATTGTAATTTTCAGGAAACACGTACGAAGGAAGGTCATTCCAGAAAACGGCAGTTGAATGAATAAACGAGGAAGATGAAAAGTTGCTTCTGTGAGTTTGAAGATGGACAGCAAATGGCTGGTGGCAGAACGTGTTCGGACTGTTTTGAAAGAGAGCGGGAATTATAGAAGCCAATTCAGAAGAACAGTGGAACAATGGAAGTATCTGTAGAAGAGGCATGCAGCAGAAATAGTACGTCTATGAGACAGCGAGTGCAGAGACTCTGTTAGAGAGGAATCATTAATTAACCTAACTGCCCTCTTCTGAATGGAATCAAGAAGCCTAAGAGAGGTTTTGTGGGCACCATCCCAGATGTGGGAACAATATTACATGGTAGGGCGGATTTGTGATTTATACAGATATTTACTATTTATACATTTATTTTTTTGTCAAAACGATTAATATTAAAATTGTATATAAATTGCATGTAATCAAAGAACACAATTTAAGGGGAATTACAGTTATTCTTTATAATCTTGGGTCGATTCTGGCATAATCAGTTTAATCCCTGGAGCGAAATTAATTCTCATGTTGTTGCTGTCGACTTGAGTGGGTCTTCAAGGTGAATTTGTCAATCGACGAAGGTAAGTAGCGTCTTCATAAATTGTTCCCTTTTTTTAACGTTGTTTTATAATTTTAAGAGCACCCACTAATGTTTCCTTAAATACAGAAAACAAGTTAACTTTTTCAAACTAATTCACGTCGATAGCCGTCTGCAGCTGTCAGATTTATTTTCGCTACTAACAAATATTCCGAATGCTACTGATTCTTGTAACATTTTTCCCTCTAAAGATAATAACTGTTCTATTGTGTAAATTTTGTTTCGTGACACTACTAATTTCCCTACTTTTCGCTCGTTTGGAGAAGTCAAAGGTGCAACTAAAAATTGGGATTTTCGAAAGGATCTTTACGTAATCTTAAATTACCATAACAAACCAACTGTCGGCTTCTCTTACTCCAAGGGTTTGTGCGGGGGTGGGTTTAGCGGTATGATAGTTCCTGTCATCCGTGGCAGTAATTTCGTCAATTTTCACTTGTTTCGAAAAGACAGAGTCCAATTCAATTACACTAAGGAATTTCTAAACGCTTTTTCAATCGGGGTTGTGGCCGATCTGAAGCAGAGGAAGCAGGGTCCCCCTGTGAGGTTTTCAGGTTTTTTAGGCCACACAACATGCAAATCATTCCGTTAACTAACACACACACACACACACACACATGGCGCAATATACAGGGTGTTTCAGTTAAACGTTTCAGAACTTCTAAGAGGGGTAGGGTACATCCTGACAACTCGAAATCATATAGCAATGTGGGGTCGGAAATGCTTTCCTGAAGCGGTGTTGTACACAGAAGCACCATAAAGAAAAGAGACCGTAAGTGAGAAATCGTTTTAATAATACATGAAAAGAAGCAAAAGGTACATGGATTAAAGTAAGTGTTCGAAGTTTCTTCCACGGGCTACAATGCACGCCTCACATCTCCGACGCATGGACATCCGAACATTCTGGAATACTCCAGGCGAATTTCGAATTTCTTCGGCAGCTACTGCCGAAGAAATTCGAAATTCGCTGGTTGCAATTCTTGCAACCAGTTCCTCAGCATTGCCAACAGGGGTGTCATAAACTAGCGATTTCATAAGACCCCAGAAATAAAAATCAAGACATGATAGGTCGGGTGACCGAGCAGGCCAACGCACGGGACCACCACGTCCGATCCACTGTTGACCAAATGTGACATCCAGGTAGTTACGAACATCTCCGCTATAATGGGCAGGGGCTCCATCGTGTTGGAACCACATTGTCTGTTGCGTCGATGCAGAAATCTGTTCATCTCTCAAAAGTTGTGGCAATACTTGCTGCAGAAAGATCAAGTAGATAGGTCCGGTTAGACGACACGGTAACAGGTAAGGTCCGATGAGGTGATCTCCCATAATACCGGCCCATACATTGACCGAAAATCGAATCTGTGCTGCACGACGTCGTATTGCATGTGGGTTCTCGACCGCCCAGATATGGTCGTTATGCGTGTTGAAAATTCCTTCCCTTGTGAAGGATGCCTCATCGGAAAACAACACTTCAGCAGGAAAAAGGGGATTTGTAGCACATTTTCCAAGGTACCACTGTGCGAAAGCAATACGAGGTTGAAGAAACTTCGAACACTTACTTTAATCCATGTACCTTTTGCTTCTTTTCATGTATTATTAAAACGATTTCTCACTTACGGTCTCTTTTCTTTTTATGGTGCTTCTGTGTACAACACCGCTTCAGGAAAGCATTTCCGGCCCCACATTGCTATATGATTTCGAGCTGTCAGGATGTACCCTACCCCTCTTAGAAGTTCTGAAACGTTTAACTGAAACACCCTGTATATTTTAAGTCGCTGATACACCTAAAACTCTACAAGAACAGGTTTAGTTTTCTGCTTAACTTTTGCACTCACGCATTGTTTTTCATGTGTGCTGATGCCTGATATGGGACTCCGAAAATTCCGGGTTTCGTTTAATGAACAGGCCAACTTACCAAAGAAAGAAAAAAACAGACAATGACACAAACAACAACAACAGTTTGATATGTAATTCCTTCTGTTTTTCATGTTTTATTTATTTTGTGAGTTAATTTGAAGATTTAGTTAACCTTTCAAAAGGAAGACGAACATCTCTGCTTTTTTTTTTTTTTTTTACATAACTTAAAGTAAGACTAATTCCGAAGAGATTGTCTTGTAGGTTGAGTCCCTAGTGAGATTCTTTTCAAAAATATAAATTAAATGAGGTGCGACATAAATGTGGTTCTCCGTTTAATATTTCAGAATAATTTTATGATCATTAAATTATCACTGGAATCTTATTTGTCTCTGAAATAACTTTATCTTCTGTGTCACGAATGACGTCTATTCCATTCTTTTATTTGACTTGCAAATATGACGGGAGACCTTACACAGGAATTAGGAGATCGTATTTTTTATAATTTCTAAGCTTCTAAGAATTTGACAGGTAAATATCAGACGAGAACATTTGTGGGTTTCTAATTACACTTTATCAGAAATATTCGAATCGTGCGTCAACTTAAATTCATTCGGTATTTTTATTTAATTGATTACATTTCTAATACACTGCGCCACCGAACAAAAACAAATCCAAGTGGTTATATCGTTCTGGCTTGCTTTAAATTCCTGATTGTTGCAAAAAAAAAAAAAAAAAATCTTTTCATATTTCAGTTATTTTAACATCTAAGAAGTCAATCTACCTTTAAAACCTAAATATCTGTACAGGGTAATTACAAAGCAGCTTCATGTGTTTTTAACTTTTTGTTTTTCACAGAAAGAAACACACATTGCGCGATAATGAAGAGAAATGCAGTTTAGAACTACTCACCAATGCAATTTCATTTAATCCCATATTTCACGGAATACACCGAGAGTCACTAGAGTAATAGCGTAAGTTGTCCGATTCGATGATGGGGAATGGAGAATGATACACTACATCGCTGATAAGTGTATCTTTCCTGCGAGAGAGAGAGAGAGAGAGACTTTGCTACGACTGATTCAGCGGTTTGAGAATTGCTAATTTATACACAATCTCTCTTGCTTTCGAAGAATACAATGATCGGTGCGCTCAAGTTGGCTGGGCATTCAGCATCAACCAGAATAGAAAAAAATTATGTGAGAAATTCAGCATGCTGAATTTCTAACGAAAATAACGTGCTTCAGCATGTTATTTCTGAAGCACGATAAAACATCTCCACTTCATTTCCACCATGAATTATTTTTCCATCTAAGAAATATAGCCAGAAGAAATTCTTTAAGGTTCGTTGTGTCGGAGTGAAATTTTAGGTTGAGTGTTATTTTCCAAAGAGTTTTTTTTATCTTGTTTTTCCCGCTTGTCCGACCGACTTGACCTTAGACAAGTTGAAAAAAAAAAATTATGTGGACGACACAACACGACAACTTATAAGAAATTTTGATATTATTATCTAATATAGTGTTAGAATTAAGAATACAGGAAGTACATTGTTCTCACTAAGAATGTCCATTCTTGTGAAACTGCTGTCTGGAGGAACTGATCCCTTCCCTCCCCTCCCTTGACGGAATTCTTTCCGGAAGAACGAGAGATTGAACAATCAAAATGCCACCTCCCATCCCAGGTTTAAAGAACCAGTTCCCTGGCAATACACTACAATTCTTCAACGGCCTTAGAATAAATTTATCAATGACAAAACTTTAAGACCACAAATACATGAAGAAACCTATCGTAAAGCCAATCTATAGGATCTAATAAGCTCCGTCTCCTCTGCTATGCTGCTTCCCTAACTAAAAAAAGACAATTGTTTAGACGGTCTTCTCCACGAACATGGAAAAATTGAATATAGATGTAAGAGTATATGGACTGTTTAATTCTGCAGTGGCCTGTGTAATATATCCAGCATTGCTCCTGGCACTACGCATTTATAATTTAGATTAATATGTATTATTGCGTATAATAATACAGCGATTATACTTAGATATTGTCCAAAATTCCGACAGCCCATAATCTCAATAGTATCAACTATATTGTAAAAATATATTAATATAATTCTATATATTTATTAGTTGTTTTAGTAAGTAAAAATTTACCTTAGATTAATTTTGTAGAAAGAATATATAAAACAATTTTAACGACAAACACTACTCTCAATTTGAAGATCATGTTTTCTGTTTCAGAAACTTTTTTTTTTAAATAATAACGACTTAATTAATTTTACTTTATTCTATTGCATTTAATTGATTGGTCATTTTTCAAGTTGAATTTTGGTATTTGTATAGGGCGTTTGAGCAATAATTATAGGTATAGCATTGAAATGCTAAAGATAAAAAAACTTAAGAATACTTTCGGAATATGAAAATTTAGAGCTATGTATTTTGGCAGCTGCTTCATAAATATTATTAGCATAACTAAAACTATAATTATACACGTATTTGTTATTAGCTGCACTCTCACGAATTTTTTGACAAGTACATTATTATTAAAATCAGTTTATTTCCCAAGAAACCTGGGGTCACCCCGAGACGGCTTTGTGCCAGAAGGGTGTGAATGTTTACAGACTAAGGTGCGAGGAACACATGTACAATAAACAAGAGTACATGCGTGCTCGACCCGAGATATTTACAGAATTTAATATATAATTGCACGAAGACAAAGTCTTTGTCAAATACAAATAGGCAAGTTTAAAAAAAATAAAAAACATTCAGTCATGTCCAGGAGCAGGTGTGTATCATAGATTCATTATCTGGTAGCAGTTCTTGAGGATTTCCTTCCAGTAGAGCTTGTCTTCACAGAACCCATCAGGGTGGATCCTAAATTTATTGAAGATCCGAAGACAATTGGAAACATGTTTCTCAGGAAATCAATGCTTGACAGCGTAAGACGCAGAGGAAGACAGGAGTCGGGGTACTTCCCTTTTTCCCTCCTCGGGCCAGAGATTAATGTGGATACCGATGGAGCACCAATTCGCCTCGTTATAAGCCGTGCAAGCGCGAGGACATTTTTTGTTATGATGATATGTCTCCAGGGAGTGGTGCCTAGATTTGCCAGTGGGATCGATCTGGAGATGGTTACGGAGTGGCCTACCACCCTGTTCATCAATCTAAGCAACCAGTACTCTAAAGAGCGCGTACGTTTTCTGCCTCATCCTGACAAAGTGAGGCTGAAAGGTGAGCCCAACATCCCAGGTGAGGCCAAGGTCAGTATGAGAGGTCACTTTTTGCACAGTTTCCCCACTAACAAAGATATGGATATCATTTTTGACTCTCTTCTTGGTTATCGTCAGTTGCGCTGATTTGGAAGGGCTCAGATGCAGTCCTGTGGCAAGATAATTTTCCAAGTTCAATATCTGCCTAGAAGCTTTTGGTTGATATCATGAATCTGATTATTATGATCTGAGCTCATGTAGAACTTCAGATCGTCGGCGTAAGAGACAAAGTTCGGATTCTGAGCAAAGAAAGGCTCCAAAACTGCTGCAAACAAGATAGCTGACAGTACGCTTCCTTGCGGGATGCCTTTTGAGACGTCAATAGTTACCTGAAAGTCATTGTGTGTCTAGGAAGTAAAAACTTCAAAATTTGAAGTAAGGTATCTGCCAGGCCGAAGTAGTGTTTCCGAATGGTAAAAAGAGCTGGGAGGTGTATTCTTAGGCATAAACATGGGCGCCAGCAGGATATTTTGAAAGGGGAAACAGGAAAAAATATCCAATTTTCTTCTTATTATTATAATACTTAAGATTAAGTATTATTATTAAGATTATTTAAGTATATTAAGATTATTATAATACTTAAATGTTTAATTATAATTTTTTTTCAAATTTTAATGTGTGATTTTGATATAATTAAACTGACTACTGTCAGTAATCTGGTTTTTGTGAACTGATTGTATGGTGTTTAGTATATATCAAAAACGTTTCTGAGATATAGACTAACTTTGTTAGACATAAATCCATACATACAATCGGTACGTCGGGATTTTGGGCGGCACCGGTTGTTATGTAACCATATGAGTGTTTTGTAATTATCTGTTGTTCCTGATACTGTACACCCCTCTGGTCTGCAGGCTGTTCATAGGTAAATCGTTATAAAAACTAATTTATTATCGCCTGTCCCTCGTACTCAACACTTACTTGGTAGTCCTCTGTTTCATTTCCGTCAGGTATTGAATAATTACAACATTAATTTTACACTTAATCCATCTGTGTATAAGAATTTGCTCCTTAATAAATTTTGTATATATATATTTTAATTCTAGTTTTGTACTGATTATTACTGTTTTGTATTGATTCTGTAACTCGGCGTTCTCGCCATTATTTAGGGTCTGTGCGTGTATACAGTATATAAATAAAGACGGTGTGTGTTAAATAAAGCTGATTTAATAATGATGAGACATTTTGAGAAGTTTCCCATTTTAACTGTTTCTTTCCGTTTATCCCAAAAACTTGATTGGAGAATTTTGTACATCAATGCGTCCGCTGCGTGACTTTAAAATCTTGTCAGGAAAAGGGTGAATTATCTCTCAAAGATCTTTCTGTTCGGAGTAACTCATGGCGGCTATTCATTTCTTCGGTTAGATTGCGAATGACTAGAAAATTTAGGAAAGGATTAAAAAGTGAATGTCGTATTTCTTTCTCTTTAAGGTTCAGATAATCACCACGTTGAAAAAATTATTATTCTCCTTCCTTCTGGTTTGCCGTCATTTATTTATTATAACAGAAAGTCGCGAAAAATATCCAGACATTGCGATCACTAAGAAAAAAAAAATACAATCTTTTTTTTTTGTTGTGATTGTTTGTAGCACCTGTAATTTGTAAGATTTTAGTCGTACTTTATAAACCGTTGTGGGAGACATAGTTCACGTCTAGTGGACTATGGAGATGTCAGCCTAACTCGTTCTGCTGTTTCGAAGCTCATAATAGGCCTACCTGGTTTCTTGTCAAATATAACAAACAGTTTGTACAGAACTCTACCATTCGTGCATAGGCGATCTGCTGGCAGGATTTCTGTTCTAAGACGCATGCATACTTCGCTGCTTGCGTTGCTGACTTTGTTTCCTCAAATCAAATTACACGTTGTGCTTTCTCTGTACTGGACGCTAACTCTACTATACTGCCATTTGTGTTTCTTCTATAGAAGAAACACAAATGGCAGGTGGTTGGTGTTCACCAGAGTCCCTGCTACT
Source organism: Mastigoproctus giganteus (assembly GCF_048544385.1). Lineage (NCBI taxonomy): Eukaryota > Metazoa > Arthropoda > Arachnida > Uropygi > Thelyphonidae > Mastigoproctus > Mastigoproctus giganteus. The sequence goes on from NC_143576.1 coordinate 68,232,011, forward strand.
GCAGCACCTCTGATGAACACTAACAGAATGCAAGTTGAGGAAAAACACCACATTTATATATACCTCTTTTAATTCATTCGTTTTTCCATCGTATAAAAAGTCTTTATGAAATGGTGGAAGACGTAAGTCTGCTTTATAATTAACACGTATATTTTCCAATTTGGACATAAGGTGATCAGACTGGATAAATGAAGTTTCACTCCTCTGCTATTTCCAACATCATTTCAATAAATCATAAAATAGCAATTCGCTATTTTATGCTTGTTCCTAATTTTATCAACTTTATAATTACGTTTTACTGCAATAAAAGAAGAAAACGAATGAATTATATTAATATATCCGCCTCATTCACTCTGATATATTAATATATCAGAGTGAATATGAGGCGGATATATTAATATAATACATTCGTTTTCTTCTCACTGTGATATATTAATATATCAGAGTGAGAAGCAGATTTCCTTCATTATTCAGGGAGTTCGATATCTTCCTCTATGAAGAATGATCCAATAATCCTCTTAGGACAGTTCAAGGTTTATTAGAATCTGTTCCACATAGAACATAATCTATATACAGGCAAAGGGTGGACCAACATGTTAGTGCATACCAGTAACTCTTATCACAGGTTTTCATTATTTCGGCCCCCCTTTCTCGTATTATCCTTCTATACATTAAAATAATTTTCCTCCTAGTGATATTTATTCAGCCAATGGGAAAAGAGGAATGCGGATTACAGGTAATACGTAACAAATACTAAGATATGTAATAAAGCTTGTTTTACTGTGGTAAAACAAGTATTAGTAATGGCCGCATGGTGCAAGAAAGCCTATGGCTCATGCTGCACCAAGCAAAAAAAAAAAAAAAAAAAACAAACCCTAATCAAACAATGATAAAAAAAAACAACTAATAATTAATAAAAGAAAAGGAAATTAAAACAATCATCCTATGCGTTTCTCTCACCCGAAGGTACTATCCAGATGACCTCTTGAATTTCCCCAAACTGTCAGCCTCTACCACCCATGTAGGCAATTATTCCAATAATTTATAACTCGCTGGCTAAAATAAAACTTCCTGCAGTCCAATCTAAACATTTTACCCCCGTAACTTGAATTTATGTCCCCTAGTTCTAGCATCATTTATAATCTTAAATTTCGTCCCCATTCATTTTAGGTGTTTAAGGCTCTGATGCCTCTCAGAGCCTTAAACACCTCAATCAAATCTCTTCTAAGGTGTCTAGTTTCCAAACTCTGCAACCCACATATTCGAAGTCTTTCTTCATAAGGACGCCCTTTTGCCGATCTCACCAGGCGAATGACCCGTCTTTGCACCCTTTCAAGAAGCTCGATGTCTTTCTTTAGGTGCGGTCTCCATACTTGAACACAATATTCCAAGTGTGGTCTAACAAAAGCCATTATATAATGGGATTATCACGTCCCTATCTCTACTTGCAAAAGTTCGATAGGACATCATGGGCCTTCCTTGCAATCTGTTTACAATGCTCAGAGAATTTCGTGTCTGAGCGTATCATAACACTCACGTCCCTTTCCTCCAGTACTGTGTTTAGTTGAACTTCACCAAGTGAATAAGTTGTTTTGGGATTACTGTTTCCCAGGTGTAATACCTTTTACACTTTGTTGGATTAAAGCATAGCTACCATTTTTCTGACCATTCCTGAAGTCTATCTAGGTTTCTCTGAAGCTTGACAGTGATCATTAACTACTCTACCAATTTTAACATCATCTGCAAATTTAGACATCATGCCCTCTATCCCTTCATCAATGTCGTTTATGAAAATTAAAAAAACAGTGGTCCTAATACTGATCCTTGGGGAACCTCACTTACATCAACCCAATCTGAGGAATAGCCATTCAACACAACGCTCTGCCTCCTGCCCTGAAGCCATCCTGATATCCATCTAAGGATTTTCCCAGTGATTCCAACCTGTTTCAGCTTATAAAGCAACCGCTCATGTGGGACTGAGTCAAAAGCTTTGCTGAAATATAAACAGTCTCGAAATTATTTCCTAAATCCAGCTCGTGAGTGACTCTTTCAAAAAAACGAACCAGATTTGTTAAACATGATTTTCCCTTTACAAAACCATGCTGAGTATCCTTGAGAATTTCAATTCTATCCAAATGATCCTGAATTCTACCCTTGATCATTTCCTCCATGATTTTCCCTACCACTGAAGTCAGACTGACAGGTCGATAATTTCTCACTTCACTCTTAGAGCCACCCTTATGTATGGGAGATACATTGGCACTTTTCCAATCCAAAGGAATCTCCCCAGAGTCTAGCGATGCTCGCATAATTACCCTCAATGGTTCAATGCACTCAATTGCCGCCTCCCTTAAGATTATATGGTATATTACATCAACTCCAGGAGCCTTACTGGCCTGTAGGCTGGAAAATGTTTTTTTTTCATTGAATAATCTTGCAAATTTTCAATATCATTAATTACATATTTTTCAACTTTGCTCCCACAATTTCCCATTGCCACAGAAGGTTTTTCTTCAGTAAATATCGATGCAAAATAACTGTTGAGTTCATATGCAACGGCAGCTGGTGTATTTAATACTATCCCCTTTCCCTTACGTAAAGGTCCGATCTGGTTTGTACTCTTAGCATTTATATGTGAACAATTCCTTATTCCCCCCTCTTTGCTCTGTTTGCTAGTGATTTCTCATAAACTGCCTTTGCCTGCCGAACCTTTTCTGTGGCTCTATTACAGATCATCTTTTAGCTGTTATAGGCTTCAGTACTTTTTATTGCTCTGTAACTTTTCCATGCTACCTTTTTCTGTTCAAGTAATGTGAAAACTTCGCTATTCATTCAACTTGGAACTCTCCTGCTGCAGTAATTTTTAATGGTAAGTACTCATTCAAGGCGTCTGTGATTAATGTTTTAAAAGCATACCACAGTTCAATTGTATTCGTTCTCTGCGCGATATCTACCCAGTTAATAGAGGCCATGTAGCACCTTAAGGCATCGTAATTTCCTTTTCTGAAATTATAACCCATTCCTTTGCCTTTTACTACTGCTACCTGTTTTCATCATCCACCGTAGAACTCCGTGATCACTTCCTGCTACTGATTCCTCTACTGTTAGCTCTGTTATGTCATCTGATTCATGGTGATGAGGTCTAGGGTATTCTTTTCTGATTATCCTAGATCTGATTCATTTCCAAGATGATGAGGGCTAGGATATTCTTTTCTCTAATACTTTCCATGACATGTTGATACAAATAAGTCACCTAGTTGATTTAAAAATTGTTCCCCATGTCGAGTTTCCTTCTCATTTTCTCCAATCAATTAGAGGAAAATTGAAATCACCCATAATAAAACGATGCTTACTTGGCCATTTCATTTGCATGTGGAGGCTTTCGTCATAATCTTCAATCACCTAGTCTGTAGATTACTCATACACTCGCATTATACTGTTGTTTCCAACTATCTCACACCACACAGATTCTATACTAGCACGTGAAACGTCTGAATCCGGGAAAGCTATCGTCGCACATAGGCTGCTTCTGATAAGACGCATTACCCCACCAACCCTTCTATCTACCTTACCCTACCCTATCCTTCCTAAATACATTATACACGCCCTACTGAAACTCATCCACCCCAATTTCCGGGTGGCCCCACGTCTTCGTAAGCCCTATTATGTCCGCGTCACTTGTTTTAACCAGCAGTTCGAATTCGCTCATTTTATCGACGACACTTCTAACATTACTATATAAACAATTAAGACTTACTGTTCTTGTATATTTAACAACCCTAACACAACCCTTGAAGTTTTTTAGGCTCTCTTCCCTGGCATTAGCTACCCGCTCACTTGAAACGTTTCTGCTCCCAGAACATCTAGATAATACGTCCAGTTGGGGTAGCAGATAAGAACTCTTGAGGTATGTGCAAGAGTTACTTTGACCAATATTATCAGATAAACTCATTTTAGTATTACCCACATCCCTCCCCCCTAACTAGCAGTTTCCCCTGAACCTTTAAGGTATCCTCAATAATATTGGCAAAAACTTTTGCACCACCTTAAGTGTATCCCGTCTCTACAAAACAAATTCCTTCTACCTATAAGTAATGCTGATAGAAATAAGCAATGCTGATAGAAATTTTCCCTCTAAAGCCTTGCAGAGTCCTTCAAGTATTGAGTTAATCCACAAGGCTTTTAACATATAATCCCTCCTATCGTGTCTGGACAGAATTGCAGACACATAGACATTGTGGCCTAGCTCGCGGCATTTCCTCAGCATGGCCCTGTATTTTTCCAACAAATCGTCAGATCGTTTAATGTCATTAGTCCCCACATGAATAATAATATTCTCTTTACCCCCCCCCTTAAAATCTGACAATCTGTTGGTGACATCACATGCTAGATAAAGCTCGTTCACTGGCTTTGTTTATTTACCATGACCACGCGGTACCATTCTTGATTTCCATATGTAACATATCTTTCTTATCTTTTACGTATTCAAAAATACGCTGAGGAAGAGTCGGTGTCGAAAACTTCTGTAAGTCTTTAATTTTATCAAAAGCAGCGAGCAGGGGGAAAATCTCCCTAGTAGAATATTAAAAGTAACTTAAGCATAAAGAAATAGAAAGTAAAGGATTAGTATAAGGTGATATACTTACGAGAGAAGGAACTGTACTCACAAATAATGAAGCGGCTTTTGGGTTTTAAGCGCACCAACAACGTTGATCATATTGCGCCATTGTGTACAATACATCTACAAATGTGTTCACTGGCCGGTTTGCATGTTGTTATGGGCTGAAAAACTAACTCACTGGGAAGGACCCTATAACCAACGCCTAAGATTGGTTGATTACATTTACTACAGAGGATTCCAGAGAATGTTTGGTGAAGGCAGGCGAATAAGGATAGGATGATGATCGGACTGGAAAGCGGTTTATGGAGATTAAAAAAGAAAATAAATATAGTGTTTATTGGCGCGATTTTACAACATACTAATCGGCCCCTGAAAAAACATGCTTTTGCAGACATCTACTGATGTCTGCGAAAGACGCTCCGGTGCTTTATAAAATATTGCTCAGATGAAACCAGGGTGGCGCCTTCCACGAAACACTATGCCGTTAAAATATATTAATCAATTTTTTTTTTTTTTTTTTTTTTTTTAACCTGGTCCATTTTTAATAAAATTTGGGATAGCTGGACACCTTCTTGAGAGATTCAAATATAAAACTTCACGGAAATTAGTCCCTGATTGTCGAGTTGGCACATGCAGACAGGCATGTTTGAAGACAAAAGGCACTTCGTCGAGTTGCGAAGTCGCATCAAAACGTTTTAATTATTTGCGTCTGAAATCCTCTTTAGACAAATCGGAAGGAATCTGTATGTACGTTATGATGCAGTATTGTACGAAAAAAATATTTTATGATTTAATACTTATGAAGAACAGCAATACTTTACAGTGGTATACTTGTTACAGCAGCAATAATACTAATCAAACAAACGATTTTTTTATAAAGTTTAAAAATTGTATTAAAGAGATTAAAAAATTGAAACAATTATTAAATAGTTTCCATTTTGAATTGTCCTGATATTTACTGATTTCTGCACTCGCCATTCATGATTTCGCAGTGTTTTTTTATCTCTTATCACAAGTTTATGCTTCTTCTATCCATTTTCCTTTTGAATAAATTGCCATTTTCAATTATTCGCAACATACGAAGGCAGAGGCTAGGCATTTTGCAACTTGAGGGAAGATATGAATATGACGTTCCTTAGATATCTTTCTTATAATTAATAAACGTTAAATGTCGGTTCCTTTCATAAGTGAAACTTTATCCGACTTCCCTCCCCTGTTATTTCGATCCACTCATAGAAAAGGTTGATTGAATTTGGTGTCTTCGCAAAAAAGAAGGCAACGCTAAGCAAACCTCTTTTAGTAGATAAAAGCAGTGAAGCTAACCTTAATTTCTAGGCTGATAACGGTTTTTAACTCTACTTTTATTCCTATTCTTCGAAACACTAACAGCAGTGAAGGAAGAGGCTGAAAGTCCAATACGTAATGCTTAAGTCGTCAAGATTCTCCAATATTGGATTGGATCAATCAATGCTTTTAACCGTTTTGATAAGTATTTCTCTATCTGTATTTCCAGAAATTTCCGAACTTCGTTAGTATTTGCTTTAACCGAGCACAAAGTTCAAAGGGTAGCACTAAAATAACGCAGAAAAAAATTACTTGCATCGTATTATTATCTTAAAATTAATTAAATCATGAATGTTAACATTAATTTTAATAAATTACTGTGAAATGTGAATAATATTATTTGTCTATAATATTTAATGATTAGGAAAATATTTAAAGTGCGAAAGGTTCTCAGCCCTGTTTCAGATGCTTAAAATGTATTTCTTTCGAACGATTTCTGGCCTTTTTTCCACAAAAACTGCTTTATTAATCGTTATACCGAGAATTCAACCCCGTGTATGGCAAAGAGCCATCTTCTGGAACGCATCTAAGACTTAACTCTATGTACATTTGTACATCTTTGCCATGAGATGTGTGTTTTTTTTTTTTTTTTCAGCATGTGAATGAAAGTCTTATTTGGAAAAAAAAAAAAAAAAGCGGATGGGAAGATTTTAGCAGGGTATGAAAGGAACGGAGCTTAATTGCTTTCAGATTACCATCGCAGAATTTCTGTGTAAGAAATCTTTTGATTCGAAAAGTTCCCATACGAAGCGCAGGAAATATATAAATGTAAAACAATTATCACATCCAAGATATTTTTCTTTAGTTTTTTCCTTCTAGCAATTTAATGCATAGAGTAAGGAAAACAAATTAATGTTCTGTAGGACAGTCATGCTCAAATTTTATTCACGTGGCCATATCCGGTGTAACTGTTCTACTCGTAATGATCGTCATTGGGATGCACTTCATTATGTTTTTTATTACGCAGAAAGAAGAAAAATAAACATTTTTAATTTAAAAATGTATAGAAAACAACAGCATAACGATTTCGACTGTGATTTAGCTTTAAAACCGATATTAAGTGTACTATCGTCAGGTCAAACAGGATGCGAAGGTTTGTTTGTTTCTCCACAAATAAGTGTTTTTAGTTCCAGGTAAGATTTATGGGTGTGCATTGTCTTCAGGTTAAGCCAAGTATTCATCATAGTTAATGGGAGGTGAATATCATCAAAGAGTGTGGAAACTCTTAGTGATGAGATAAGAATATAGCAATGACAGTACTGGTTCTGGAATTTGAGTGATGGTAAAGGTAATGAAAATAAGGATGAACAAAGTGGTTACAGTTGTAATAGTTACATTATTTAGCAAGAATGAGTTTTTCCATCTGAGCCTTGGGGTTTACGCAATAGGCGCACCTAGAATAATTTAATTCTGACTCTTTTTATTAATGCTTGTGTGTAAACAATAATTGTTATAAAGTGCGAAAATATTTCTTATAGGAAATATTATTTTAACTCTGAAGTGAAAACCAAGTGCTTCGACTGCGAGTAACTTAGACGTTAGCCAATGATTGCAAATCTTTGGGTTTTCATATACCCGTGTCCGTTTTATCTCGAATGAATTTTTAGGTCAGTGACATTAATAATGTCACTGACCTAAAATTATTAATTCCACTGACATCAGTGACATGTCAGTGGAATTAATAATTATTCTGTATTCTAAGTTTTTTTTTTTTTTTTTTTTTTTTGTTGAAATATAATAACAGCAAAAAATACTTTGGAATATTCTTTGAATTCTCTTTTCAAAAATTTTCTTTCTTATTCAAAACATTCTTTGGAATTCTTTTGTCAAGTGCCGTAACTTTAAGAGCAGCTTGTCTTATTTCTTTTAATTAAAAAACTATTTAAAAGTGAGGAGAAATAGTATATGTCATAAATATACTCATCAATTACTTTAAATCCCACAATTTCTTTTGGGCTGTTTTACATCTCCGTTTATTTATTTTGAATCAGAAAATCATAATTTATGATAGAGTAAATGAAATAATGCCAACATTACTTTAATTCTAGCCAGTGAATCTTCCAGATAAAGTAAAAATATTATTTTTTTTACATTAGACGAAGTATATTTTAAGCAAAATCGCATTATCTCTGAGATGTAAGTTGTAAGTGGACTAATTGATATCGGCAAAAGCGATTTTAAGTTATTTAGTACTTTGTGATGGTTACAGAATCATTAAATTTTAACAGTTCAGTTGAGTACAAGTAAGAAATTTAAATAGGATAAAATGAGCACCATTCATCATAAATTAATGAAAAAGAACAGCCCCCAAAAATATTTGATGACGAATAGCTTAGCCTAGAAAAAGAGGAAATAGATTGGCTTTCATTTATAACTTGATGTGAAAGTCAGTATATTTTAAATGCTAATAACTGTTTCAGTACAACTAAGTGGTGACTTCTGACTTATGCATAATGTTAATGAAATGCCATTATATGACGTAAAATATCTTTTTTTCTTTCAGAGTGAATAAAGTGGGATGGAATGGGGTAGGGCAAGCAAAAGAAATTCTGATGGAATAAATGACAACAAAGATTAAGTTTAGAAGATGGGGAGCTTTGAGTGCGATATTGGCAAACTTCTTGCCTTCATCTTACTGTATCCCTTTATAATAACTGCTCTCCATGAGATAGTGGTTTCGCCGCTTGTCACTCTTTTGGAAATTGTGGGTTCGAGTCCCGTTGTAGGATGAATTTCTGAAACAATCAAGGATAGGCCTAGTTAATTTTTCTCAGGTGGAAGGTTCCTCAGTGAGTTATTTCGAGTTTTGTTCTCGATGAACGTACGCCAATACAAACATGCGTAATATGGTCTGTCGTTGATGTCCCAAAAACCCGACAACAACCATGTTTACCTTCCCCCGAAATCTTCTATATGATTATCAGTCATGTCTATGACAAAAGCCGTCTTCCGTAACGCATCTAAAATGTTCAATCCAGGGACATCTTTTTCATAAGTTGCCCGAATAAAAATCGCTTATTTCACAAAACAAAAAAGAAACAGATGGGAAGATTTCATTATTCAATATAAAATGAATTTCTTTGTGGGAAAGAAAGCTTTAATGATTTTTTTCTCATTGCAGAATTTCTACATAAAAACATCTTTCGATAAATTAGAGCAGTTCCCGCACTAAGCATAGGTAATATGGAACAATTATTTCCAAGATAACAAGAAACTATTCAGTAGTTCTTTTCCTTTTTGCTCCCAGAAATTTAACGTATCAAGTATGAAACCAAATTAATGTTTTGTAGGGAACTAATGCTTAAGCACTTGACTGGAGTTATTACATGAGAATCGGACAAAGAAATAATTCCAAATGTTAGTCCAAATATAGTGAAATTTGGTTGCGTTCGGCAATTCTACGTAAAAGAGCCAAATATAATTTCTTGAAAATCCATTCATTGGGAGTCGAGTTATTACATGCAGGCAGAAGAACACGGTGAAGACAATAAGCACTTTAAACACGTTTTCACATATGTGTAAACTAAACTTAAATAAAATACACAGATAACGGACAATAGTTATAGCCACAGGCTTTTGCTGCACTGGCTGGAAAAAAAGTACATATGAAAATAAAAATTTTCATCCCTCGTCACATGGGTAACTATCCAGAACCTTTAAATTTATTCAAATTTTATCTTTGAATTTATTCAAACTGTCAGCTACTTGCGAAAGCAACCTGTTCCAGCAATCAACGACTCGCTGGCTAAAAGAACTTCCTACAATCTAGTCTAAAATTCTTCCCCTGTAATTTGCAAAATATGCCCACGAATTCTGGCATTCTCTAACAGTGGAAATTCCGCTTTCATTTATTTTACTAATCCTTCTGAGCCTCATAAACCTCAATCAGGTCACAAAACTCTGTAGTACAAATAATTGGAGTCTTTCCTCGTATGGTCGCCCTTTTGCCGATCTCATCATGCGAGTTGTCAGTCTTTGGATCCTTTCAAGAAGTTAAATTTTTTTTCAGACGAAGTCTTCATACTTGAACACAGTATTCCAAACGTGGCCTTACAATTGTATTATACACCAATGAGCCAAAACATTATGACCACCTACCTAATATGATGTTGGTCCTCTACGTGCAGCCAAAACAGCTCGTACACGGCGAGGCACGGAAGCTACAAGATTTCTAAATGTGTCTTGTGGTATCTGGTACCAACGCCTAACCAGCAGATCCTTTAACTCCTGTAAGGTCCGTGGTTGAGACACCGCAGATAGGAGTTGCTGTTCCAACACAAATCACAGATCCTCGATGGGATTGATGTCTGGAGAATTTGGAGGCCAGGGCAATACCTGGAAGTCTTCCTCATGTTCCGTGAACGAGTCTTGAACAATCGGGGTGTGTGGCATGGCGCATTATCCTGCTGAAAGTGGCACTGACAGAGGGGAAGACCGTTGCCATGAAAGATTGTACCTGGTCAGCAATGATGCGTAGGTATTAGGTATGTTGAGGGTCTGACGGCTCCTGAGATTTCTTGCATTTCCGCGGATAGGCCAGGGATTTAAAAGTGTGTGGGATATGTAGTATGTTGTGCCCATTGTTCATCCGACCTGTTAGCCGCGGGGAGGTGGTAACGCCAGAGTGCCCGGCATATGGATGACTGGACTCAGGATATCCCAGCAGAACATCGCTCGAAGCATGACACCGCCGTCACCGGCTTGTTTCTTTTGCACGTTTCATCCAAGCGCCATCACTTCCCTAGCTAAACGACGCACACGTACCCGGCCGTCCATATGGTGCAACAGGAAACGTGATTCATTGGACCAGACAACCTTCTTCCAATCATTCAAGGTCCAGTTTCGATGTTCTCGTGCCCATTGTAGGCGCTGTCGCTGGTGAACCATAGTTAGCATGGACACTTGGAGCGGCCTGTGGCTACGCAGCCCCATTTTCAGCAGGGTTCTATGTACCGTGTGTTGTGACACATTACTGCCGTCACCAGCATTCTAATTACCGGCGAGTTGCGCCACAGTCACCCTTCTGTTGCCACGTACCATCTGGGAGAGCTTTCGCTCACCTCGAGCATCGATGAGCTGTGGTCGTCCAACACCTAGCCTGCAGTTCGTGGGTCTCCCTTTCCTCGGACCACTTTCGGTAGGTACTAACCATGGCTGACCGTGAGCATCCCACCAACCGTGCCGTTTCGGATATGCTCAGACCCAGTCGTCTGGCCATTACAATTTGGCCTTTGTTAAACTTAAGTATGCTGCCATTTCCCATCTGAAGAATGGGAGTAACACTGATTAACGCAGCTCAGTATCAGGTGTTTTTTTATACCTTGTCCCGACCAGCGCACGTGCCGTAGTTCACCTGCAGCCGCTTCGATTTGTATAACGACTTGCTGGGCATAATGTTTTGGCTCATTGGTGTACAGTGGGATTATGTATACAGATTATGACCTCCCTATCTCTACAGGATAGTGTTCGACTACTCATCGATAGCACACCATGGGCTTTCCTGGATGCCTGTTTACACTGCTCAGAAAACTTATCTGCCTCTATTATAACTTCCAGATCCCTCTCTTCCTCCATTGTTTTTAATTCAAGGTCGTAAATTCAACCCCACCAAATGTATAATTTGGTGGGGTTGAATTTACGACCTTGAATTTTGCTGCAGCCTGGTCGAGTCCTTCTGAAGGAGCACTGCTTGGTACCGATCATTAACTATTCTACCAATCTTTAGGTCTTCTGCAAAATTTGATATCAAGCTTTCTAAACCCATCGTCGGTGTCGTTTATGAAAATCGGAAACAACATTGGTCAAATATTCAATGAACCAAAATAAATATTTAGATCTTTGTTATACTGTAGAAGTAATATTAAATATCTGCAGCGCAGAAAACAAATTTGTAACCATTGACTAGCATCCTATTGGCACATTCATTATTTTGTCCTAGCTGCAATGGGTGCCGCCTCCGTAGCCAGGTGGGAAGGAGCAGCAGTGTGTAGCACATGCTTCTTGATTAGACCGGGGTTCGAACCAGTCACCACCAAATACGGAGGATGCGGAAAGGTCAGGGAATGACCACCGCATATCCTGGAGCAATATCGCATTAGTTGCTAATGCTCCTAAAAACCAAATAACAAAAAAACAAGCAAGCTACAATGGTCGGTAAATTTTTATATACGAAGGTGGTTAAAATATAAATAGTTTCTTTTTATATAATTCTATTCGTGCTAAGAATGAAGAACACAACCTATTTCTCGAATAGTCACCCTCTTTGATGACAAAATTATTCACCCACTTTGAATAAGTTTTCCATCTTCCTTTTACTTGAAAATAATACCCTTTTCCAAGAAGCTTTGGTTGTCTTTGCGAACTAGGATTTCACTGCTTTTGTTCTAGCATAAAACTCTTAAGTACTCTACGATCTGAGACTTGAAGGTGCCAGCAGAACTTGGCACTTTACTTTCAGATATGATGCCAAGTACCGATTTGAACTAAGTTTTTTTTCATACTTACTCTAGACAATGTTTGTTTACCCCTTTAAACAATGGCAGCATAGGTGCTGCTGAATATGTTTCTTAATAAAGCGATAATAAACTAATTCGCATTACATAATGAAGTTGGAGTGTTGGTCAAGTCAATAAATGCAGACATTGTGGGGATATTAGAGACGTGGTGTCACTCGGATATAAAGGATGCAAGATTTGAATATGGGGAGTAGAATGTATAAAGAGAGAAGAGAAGCCGCGGGCTTGTACTCTTAGTTAAGAAGCACATAAAATATAGGCGGTGCATCCAGTTCACGTGTGTGATTAGTGTAAAGTTGAGTCAGTTCGGTGTTGACATAAGCACTGGAAAACAAAAAAAAAAAAAAAAAAAAATGAGTAGCAGTGTGTTATAGGCCGAATGACTATGCGTTAAGAACCTGCCGATAAAAGAATCAGATCTAGATGATCACAGTGTATTTATGTTGGATTTGTTATCCCAGATTAATGTACCAAATCTGTGGTACTACACTCAGGGTAATAGAAAATGAAAAGGAGCTGGGGTAATTGTGCATTCATATATGAAGTTCTCTGAGCGGTGCCAGGACAGTTTATGGGGTTTTGTCAATTATATGCAGGAATCTTGCTATCAGGGATAAGGAAGTAATTATCCTATTGTATAAGGCAGTTGTCCGGCGACACCTTGAGTACTGCATACGGGTCTGGAGCCCTATTTTTAGGAAGGATGTAAAGCTGCCGAAACGGGTACGGAGAAGGGCAACGAGACTATTGGGGGGGGGGAAACAAAGGAGTGCTCTACCAAGAAGGGCTTCAGTTCTGCAAATTGCAGCTTCTGGAGACTAGGCATCTGCGAGGTGTTTAAGGCTTGAATTACTTAAGCACACTCAATGCTGATGGGATTTTTCTTCATATTCAGACTATGCGCCCGAGGGGCATAAATTCAAATTGAGGAAGGATGGTTTCAGAATAGATGCGGAATATTTCTTTCAGCTAATGGGTGGTTGGCTGTTGGAACAAGCTTTCATTTGTTGTTGTGGAAGTAGATATTTTGAATAAATCCAAGTTAGTACTAGACAAACTATTCGAGGGGACGGATAGGTGAAATGCGTTTTTTTTTTTTTGTTGGATCTGTATAAGCATGCTTTGTTGGATTATTTTGCTCTAATAATTCTAAACTCTGGTCTTTTCCCATTCATTCTTCTGATGACTCTATGAACTGGTGCAATACCACCACTGCTTATTGTAGGCTTGTAGTGCTGAAACCTCTTTAGTCTCCAAGCAAAGTTTGCGGCATCCCCCCCCATTCTCTTTCAATCCATCCACTGTACTAAATACTATGTTTTGATACCATTCGTGTTTGGAATTTTCATTAAAAATATTGCCACTACTTTCTTTTATAATTACTTCCAAGAAAACGTAACAAATATTTAAAAATCTTAATGTATATTTTAATTCCTTCGGAATTATTTTTTAAACTTAAGTTTAGTAAACTTTATTTACTTACTGAAAATATTCGATTAGAAGAAACCCAAAATATCGAAATCAGGTTGGGCATTATTTGTTTTATTTCGTTTGGGAAATAACTGTCGCACTGCTTTGGTATTTCTGTCTATACTGCTGGAGGCCAGCGTTGTCTCTCCTGTGACATGGCTTGGGCTCTTCAGAAATGATTACGTTATCAAGGGAACGACCTAAAGTAAGGTGTTTTTTTTTTTTTTTTTTATAGCACCATCCAGTGAATTTATTATTAAAAACTGGAAGGCACTGTTGTGGCCTGATCCAGAACTATTTGGTTTAGTCATCAGACAATAAGTGACCTCATTTAGAGGCTTTGTTGCGAGCGGTGAATGAATGCATTGAATCTAAATGAGGAGGCAAACTGTTTGGGAAAAAAAAAAACTTCTGATTGAAAACGTAGCTTTTTTATGTGATAATAAAACCCCTATTGGTAAGCCGAGTAGGTGGCCATTAATCAGTGTAAGCATTAATCAAGCAAAGAAGCGGGGGATTATTTTAACACGAGTATTGAAATAGTTTCAGAAATAATGCTCTGTGTATTCCGTTTTCAATCGAAACTAATATTGCTTTTTAATGGAATACCCTCTTGACTGCTCGTTTAGACTCGATATCCTTTACCACTCGGCAAAAGGTGGCTAATTGATCCCCCTCTTGTCTGATGATGGTACCAAATAGTTCAAGTCATAATAGTGCCTTCGAGTTTTTAATGAATAATAGATTCACTTATTGGGTGATGTTATGCGATTAAAAATATTAGATACTTAGTCGTCATCCACAGATACTGGTATTAGATCCTTTAGGTCGTCCAAAGCCATGGTAGAACCTCTGTCACAGGAATAGCAACATGCCTTTTCCTAATTTAAAATGCATTTTATTTTAAAATTCTCACATAGTGTTCTTGGCTGCACTTGCCACAGTGGCTACATTTTCCTCTTTACGAACGAACTCGATGGTTTTTTGTGGACTGTTATTATCCGTGATCCCACATTGCCCAAATCTTAAAGGATCAGACACAACTGATCAAGCACGAATACTAAAATAAGATTAATTTATTTGCTATCTGACATTAGAATAATTGTATTGTAAATGTACAGTGAATCTATAATTGTAAGATTGGTAGACGTGAAATACATTTTAATTTGGAAAATGTGAGTGGCATTATTATATCCACCGAACGTAGTATTATTGCATTTGACTATCACCTCACAAAATGTTCCATGGTATCAAAAGAAAAAAGCATGTTCGATTATTGCATGCCAAGAAGTGTATTATATAAGAAAGCATATATTCAAAGTACAGTACTTAGCATTTCAAATTGAATTAACAATAATAAAGCTGCCATTTCAAAACTGCGAAGAAAGTTTGTACATCATTTTTGGGTATCTAAGGAAGCGACTGTAACTTCAAAAGTTCTACGTTTCATGCACGACGTTTTGAAGTTCATCCATCATTTCTAAATTCACAGATGAGTAAATGAAAGAATCAAGAATATTATTTGAAATTTTATAACTTCCAAATTTGATTTTAAAGTTTGTTTTGAACTTTCCTTTAGGAAACGCATCGTTATATTCATAAGGACAAAGATTTATTCATTTATTTTAACTTTTTTTTTTTTCCTCGAGATTTGATTTCACGACATCTTTCGGAGTTACGTTGCGTTTTCGCTTACATCATGCTGATAAAAGCTTAATCGGCCGCCTTAGCCTAGTGGTCAGGCGCGCGGGTGCATAAGTACACGTGCCTTGAGTGACCGGGGTTCAAGCCCGTGACTACTGAATACGGTGCTGTTTCTTGTAATCTGTCTATCTTGTGAACTCCTCTGACCGTTTGGTCGTCCCGGAGTATAAACAGAAAATTTATTTATTTTATTACTCACGTAAGTGACAGGGATTTACTCATAAACAGGAACGAGTTGACAGATTTAGTCGAGTATTATTCGAACACTGAATATAACACGGAGTGTTTTGTTACCTTAGTAAACATACGTCAAAACACCATGAAATACATTATTCTTATCCATCATCGTTTTTTTCCCTTTTCATTTAATATACTGAACATTTTTATTTTTCTCATTTTATACACTTTTCATTTAATTTCATACACTGAACTTTTTTTCTTGAAGAAAAAAACCCGCTATGAATATTTAATTTCTACTTAGCTGACAATATGCAGCTTTCGGGCCACATATTGTCTGCCCGGAATCTCTTTTACCTGTTTAGTGACTATGGACATCCAGTGCAGGTTGCCCACTGTCTGTTCTCAGTTGAAGCCGTCACACTCTCTAATCTGTATGTGTGAATTGAAAAAGTTGATAATTCGATTAACATAAACATGAAGTTAAGTAGCATAAAAGCTACTGGAGGAAAGACTCGCGAAACGAGAATATTTTCGTTTCTTTGCCTTCGCCATATTTGTCCATTCATTCTTCTAATCGGCGCACAGCAACAACACAATAACCGCTGACAGCAGAAAGCTTAAAAGTAAACTTCATTCCAGTAAGTAGGCGAATTGACACAACGAGCATTCACCAATTCTGACATGCTGCGCGCTTTTCCATTAACTTAAAGCGGTTCAGTTTCGCTGCGTGAAGGTGCTGGTTCCAGTAAAGCCCTTCTTTCCACGTATTGACTACCCATTGACTGTATTTACTTGACTGTTCTTTCTAAATGTATTTCGCCACAGGACTACTATGGAATTATTTTCGGAAGATCCATTTTCGTTCTGTGGTTGTTAAAATTGAAGTGCGATTGTGTGTGCGTCTTCATTTTAATTTAGAATTTATGGGAGCATTCCAACTGTAATTCAGTAATGAAAGGGCATTGGAGATTGCCCTAACCAAAATTTCTATATGCATCTTCAATCTAGTTCCATTTTAATTTCACAAATATTGTATAATCAATGACACTTTTCATATCACTTTGTATAATATATTACATTATACACTTTGTATAATATATGACACTTTTCATATCAAAACTTCTAATGAAAATCATACTAAAATCAGAAATAATTGAGACGGACGAGCATAAATTTTTTTTGTAGGATTTATTTGCTTGTTTGCTAGACAAAAAAAAAAAAAAAAAAGTCAGAAGCAGTCTCTCGCTCTACTGTCATCCGCGGGAACTGTGACTTTTCGAACCTACCTAAAGCCTGAACGCGAGTGACTATCCTGCGCCATACTCTATGCAGTATGCTCAATATTTTTACAGCAATGGAGGTGGACCTGCAACTTTAGCCTTTGCATCCAGTGGTGGGTTGTAGCTAATGGAGCGACGCCAGATGGCATCGCTCTTTTCCTCAGCCGTCCCTTCGACCTTGGGAGGAAGTCTGATGCAGCGACTTTCGCGATCAGTTTTTTTTTACCTTGCGATCTTTTTTCTTCGCTGTGAAATTCGAAACCGGGTCCATGACAGTGGTGGTCCGGCGTTATAACCACTGGGCTAATCGCGCCTATTATTATTAATAAACCAGATATTATGGAAGATATTCCATTGGGGCCTTGATTAAATCACTTGGGGCCGACCACACTTTGGTAACCAGCTTGAGCACAACTCGACCAGCGTTTTTCGTAGTGATGGAATAGATAAGCGATTTGAATTAAATCATTGCTAGCACGTTCATTTAAAAACAAAAACACCTGGACTATGAAGAAAAACTGGCCATCTTTTAATCAATATTTGATGAATTCTATCGAATGCACTCAAAGTTAAATTCATCGAAGTCATAGGCATTATAAATGGTATTAAATATCTCAAAGGTAGGATTACTTTCTCTTATGAAAGATCTAATTTGCTCGTTCGTCTCAGCAGGATATTCAATGGTGCATTATACATATTACTACTGCTCTTGATTTTTTTTGTGCATCAGATACTCTGTCCATAGTGCGCTAGTTCTAATGTGGTACTCCAGTTCATACGGTATTTTCCTGTATCATGTTTGTAGAAGTGTGCACTGGCCGATTTGCGTTTGTAGCAGCTAAAAAACAACGTTGAAATAGTTTATGGGGATCCTTCTTCCCTACGCCTTAGATAGGCTAACTACAACTCTGATTGAAAAAGCCTTCAGGAATTCTCTGACCCGATTCAAACTGAGACCTCTTCAAACGAGTGACAAATTTTAAAACTGCTTGCTCTCTGGGATTCTTATTCAACTGTAGGGTCCCGTGAAATGGTAAATTAACTGTTTCCCCGATGCCCTTTCTGCTACCACAATTGAATTACAATGTTTATAGTTAAATAACACGTGGCACGCCCACGTTTTGCTTGTGCGCTGTCAAAACAAAATTCTCAAAACTCCATCTGCTGACGAAATATGCTCGTCTAATCACCACCACTATCAGCCTTGACATTTCATTATCGTCGGCATCTCTTAAAGAGCTGTCTTAAACAGAATAAGCCAGAAATGTTTGCTTGCACCTAATACGGTATGCAAATTAATAGTATATATCAATCTATGCTGTGCTCTGTTGCTTCGTTTCTCACTAGGCAAGCGTTGCTCTTTGTTCTATTATGTGATTATGCTCTTGAGCACTCTTGACAAGAGGGAGCAGATGCAGTTATTTAATCTGCACTTCGTTTGGAGTAACTTCTCAGTTTGTAAACTTTACTATGTACTCTTAATTAGTGCCCATCAGTTCATTGTCGCAGTGTTCCATTGATTTTTGCCACTGTTCACAATTTAAAGTTATTCTCTTATTTTACATCTTATATAAATAAATTTATCATCCTTTACAAGCTGACATCAGTTAGTTAGCTTGTTCCATAAAAGGAATGTATGGATTTATATTACCGGGCAAGCGATTTCATTTAAACTATTTAGCATAGAAAGAGGCATTTCTGTGGATAGATTTCTATAATGAAGTGAGAAGTAGCACAAGAGGATTTTGTAATGTTGGTAGATTTGCGGACATCTTAAGTTTATTAATTTAATGCGATTCTTTGAAGTCTAAGGATGGAATCTGTATTGTTGGATCCTCTAAGATAGGAGGTCGTTGTTGGCTTGAATCCAGATTACGTGTTGGGGAGGGGGGGGGACAACTTAGAGTTTCACAGTTCGGTGTGCATTAATAATTCAAATTTATTTCCTTTAATTACTTTACTGTTTACAATTTAAGTTTTTCCTGGCCTATTATAACTTCCAGGCATTTTTGTATCATAAAAATCCTAATCTAATTAAAATATAATTAACGCTTATGATAGTTTTAAAAATATTATAATGACTAATTAGCTGGTATTTTTATTAGTTGGTATTAGTTTTACAAAATAGTTTGGTAGCAAAAATTTGCATATTCACTCAAATTCTCAACCCGATATTTATTCAAGATTAAATTAGTGCTCTGGAACCAGCAGCCCCTCTTCCATTATATCAAGAGCAAAAAGAGGATCACGGCGACCCACCCTAAATGGCATGGCGATTCATTAATTATGAACCCCTGCTCTAAGGGAATATAAGGTATGTCAGCATTTTGGACTTCAGAAAACAAAGGGAAGATGTCTATCTTTTACGCAATCAACCTTTGTTAGTATCTTTTACAATGCATCTAAAATTTTTCGTGAGGTATATATGTGCACACTACCGTGGACCAAATCCTATTTGCAAGTGGCATGACACAAACTTAAATTTTTAATTTAAGTTTTGGATGCGAAACGCAATAAATTAAATGAAATAGTTTCTTTTCATTAAAAGTTAAGGAAAATTATATTGAATTTGTAAACTTATTTAATTAGACACTTTTTGTTTTTATCTTCAAGTGTTGATCTCATTTTGCTAAGTACATCGTATTTGCCGACATCAGTTTATTCATACAGAGCGTTTCTGAAACTAAATGAGTTTTCGCAAAGAAAAACATTTCTTTCTGGATGTGATAATCGTTGAAGAAGATATATGAAGTTCTTACTCCTTGACGCTCCTTTTTTTTTTTTTTTTTTCACTAAGAATTCTTTCTGTTAGAAAACGAAATTATCATAATCGTTGCCGGAAAGGATGAAAACCATCTATTCAGATAAATTACTACTAACTTTATGCGATATGAGAGATAAAGTGGATAATTTTAAGACTTTAATTAAAATATATGCAACAAAAAAGTCGTACTTTTATCTTCAACTGTTTGTACGATTTGTACTAAAATGCACAGTATTTTATTTCTCTTGTTAAAGACACTAAAACATGTGAAGTTCTTTGGTATACCATTGACAACACATCCAGTGGGCCCTAAAATGTTTCGTGAGGTGTACGCTCTGGGTTTTTTACACCCAGCCAATAAGCAGATTAAATACGCGTAATATAATCTGAAGACAATACGCTGACGCCTCATGGTCCTTAGCCTTGGTTGCTTTGGCACGAAAACGAACTTATGCCTTTCCATTGGAGTAAAAAAATCATCCTGGAGTGAAAAGTTCATATATGAGAAGAGTGATATTCAGTGCGGGTCACAAATGGAAGACAATATTACCATATAAAACTTAATTTACCTTTTCACAGTGTTTTTGATTTCGTTCATTCAGTTCTGGAAGAAAAAAAACCATCCATTATATTAGGTCCATCCGAAAGCCAACTCAAATACACATGTATATTATATCTATAAATTGCGCGCGTGTTCTCTGGACGACTTGCCTGCTTTGCTGGACGAAAAACTCGGTTTTTTGTTTTGGAAGTGGGGGGTGGTTGAGACCTTGCTATCTGCTGCTGAGATCGTTTAACTCAGCTATGGAGTGAGAATTGCTCATACATTCCTAGCGTTATTGACGGGATTTAAAATCGGGATTTTTCCATCCGGGAGGACTGTGATTTCAATCACTATGCTACTGGTGCGCACCATTTACTTAGGGAGGGTGAAGAGTGGAGAATGAATTAAAGGTTTTCCGATGGTCAATGATTGAGTGACACTAGTGGTACTTAACCAGCATTTTGCGCTGTTCAAAAAGCTAAGTATTAGACTCTTCTGAGAATTTTTGCGACAGATTGTATATTATATGCTTAGATGTACACAATGCTTGTTATTTAATTGAAATATTCCAGCAAGTAACATTATTTCCATTTAAGACAACATAAGATGAATGCTAATAAATTATATCGGTAAAATATTTTAATTTTCTTGTAGAAATGGGGGATGACAAATTACACGAAAGGGAAAATTGTGCTGGAGAATACGACACTCGTGAAGTTCAAGATCGCATTCAAAGCTTTAATATGTAGTTGTCTGCAACGAAATTTAACATTTTAAAATGGTTGTTAAACTCGATCATTTTGAAAACGTTGAAGTCTGTTTTAGTAGATTACCTTTTGAAAATGATTCTTATCTTTTGTATTCAGGTTACTGGAATGATACAATACTCAACGCTCCTATTCATTTCGGGCTTCCCATTAACCTAATGATATATATAGGGGATAAATTACGCCAATTGCATTTGAAATATTTCTATAAAAATTCCTTGTACCATAGTTGCACTAGTGCGTGTGTGAACGTGTTAGTTGTAGCATTTACAGTACGATTGTCGAATAGAAACTGCGCTGAAGTACACTCGAAAACAAATTGTCTTCGTGGGTTCGCAGGGAATCAGCAAGGCAGATTATTACTAGAAGCATCCAGCACAGATGGCGTATTTAGAGCAAAATATGCCTCTCGTGAGCACGGTTTAATTCAAATATTGTCGGTGTTTGTTAACTAAATTGTAAAAGCAATTCAGCAAGCGAAGATATTAAGAGAGGAGATAAATACGGGATAACCATTCACTGTATAGTTAATCAGTCGTGATCCATTGGAGCATCCATTTAATTCAGAGTCAAATTACTCGCCTTGTTGTAAGCCAGAAAATTTGATCAAATGCCGTGGGAGTGTCGCAATCTATAATTGTCGAGGTGTGCTATTGAGGTAGTAACTAGAAGGATAATCGTTTGGTGCCACAATGTTGACTGGCTTTGTCTACAACCTCTGAATAGCGCATTGATATAAAATGGGGGTTTGCATAAGGCGAAAGAGTTTAATTTCTGTGATGAGATCGGGGTTGCAAATAGAAGGGGGAAAGATGTTCTCCTATTTGTACAGCTGCTGTTAACGCATATATTAAAGTTGCTGCTGGTTGTTTTGCCAGTCTTCTTAGATGTACGTAAATAAAGTGAGCACCCCCTAGGTTAGAAAATGAAAATCTATTTATTGGGCAAACATAATAATTTCTACCCCTGGATGCGATATAAACCAGTCAGTGAGCAAACGGTAAAAGTAATATATAATTCATTGTCAGCATGGAATCATTTCAGCAGTGTTATATTGCATAATTTACTTTAATAAAGGTACGTTTTCTATTTACAACCACTGTTTCAGGAAAGGCATTACGAAAATCAAATAAGATAATTCTCTGATGAATTAAATATTTGGAATGCCTTAGATTAAAGGCGAATGGATGCAAAGACAATTAAAATCATCGGTAAACTTCCATAAAATCACTCTTCATACATTTAGCTTCTCGCAATCTGAATTCGTAACAACCATACGTTCTTTGACTAACCATGGTCGAGGACCCAACGGGATCTCCATTCTTTTCGGGAGGAAACCGTCTATTTTAACAACACACTTACTTCATTTTATTAAACTCATTTTTTAACTACTGGAACTTATCTGCATTGGTTAAACAGACAATTTCGCCTCTTCACACACAAAAAAAAAAAATTCCAAATTACTACTTCAAAATTTCAAACCGTTTGCACTAACAAATTTCTTTCTCCTCTTCACCTCGGCTTTCAACCTGGGGTTTCCGTGATCACTAATCTATCCAATTCTGGCTCTACACGACTGCGAGAATGGAAGAAGGTAATCAAATAGACCTAATTTACACTGATCCATGACAGACTTAACCAAACTCTCGAATTACGTGACATTCAAGATGCGCTTCTTAGTTGGCTAAAACTTTACGTATTTCGCAAATCGTTTTTTATCATGAATTCACTAGTACAGTACTGAGTTTTCATTAGCAAAGGGAATCTCCTGAGTCCACTATTTTTCAACATTTATTGATTTAGCAGCACATTTCAGTTCTTCAATTAAATTTGCTTCCTATGCAGACAAAATTAAACTTCTTTTTTTGAAATATTAACTCCACACCACTTTCTTTTTACTAAACCGGACTCTCTCTGAATTAAGAGAATAGTGCAAAACAAATAATTTACTCTTAAACATTTCCAAATGTAAAAATGACTTTTGCACACACCATCAAAATCAACTAATGATGACAATCGCATCACGCGACGACAGCCACACAGACCTGAGTGTCGTAATTTCTTCTGGCCTTTTATTTTTTCCACACACAGATTACGAAAGTTTTTGTATGTGTATTCTGAATGTACCCATTCTGTTTGCAATTTTTGATGATATTAGTTCTGATTATGATTAATTTCCAGGGATCCAGTTAAAGGTGTTGTACGCGTACAGAACGCCTCCTTAGGGGTAGCTCTGTTTATGGTATATTTGAAGCAGTTGTGCTGCGTCATAAGGGATTTATCTTCCACTCAGTAATTCTTTAAAAAGCTTGAGCATGGGGTTTGTAATACTGAAGTGGTTCTTGAGGACCATAAGTAGGGAATTGGAGATTCTGACATATGCTGCTTTGATGAGAGTGGTCTTTATTCCTTATTCGATTTTTGGCCATTTGGTTCTATTTTGGTATAGAATTTGCGATATATGGCCTTCAGATTGAAGGTATAGTTGTGCGAGAATCCTGTAGAAGGTGAGCAGGAGGAGACCTATTATGAGGAGCTGCAAATTTTTAGCATGAGTAAAGGAAGCTAATTGGGTCCTACAGTGCACTTGCTTGTCAGGGCGTTTATTGAGCAGATAAGATCCTGTTTGTTCAAGCTGATAGACGAAAGCGGGATTTTATTGTTTATCGGGATAAATTCCCGTCACGGCAAGGGGTAATCGGTGACTAATCCTAAAAAGGAATGATCTGCCTAATCTAGGAGCGCATTCCAGTGCAGAGAACCCTCGTGGGTAGCATAGTTGGTAATAGGGCTCACAATATCCGTAAAAATCTTAATACCGTTTTTTTTTTTTTTTTATTAATTTATGAAACCGGGATACCGGTATATACTGGAAATGTTTTTTTTGGAATACCGGTATTCCAAAAAAAACATTTTTCGCCATAAATTTTGATGACAATTGGGTGCAATAAAGTAAGGAAAATCAAGTAATTACTTGAATTCACGTTTTAAATCAACTTTTATTACAATAATAAATATTCTAGCAAAAATTATTAAACATACTAAAAACAAATAAATAAGCATCCACACTACAGTCCGAATAAAGTGAGTTCTTAAGAAACTCAATAGTGTTATCGTTTAAACTGGATCTAATTTTGGTATATACAGTATTTAATTAGCGGCAGAAAACGTCCTTTTGGATTCTGTGCTGGTTGGTGCTTTGTACTGAGATAGCCGTAGACGAGTTACAGTTTACCCTCCTCCCCCCTTATTCCCTGATCTAAAAAAAATTTCCTTTTTATCAAAAATAAAAAATTTCCTTTGACTTTTTATGGCACTACATCCATATTAATGAAAGAAAGGGACTAACGGTTAAGCTTGGTGAGGAAACCAAATCTAACTGGGGGGGGGCGTTATTTATTAATTTTTATTTCTCTGTACCTTAGTATCGCCGTCAGTGGCCATTGTTATGATTTTCGTACAGTAGCTCCCCACAAGCTAACTGAATGCGTTAAAAAATGAGAATTTTAGCATTAGCAAAGGCACATGATGCAAGAAAGCAAGCTTATATAGCAGGGGTGGGCACGCATGAGGTCAATGAGAGCCGCATTCCGGTTTTTCATATATTATAAAGAGCCACACCATAGTTACATAGTATTAAATACAAAAATTCAAATTTAATTTAATTTAATTAAATTAATATGATTACATATTCTACACAAGCCTTAAGTGCTATGTAAAGTATGCATATATAAGAAAATATAATTAAGAGAAAGAAA